>NW_027526335.1:128864115-129343705 GCF_048455015.1 Haemaphysalis longicornis | reverse complement strand
TAATGAATGGCAGCCTACCATTGTCGATGAAGAGTAAAGTGTTTAACAGCTGCATCTTACCCGTACTCACCTACGGGGCAGAAATTTGGAGGCTCACTGAGAGGGTTCAACTTAAATTGAGAACGACTCAGCGAGCAATGAAACGGAAGGTGAGAGGTGCAACGTTAAGGGACAAGAAGAGAGTGGAGTGGGTCAGGGAACAGACGCGCGTTAAAGACATATTAGTAGAAATTGGGCGTGGGCAGGGCATATGTGATGCGAAGGCAAGATAACTGTTGGTCATTAAGGGTAACCGAGTGGATCCCTAGAGAAGACAAGCGTGGCAGTGGGCGGCAGAAAGTTAGGTGGGCAGATGAGATCAAGAAGTTTGCGGAGATAAATTGGTTGCAGTTAGCACAGGACCGGGATAATTGGAGATCTATGGGAGAGGCCTTTGCCCTGCGGTGGGCGTGGACAGGCTGATGATGATGATAAAAACATAGCGGGTAAACCGAAATTTTGAAATTTGTTTAAAATAACCGAAAGTTTGAATTACCTGAGTCTGGATTATCGCGTGTCTCCTGTATCGTTAATCCATATTGACACCAAAACGTTAGGATACCATGCGAGCTACAATCTTTCTCGTTGGTATTTGGTGCCAGGGTACGGCGAGCGAGGCATTTAGCATAGGCATCGCTGAAGATGCCCAAGCGACATACATCGAGCCATTCCAATATAGCGTGCGTCCCACGGCTCGCACACATTCAAGGCGAAGAAGACACCGCCGGTTGACGGCGTCGCCCGGTTGCCATGGCAACGTATCGCACCGTCCCCCGTCGCCACTCGATATTGGAAGGGATGAGGCGAGATTGAGGAAGTGGACGGCGGGAGCCGAGACTGTGGTGACGGCGGCAGCAGCAGCTCGCGAAGGAGGAAAGCGCGGGACGCAACCGCTTGCTGACTTCTCGACGGCGTGCGTTTCACCGCCCTTTAAGCGCACCCGGTGCGATTCGCTCCGTCATGCAGATACGTTCAGAGAGCGTCCGTTAGGCGAAGCTTTGCCTCGGAGCCGGCGCGAGCCCGTGGAGAACCGCGCAGTATCGCCCTCCACAAACGCCCGCCTGGTGTGCAGGCCCCCAAGCTGGCTCCCACGACGTCATTGCCTCCATGCGATTGGTTATCCGTGTACTGCGTTCCCACCCTGGAGCGGGCGGACGCGTTTATCATTTTACCACCCAGCGAAAGCGGAGCAAGTAGCAAAGGAAGACACAGTAATAGGACACTGCATTTTAGATGTAGCAGGTGTTGTCATGACGCCAGCCGCAGACGGAGGCTGCTTTGTAGCCTGTCTCGGAAATTGGCGGCGCTCGGAGAACGGGTTTCCGTTCACCTACACCCGCCGCTCTGTCATGGTGAGCGGGCGGTGGATAGTTGTCGCCGTGCAGATGACGGCAAGGGAATTGGTTGCTCTTTAAGAAGGGGGAAAAAGGGAGAGAAAGAGAAGTGGGAGCGAGCAATGCGGCACCTCGAGTTTCTGACATGTGTAGGAAGGGGAAAAAAAAAAGCCCATTTCCGGAATTTCCGACCAAACCATCAAGAATAGACTAGTAGTTATATAGCAGTGTAATTAGAAGTATCGTGACACGAGAGGGTGAAGGTTTCTTTGGTGACATTTTCAAATGCATTTGAAGGAGTGAGTTGCCTAGTTTAATTAAAGAAGATCGAATGCTTATGGCACTTTTCTCTGTAGACCATGCAAGCGGTAGTATCTCTTTCGAGTGCTTCAAAGGCGTGTAATATGAAAGTACGTTTCGGGAATGATAGCAAGGCTATTGCGCCTTTGGAGGTCGATCACACAGCGAAAGCTAGTTTATACGCTGATAAAAATTGTCAGAATTATTGTGTTTTGCTTTTGTTATTTGGTACTGAATCGAAGATCCGTTCCACAGTCGAAAAACCAGACCAGCTTGCTACTTATAAGGACTACGGGCATAACCCACGCAGACACAAAGTGACGAAGGCAGTATAAACATAGAAGTTCCGGTTGTTAGGGCAAACCTACAAGCGCGGCAAAGATCCAGGGCTGAAAAGATGTAAGGGAGGGGGTGGTAGCAGGGGGGATAAGGCCGAACGGGGCCTAGGGAACACGCGGTCATGTCGTAAATGCGCTTTACTCCCCAACTTTAGGGCTCCTAAAGGCTTGTAGCGCCTCGCCCGGGGAAAACTTTACGGCCGTCTTCTTGCGGAAGCACATAGCCTGCATCGTTAAGGGTTAAAATCGCTACGAATAGGATCGATTGGACAACTGTGGTGGTTCGGGAGCGGGGCAACTACTAACCGGGGCGACTTCCGGGCAGAAGGGCTATATGATTGGAAAAGCGGGTGCGAGGCCCCGGGGACTTGGTGGATGATTTATCTTTGGGACCCAGCGGTTGGCTAGTAAAATAAAGCCGGTTGTTTGTCCGCGTAATCAGCTCCCTTGCATGTCACGGAGTTGGCCGGTAGTTGCGAGGTTAAGAGAAGCGCTGAAAAAGCCATAAGTCGGGGAAGAAGGCAGCACCTGTCCATGTGTGGCTCTTTGTCGGTGAAGGTGATAAAATGTGCGCACGATATTTTATCAGATTTAAAACGCAACAAAGATAATAGTTATAGCAGTGCATAGAGGTGGTTTCGATAGTATGCATGGTAGCCGGCCAGTGCGGCTACCCGCTACGGTGACCCAGTGGCTAAAGCGTTGTGCTGCTGAGACCGAAGGTACGACTGCAGCCGTTTTTCTGAAGGGAGTGAAAAACTAATACGGCTGTGTGTCGAGATTGCGGTGCGCCTTAAAGACCCGACGTCTTATATATTGTTCCGTAGCTCTCCACTACAGCGCACCTCATTGCAAAGGTAAAGCTTCCATGTATTATTCTTTTTTAAAGATTTCTATTTATTTGTTTCTCTCTGTAAACTACACAATACAACACGAGAGATGGGCGGAAGGAAAAGAGCTGCCCTATGTAGCTTGAGTACCCTTTACACCCTACATTAGACAACCGCAGTGATGCAGCACGTAGACACAGAACGACTTCACTAATTCAATACCTCTAAACAATGGGAATGTTAATATAAACACTACGTTATTATAAAAAGAGAAGCAGCTATACAAAAAGAAAACTTATACAAAGCAAAAACTGGTAAACCGACCAACAGGTAACTAAAAGTACATGGAAATCATCAGAATTGAATAAACCCGAATTAAACACAGGCTAAAAAGTGTACACCAGCTCTGTTAATATTTTCTTTGAGATTCTCGTTATAGAAGCCTTATTATCTTCAACTGCGTTTAGGCGTCCCGGTGGCGTATTTCAAAACGCTTCGCTGCACGGGGCACCCACGTGACATGTCCATTTGTGCGATGCAGAAGGGTAATTAAACGTCGTCATTGGCTGCGCCCCAAACCCAACGGGACCTAAAACATACCAAATCACTATTATTAACGAAAACAACCCGTACATTTGAGTTTAGAAAAGAAATTAGAAAAAAATGTGAGGCAATAACAAAAAAAGAAAACTATGAGATAGACCTGCTAGGGCTCGAACCCAAGCCTTCAGCGCCAGTACTTAGTACGGTACATCAAGGCCACAGAGCCTTTTTTTTTCTTTATTGCCTGGATTCGACAATTCACAACACATCACAGATCAACAGCGTAAATGATATACAACAACAACGTGGTGAGGCGGCCCGACTTAGCGCTAGTGATGTCCTTTAAAATTATTTCAATGACGTAAGCTGCTCTATCTTTGGCAGCCACACAGGCGAGACCTCTTGATATTTAATTACCTCCACATAACGACCTACACTTTCTCTTAAGTACTGCTTTGCGGAACGGGCATCTACGTCTTTGTACAGTCTTGCTGTGCGTGAGCGCCATATGCTGTGGAGGCCCAGCGCCATGACTAAGTCATAAGGCATTCCACCCTCTTTGTCTACGGAGAGATACCGTACGCCGTGAGGGTTTAGCGGGAAGTCTTTGCAAAGTGTCCTCTGTAAAACATCCCAAAAATATACGCCCTCCCAACAATGCAAAAAAAAAAAGAACATGGTCTATCGTCTCCGGAGATTTGCAGCTAAACCAATCTGTCCCTCATGGCACAGAAAGCCCTCTTTCTTCCATAAATATCCGGACTAATAATGTTCCCATGTGTAGCCGAAAGAAAAAAGACCTTACTCTAGGCTGTACTTGCATTCTTTTCACCCTTTTGAGCACATCATGGCTGGGTCCTCCCAGTACACAGCTCTGTACAAGGGCACAGGAAAGACAACATCCACAATATCATTGTACAGGGTTTTACGCTTTACTGTGCTTAAATAATCTTTAGAGAAACGTGCACTCAAAAAGTTCACAATCCCGACTACTTCTTTCAAAAATCCAAAAATACCCCCCGATAGGTACTCGGTGGTGACAACATAGTCAGGAAGTACTCTGCCCAGCCTTAGCTGACATACCGTTCGAAGAAAAGGGTCTCTTACATCCCTTAAGAAAAGAAATCTGTTGACCAGCTGGCGCACAAATAAATGCGCCAGCCCCAGTCCCCCATCTTTCACTCTCCTAAACAGGTTGGTGCGGCTGCACCTCTCCCAGGTTGAGTCCCACACAAAAACCGCAAACACCCGATGCAACTTTTGCTCATTAGCACGAGAGCAACGTAGTACCTGCATTACGTACCACAATTTACAAATGAAAAACAAGTTGCACACCGTTGCCCTAGCAAATGTTGACAAAAAAGCCCCCTTCTGCTTACCAACCTTTGCGCGAATCTCCTGGGTTTGTTCACGCCAATACGGCTCACTATCCCTATAGAACTGCAAAGGGGCACCGAGGTACTTCACTGGGGTCGTTACTCAGCTGACGTTGGCAAAAGTGCCGGGGGTTGACTGCCATTCGACGTGCCAAAACCCTAGGCACCTTCCCCAATTAACCAAGCTCCCGGTAACTGCACTAAATAGCTTTGTTATGTCCACTACTCTCATAATACTGAACTTGTCTTCGCAGAGAACAGCAATGTCGTCTGCATACGCCAAAAGCTTGACTTCTGACTCGTGAAGGCGGAACCCCCGTATATCAACATCTTTTAAAACTCGCAAACATAACGTCTCAATGTAAATGCAGAACAATAGTGGACTGAGCGGGCAGCCCTGGCGCACAGAAATAGAAGATGCAATCGACAATCTAAACCCAGGGAAGTCTCCCGGCCCAGATGGTTTAAGTGCGGCATTGTACAATGCGTTTAAAAGTGAAATAGCGCTGTTGTTAGCGGCGGTTTTCAACGAGGCTTACGATTTGAACTCTCTGCCGATGTCCTGTGGATCAGCTCACACAGTTTTAATTCCAAAAAACAGAAGATATAGGAAAACTTAAGAAAGTCACAGCATATAGACCTATCTCGCTTACCAATGTCGATTATAAAGTATTTATGAAAATTCTCGCCAATAGGCTTCAAGGTGTGATACATGAAATAGTAGGATCTTATGAAATATGCGGCATACGAGGACGGTCCATATGCACTAACATTCATAAGGCTAGGTGCGTGCTTGAGTGTAGTGACGCCCCGCGAGTGCCTGTCGCTATGCTTCAGCTCGACCTTGAAAAGGCATTTGACTGCGTGTCACATGAGTTGTTTTTCAGTATTCTAGATCATATTAATGTTGGTTCTGTTATCAAGGAGGGGGTGGCGCTCGCGCACCGGAATCGCAGTACGCGGTTGATTGAGAACAAGACATTGGGAGCGCCCATTAACGTGCAACGCTCTGTGTGCCACGGCCACAGAGCCCAAACGGAGGGCTCGTTTTAGCAGGTGCTCAAAAGAATAGCACGCGCAGTGACATCACGCATGTCACGTGGGTGCTCTCTGCAGTGAAGCGTTTGGAATCACGCGTCTTAGTGAGGTGTGCATAACAGATTGGTTACAACGATTGGTGTGGCAGACCGGCAATGACCAAGACACACAACGGCGTACATAGTGAACTGGTTCATGACGAACAAGCTTACAACACAACGGTATTCTGCGTATACAACACCATTTCATTTGACAAAAAGGTAGATGATGCAGGGAGAATAAACAACAAGTAATTAAGTTGGAAAACTATTTGAATAAATTGAAGTCAGGATGGAAATAGAACCAAGGGCGTCCAGAGTGCGAGGCAAGCACGTATCCCCTACCCCACCACAGCTCATTGACTATGGCTAAAGGGTTACGCCGTGAATGCGTTGCGACCTTAGACCTTCAGGCGGGCGTTAGACCCATGTATTAAGGCCTGCCTACGTGAGTAATGTGACCGAGGTTATATTATGCGCTGCTTAGGCCTACGATACCCGGATGGAGACGAAGAAACACATAACACGAACGGCAAAGCGTGTGTTTCTTCGTCTCCATCTGGTATCGTAGGCTTAAGTAGCGCATTAAAATAGCCTAAGTCTCAAATTACCCTACTATCCAAGAGAAGTGCTTTACTGAGTAATGTGAGCATGATAGCTACAGGAGTGTAAGTGAGGCCAGCAGCACAGTAGGCCACACAAATTAACTTGTTTTCTTGGCGATGCAGCTATAGAAATATGTGCTTGCGTGTCGTTAGTGTAGCATTATCATGCAGCGCCCAATAAAATCTGCCAAAAAGAAAGTGCTGCATGATGTCTTTGTATCCAACCATCGCGAACTCAGGGGTATGTGACCGCCTTGCATTAGACCACCTAGCGGTACTCTTTCAGCTCTAACGATGATGATAACAATAGGACACCAGCGACAGTTCAGCCCTAATGCTTGCATAATCACTTCATGACAAGGTGTTTTTGGGTGTCCCCGTAATTCTTAATAGTGGAGATGCTCGAGGGCTGGTCCGGACGGCAGTATCTGCTGGCATCATGATACGCTCTCTCTGGAGCAGGCTTCCCGCCGCGCAAAAACGTTTCCCAGACCCGCACACAGATTGCGCAACTGCCTCGCAGGGGCGGGTTCCCACACGTCCCTTCCCGCCATGAACTCCGCTCGACTACAACGTCAGCTCACGCTCGTTCGAGAACGTCAGCGCCATATACGGCGCGTGCGAAGGAATCGGCTGCGAAACGACAGCGATGGGGAGCTAACCCGGAGTTACGGAAGAAAGCAGCCGAAGCGAAACAGCAGTAAATCCAAGAAAATTCGGAGCTACGGCAGAAAGCAGTGGAGGCCCGGCAACAGCGAATGGAAGCCAATCCCCAGCTACCGAAGCAAGTGGCTGAAGCTAAGCGACAGCGGAGGGAAGCTAACCCCGAAATTTTGAAGAAAGAAGTCGAAGCTAAATGAAATTCTCGCAAAGGCAACTCATAGCTCCTCTGTTTTAGCAGATTTTACGCTGCGCGCAACTGGGTCCCAGTTTTCCTTTTTTTTGACCGGCGCGAATGCGCGTGCGCAGAACGGTCGGGACATGTTGTGTGCATGAGCAGCAACATAAAGTATATTCTATTCGCCGCAACGGTTTTCCAACATGCTATGAATCTGTACTATTCCCTTGGCAGCTTGCCTGAAATGAAGAGAGCTCCAGCTCGAGTCGTATTGTTCAGTGATTCGGGAAAAGACATGGAAGGCATGCATCAGCAACTGTACCCATAAACCTTATGCACAGGAATAAACATAAACATAGGTCAGCCGAAAATAGTGCTAAATACACGCGCAGATAGTGCCTTGTTCGGCCTAGGTAACGAAACATTAAAAAAAAAAGGTTGGTGAGTAGACATTTTTAACGCACCGTTTGAACCTAAACTGTTGCTATTTACAACACTACTGTGTTCAAAATTAGAGTACGCCGCCCTGATATGAGATACCACTCACGACAGAC
Source organism: Haemaphysalis longicornis (assembly GCF_048455015.1). Classification (NCBI taxonomy): domain Eukaryota; kingdom Metazoa; phylum Arthropoda; class Arachnida; order Ixodida; family Ixodidae; genus Haemaphysalis; species Haemaphysalis longicornis. The sequence goes on along the minus strand of NW_027526335.1, from coordinate 129,335,872 downwards.
TAACAACTGCGCTTGAACATGTACTGAACAACGCAATTCGCTTCATTCTCGCTAATCAAACCGAGGTGCAAACGTAACAGCCATGAGAAGTACTCTTGGCCGACCTACGTTGTCTTCTCGTCGAAATATTTTTTGTGTAACCTCGTTTCATAAATTGTATCACCCCCCGTAACTTTGCCAACTAATTCCGCCACCTCAATACATTCCCCATCACATTGATCACTCTCACAAACTTGGTCTTGAATCATGGAACACAAAAACCTTCTTTTATTCATTTATTCCCCCTACATCCCGCGAATGGAACCACCTTTCCCGTGACTTTGTTGATATTAATGATAACCTGAATTTTCGCGAGCATTTAATTATAATATTGTATAATCGGGAGCAATCTAATATTTTTTTTATCACTGCATTGAGTTATTCTTTTGCTTTGTAACCCGCCCTCCTCTGTAATGCGTTTGGCCCTGAGGGGTACAATAAATAAATAAATAAATAAATAAATAAATAAATAAATAAATAAATAAATAAATAAATAAATAAATAAATAAATAAATAAATAAATAAAAAATAAATAAATAAATCAATAAATAAATAAATAAATAAATAAATAAATAAATAAATATTTGGGCAAGTCGTTAATGCCGATCTCAACGACAAGATGTGGGTCAGGCGTAGAGTAACTACGATTTGGAGAGCATTCCGCAAACATTCTGATGATGATGATTGTGTTTTTATGGCGCAAGGCCGACTAAGGGCAAAGAGCACCAAGGGAAAGTTGTTTTATGAGGACGAAGTGATAGTAAATGTAAAATATTTATCTGAGAACATACGTGGAATGACATAAATGACAACGTAGATGACTGGTATAAAGGGCCAGGGTGTCAACATGCATGGCAAGTGACGAGGTGTAAAAAGTGGACATCGCTAAGGAACTTAAAAGTACACTTGTGGGCAATGATGGGGTCGTCTCATAAAAAGTACGATGGGTGTAGCGGAATGTGTTGCGATTATAGTTGTGCGAAGTGTTTGTGTCGTGTTGTTTCTAGTGCCTTGCATTGTATGAGGATGTGGATCACGGATAGGGCCTCTCCGCACCTGCTTGGAGGTCCAGTGAGAAGATGCGAGTACGTTGCATGTGTGTGCCCTATCCGTAATCTAGCCAAGACGACTTCTTTGTATCTGTTGCGTGTGTCGGTGGTGTATAGCCCCAAGTGTGGTTTTATTACGTGTAACTTGTTGTCTATTTGCTCACTCCGGTGTGTTTGCCATGTTTTGCGAAGTTGTTGTCTGAAGTGTGGCTTCACGTCGGTGTAGGGTAATATTTTTATGTCTACTGTATTCACGAGTGTAGTAGCAGCAGTCATTCGATCCGCGGCTTCGTTACCGGCTATACCACCATGGCCAGGCACCAAGCAAAGGACTAGTTCAAATTTGCGGGCATATACAGACATAGTACCCTTGACGATGAGATTGACAACGTGGTTTTTGGAAGACGATGGTGATGACAATGCCCGCACAACCCTCACAGAATCTGTAATCTGTTTAGATAATAGATTGTGGAATGTCACTTTGAAGTATATGATTAACAACAAGAAGTACACCATAAGCCTCTGCCGTAAAGGTACTAGTATTACTGTTCATAGTTTTAGTCCCATTAAGGCCGGGTCCATGCGCAGCGCAGGACACAAGGTGGCCATTTTGGAGGCCTCAGTATAAAATTCTGCACACTGGTATTTCTGCTGCAGATACAAGAAGTGCTCCAGGATTGCACATCTTGGAGCTCGGTTTTCTCTATATGTGCAAAAGATGTGTCGCATGATATAGGGCGGAGATGCCATGGTGCTATAAAATCTGTTACAGATGTTTGTATGGTATCGAAAAAGGAGGCAGCAAGCTCTTACGCTTCCTCTCAGAGAACGATGGTCGGTTTAGCAGGAGTTCAGTTATGGGTGTATCATAAAAAACTGACCTAAAAGGATGGTGAGGCATGGATGAACTTTTAAAAGCATAAATGAGATCTGTGTATGCTCGCTGACTTTGTAGGTTTCATTAATTACACTCCATATACAGGCTGGTGCGGAAGGCACCACATGACAGGCGAAGCCCCAGATGAAGCACTGGGTCCAGAATTTTGAGGGATGTTTTACTTGCTTACCCATAAAAAGCACTTCCATAGTCCGACCGTGAACCTATCAGGCTAGTAAAAACACGTAAAAGAAGTTGTTTGGCCGCCCCATATGAGGTGTGTGAGAGAACCTTGAGTATAGTCATAGCCTTTAAGCATTTATGTTTAAGTTGTGTGATATGTGGAATGAACGTGAGCTTTTCGTCTAGGACAGCACCTACAAACTTGTGCTCTTTTCTGACTGGAATTGTGACACCGTTGGGTTGGATGTCAGGATCCGGCCTAATGCCGTGCCCTTTCGAGAACAGCACACAAAAACAGTGTTGAGTTGCACTCTGTTTATTGTAAAAATAAATTCAGTCAGTAAGTCATTGCTAAAATCAATTTCCTGTTCAATCTGTGCAGACGACGTGCAATTATCCTTTAAGTCTTGTAACCTGTCTATCTGCGAGCTCCAAGTCCAGCTTGGTGTCAACAAGCTAGCTGTCTGGGCAGATAGCAACGGTTTTAAATTGAATTCAGGAAAGTGTACTTGTGTCTTCTTTCCGGCAAACATTCTGAAGTAATCTACAGTAAGCTATAAATAAAAATAAACTGTACAACCAATGCGTACTCCCGGTGATGACTTATGAGGGCAAAAAGTTGGGGACTTACTAAGAATCCGGAAAGAAGGCTTAGGTCGACCCAGCAAGCAACGTTGAGAATGATAACAGCTAACGCTTAAAAATAGGAAACAGACGTCTTGGATTAGGGAACGAGGTCGCTTGGAAGACACCCCAGCTGTAATCTGGAAAACTAACCAGCCGTGGACCAGCAGGGTAACAAAGGGGCGACCGAGGGAAGTAATAAGAGAATAAGAAGATAGATAACTCGATTGAATGACGAGATAAAAAATGTTGGTGAAATGTAATGTTTTCAGACCGCCCAGGATAAAAGCATTTCGAAGTCTATGCGACAAGCGCTCGTCCTGCAGTGGAAATATATTTATGGCTTATAATGATGACAAAAGATCTTTCTAGACATGTTCGAAAATAATAACCCAGGGGCTCTAAATTCACTCGATGTTCGCGGGAAGTGGGCACGTGTGCTAATGAATTCCTCCAGACTCCACGGAAAAAACAGAAGTAAAGTAATCAGAACTTTCCTGGCAGTAAACAGCCTCGGGAAGAGACTCCCGAAACTCCCGTATTTCGCCAGCCGACATTCGTCATCGATATTCCCCTCTTTCGTGTACTCTTCGCCAGACGGCAGCTATCGAGTTTGATAAGGGTCTCAGTGTAGAGGGCCCCGTATGTATTTGCCTTCAAAGTTTGTGCTCCAACAAATCTCCACAGCCGTACTAATTCTGAACGAGCATGCGCGGATTCGAACACTTTTCCAGTCGTATCCCCATTGGCACGTTCCGTTTTCGTCGGGGCAAACAACACGCCCTTGCTGAATGTGCGTGGAAGATCGACTCGCGTTTTTTTAACGAACTCCTAGTACGGTCCGCTTGCACTAGTGGCGCAGAATTCTGGCTGTATCGGAGAACTCGCACTGTAGGGAACGACGAGTTCAGTTTTTTATGACGAATGCGACGAGGGTTGCGATTTTTCACGTATCGATCGGGAAAAAGAGAGAGATGTGTGCAGTACAGTTTCGCCAAGTCGTCTAATATAATAAGGAAGCAGCTCGCTTTCAAGGAAACCGAGCGCATTGTTTCAGAGATGGGTAAAATGTACCGGTTCTTGGGGTGGAGTCGCCTTCTAATTGGTTGTAAAACTGCACAACTGTGAAAGCAAAGGCAAACTTTTGTTACGCTTTTTAAAAATAAAAGTGAGGTGGTAAACTGACTTCGATTCTGCGTTTTCTAGAAGCAGAGCGCACTCCCTCCTTCACTTTGCGATACGTCACTGGCGAAGGCGTCCTGTGTGACACGGATAAGGTTGGATGTTCATTGTCGTCAGGGGAGGCTGTGTTTTTTTGGGGTCAGAAAAAGAGCTCTTCGCGTACAAGGGTTCAGCGTATAATAAAACGCGGATTGTCTGAATAGACCCGAAGATGCCCTTCAGACGAAATATCAATACTTTGACCTCGTGTACCTATACTCGAGAATAGCATTTGTTACGTTGTTTAGATCATCGAAAAAAGTCTCTCAACAAACTCACTCACTCACTCACTCACTCACTCACTCACTCACTCACTCACTCACTCACTCACTCACTCACTCACTCACTCACTCACTCACTCACTCACTCACTCACTCACTCACTCACTCACTCACTCACTCACTCACTCACTCACTCACTCACTCACTCACTCACTCACTCACTCACTCACTCACTCACTCACTTCTTGAATAACGCAGTAATAATTCGAAGATTTTCTTGAGCTCTTTATTTTGTTTATAACTGCACAATAAGAACAGTTTTCGCAATCCAATCTTCCCATAGTTTTAGGCGGCGCCAGAAACGGCACTGACCTCGTAGTCGAGGCCATGGAAACAAAAAGAAAACTCAACAGTAGAGCATCCCGCACCAGCGGTGGCTCTGCATTCTACTGAAACCTTAGGACTGGGGAGCTGACTTTCAGAGGCAGACGCGCCTGCCCGATCGAATCTGACTAGGGCCCAATTTCAGCGAGACCGCTGGCTGGCACCCGCCACCTCTTGTTTGGTCTCAGCGGTGTGCTTTCTTTGTTTCCATTCTCTTATTCCTGCTCTGTCTCTTGCTCTTCCTTTCTTTAGACGGCAACTAAAGCTCCTTGGCACTCTCCTCCCGACGCGCTGCCTTAGTATTGCGTTACGGGCAGTCGCGCCGCTTTCTCAAGGAGATCGCAGGAATCTCCTCCTATTTGGAGCACATTGATAGCGGGCAAGGACTGGACGCCAGATAAATGGTGGGCGGGGGAGACGCGGGATGTGTCTAAGACTAAATCTAGCCGACAAAGACGGTTTAATCAAGCGGGTCGGGTTTCACTCGCTGAATTCAGCAGAATAGACGCTTTGTGACTATGATACGTATAGTCTTGAATAGTAGAACTGCATATTAACCCCCTCCTTTTTTCGTGGTTCGTGATGCCTGTAACATCAATTGGACAACAGGTTATGAATAGCGAGAACGAAATATTAGCAGTGACTTTAACGAATTAACTCGCTTCTAAAGACTCAGAACAATGCAATGGTTTTCCCGTAATCAGTAGAACGGCATTTTACGGGAACGAAATGTATTGCACGAAAGTAAGCAGTACCTACTTTTTGGTTGCGAACTCCACTTTAACTTGAAAACATGCCAATAGTTCACTAACTCGTTCTGCCTGTAAGAAGCCGTGCGAACTGCGATTAAATTTACTAGTAGAAAACGGCTTTACATTTGCCTGTTTTAGCTCCCTCCAGTGTTTTTTTTAATTGCGAGACGCATGCTAGACAGGCTGGGTAAAAACCATTGGGAACCTTCTTGTTAGAAGAAACTCTTGCTTTCGGACTGCCGATTCCCTTAGCGTAATCGTCACTCAAGGATCAGTCGAAGTCCTTAGGACATAACAAAGGCTCTAAGGCTTTATTCTGCCTAGGCACATCTGCGAGCATACTGCGACGACAAGCAATAAATGCGGTTGCAGTACGCGGAGTGACATTACGTTTCAAATTCAGTGCAGGCCGGTCATCTTTCTGTTACACCCAGCACCGTCTCGTAGTTTAAACACTTCCGCAGTTTCCTGACCAACTGCTAAAACAAGCTGGTTGTTCGGGATCTATGGTCTAACGGGTCGCGTCGCTACTTCTAACGGTTACATCTTGGGTTCGAGCCTCAACAATTCTACCTTTCTCTCTTATTTCCGGGATTTTTGTTGTTACAAAAAATGCTTCCTTAGATGAACTCTGACGATTCTCTTCGTAAATAAGGGTGGTTTAGTACCTTTTAGGTTAGTTTATGTGCGGAAGTGCCCGGCCTCCGCTGATTTGAAAACAGAATGTCGCGTGGGTGGAGTGTGCCAGAAAATTGTGAATTATGAAAACATTTTTATTCGAACCTAAAATTCATAGTCGCTACTAATCGGAAAGTGATATGCGTATTGCGGTGGCGCTGCACTTGCCGACCCAGTTGTGGTTTCGAGTTTGTTTGCGGCGGTAGGAAAGTTTTTCTGCTTGTCGAGATTTTCTTAAGTTGCCTTAGTACAAAATCAACCAAAAGCGAAGAGTATGTTTCGTTTAGGGGGTAGTACCATTTAACAGATTTTCATTCATCAAAATTTTCCTATAATTATTAAGAGAAAAGACATATAGAGTGATGCTTGCTAGTAGGAGAGAGTTCAGTTCACCGTATAGGAAAAGAGAAAAACATTTTAAAGAGAGAGAAATCGAGAAGTCGGGCTGAGGTAAAGAACTATAGGTAGGGAAGGAAGGGACGCTAAATAGATTAGGGGATGATAATAGCAGATGGGGGGTCAACAAGGAAAGGTAAAGCGTATATACATAGTTTTCAAGCCCCTTAATATTGCATGTGATCACGTCGTAAGTCCGCAGGTACCTCTTTGAGGTACATTGCGGCTATCAAAGCCACTGGATCCGTTGAGTGTATTCTCTATGTAAAGAACCCTTTACAGAATGACCTTCTCCGTCAGGGGTTGGTTGTCAAAGTGTTTAAATATATGCGCTAAGCTCCAAACACCAACTTTTCATTGTTTTAAATGATTTTAAAGGCCTTACCTGAGACGATACAGAAGTTGCAGCGAGCTATATTAAACCATTGTCAGATACTTTCAACTTACGATGAATTTGATAGCACAAGTGATGGTAGTGTCTACCTGGGGGACTTCACAAATAATTCAATAGCCGAAATAGCACAGCCATTTGTATTTTTTTATTTTTAACCCTCGTTCGGTGCATGTGTTTTTTATCGTTAATTCCTTCATAAACCCGCAGCCATAGACATTTGTACTGTGTTGACTGCAAACTTCAGCTCCCGAGTCAGGTTCCAGTGCTCTCCGTTAATTTCTTTTGCGTTTCTGTCTTTTTCTCTCCGAAAGAAAAGTGCTGAACAGGATACCTTCACCCTCTTTTGTGTGTTGGACTAAAAAGAAACTCGAACGCATTGATTGGGGAGGAAGTTTACCGCCTTCCACTTCAAGCAGAATGTCAGGATTACGTTTTGCTGACGTCAAATCTTTACCCAGAGTACCAGAAAAGAAAACAGATCGGTTGAAAAGCCGCCACACTTCTTTGACAGGCTTCCGTAACTAACGAGGTCAGGGAACCCTTAAACCATTGTCCCATGACGGGACAGAAAAAAATAGGAATAACAGACTCGTAACAATCGAAACAGGTGAATCTTGATGCGATCGATACAGGCGACAGGCTCTGACGCCCTTCAAACGTCGTCCAAAGCCACTGGAACGTCCCCTTTCCCCGCTCTCAAAAGAGAGTCAGCGAGACAAACGTAGAGTAAATGTTTGCGCTGCTGTCCCACAAATTGTCTGTTTACTTTAGGATGCCAACGTAGTCTTTTTCAAAGAAATCGCGGTAATTTTTGTGCCAGAAATACCTGCGAACCATTCGGAATTCAAAGAGTTTGAAGGCTAACAATACGCGCTCAGTCTTTCCTATCCGGTAATTTATTTTCATCTACGATAGTGCCGATTCAGAAATGTTGCCCAATGTGTTTTTTAAAATGTGTAATTTTACGACTAACCGGCATAACCAGAGTGTAACGCCTTTAGGGGCGAAGCCCAGTAGGGGCTTGGGTCGTCGGCGTCTCCTGCCATCATCGTTGTTTCATGTAGTCGCGGGGATAAAACGGACACTTGTTTTTCAACGCGTCGCACTAGAAAGTAACGCGTGCTCAAAGAACACACCGGGACATTCATTTTTCAAGGACTCGCGCTGGAACGCCTCGTGCTTCAAAGACACGAGACTTTTACACCAAAGCTGTATACCTCTACCCCCTTACGGTTTCATCTCCGCGAGAAAAAACTTCAAGGGGCCAAGAACACACTTATACACTGCATGCTTCCCCCGTTCCCAGCTTTCGCGTTAGTGGAGAAGGCCCGGTTTTTGTTGGCCACTTTCGATCGTTCACGTTTTAACACGAAAGTGTTTTATTCCCGGATACACGAAGATTTCGCTGACGTCGTATCCGTCACGGAAGTGACGCCAATACAACAAAGCGGATTTGGGGACCCCATCATCGCTCCATCCTTGCGTTTCTTCGCGAAACGGGGGTTAGTCTATACCTGTGACGTAGTATTTATGCCAACGGGCATACTATCGCAATAAAAAAAAGCGTCCTGTAAACGGTGCACCCCTGCACACAGGGTCTTCTTGAGGGGAAGCAACCTTTAGTACTAAAGAGTACGTTATACTTCGGGTTGCTCGTTTTCGGGTTTTATATTTTGTTTGCCGCTATACCCGAAGATTTCACTTACGTCATATCCGTCACAGAAATAACACCAGTACACCTGTGCCGAAACAATCCGCCAGCAGAACGTCGCTCTCCAAGCACACCCACAAGACAGCCGCCGACCCGCAAATCAAGCTGAGCTGCAGATTTTGCTGCACATTTCCCTTTCGTGTTTTACTGATTCCTGTGACCTACAAATCAACCACAGTTTTTTTTTGTTTTTGCTTCTAGCGTGAAATGCTTTAGGATGCCTATGCGACCTCCGCTGTCGTGCCGAATATTTCCTCGGCCAACGACCTTAAAACGTCCGTAGGGCACTACTCCGACCTTTAAGTGTCGCGTGCTTTTGTGCGCGTATGCCGTTTACTTCTGTAGAAACGTGGCAATCCTCAATACTCATTCTGGGGCGTCAGAGGCACGAAAAGCCCACTGAGCAAGCCGCACAGTCGCTGTGCCGGCGGCCGTCACGGCCGCGAAGTGGCCCAGGCCGGCGCAGGTAGCTCGAGTGATAGTTTGTTACCGCTGCACGAAGTTGTACCCAAGTCGCAACCATGAAAGCTTATATGAGAAATGATTTAATGATGCGATGGTGGGTTACATTAAATATTGTCATCTGCACCGCTTACGAGAGCGGCAATCGAATATCCGCCGCAGTGCTACGCCGAACACATCTGTAGGCGTACCTGTAGGCAGACCGGCCAGCTGCTCCCAGCGCGGGTCTTGCCACCCAATGTCTCGAGCGTCGCGCGATGTTCTTTAGCCGCGGTAGCATTTGCACTCGCAGCGCCTGCGTCACGTCCACGGCCGCTTTTTAATTACGCGGCTCACGAGATCAGTACGTGGGGGCATTCGCAGAAACTGCCGGCGATGCGGATTCGACAGTGCTACGGCAGCTCTGCTCTGTGATATCCTTCGACGGTCACGTGGTCAGCTTTGTTCACACAAAATCCATCGTTTCGTGACACCCGTTGAAACCGAAACTGTGACTGGCCGCATTGAAAATGCCTCTAATTAAACAACCGTCGCACGCTGAAGCAAATGAGGTTTCTACAGGTGATAAGTAGGTCACGAGTTACTTATCCCAACAACAAAAACAAGATGCAAGATTTTTGTGTCAGTGCCCCTTTAAGACAAAATAGTCTGCTCATCTGAATGAGATAGCCCGTGCGGCATAAAAATCAAGAATGGAAGACGCGCTTCGCTTGGGACAGAGATAACAGAGCAGGGCGTGGCCGGGCAGTAAAAGAAACAATAAATAACAAACCCATACATAGTTCGCGGCACTATGGTCTCTTGTTCAACTCCGAGGAGAGACGTAACGCAAATATACCTGCTATTTCCACAGGCACATACGAATAGATTGCGACATCCTTAACGTCAGCGGGCATTTCTGGCTTTTGATAAGGGTTAGGCTGAGCTATAAATAGAATTATTTAATCGAGTGCGTTTCCGGCGGACGCGACGCCCACGTCCAAGTCAGACGCAGCTTCCGATATGCAGCTCCCGCTTTGATGAAATATTAGAGTGCGCCGTTTATACCTGCCAAGTGCCGCCTTGAATACCTCTACCGTTCCGTGTACAGTGCTCACGGATTGAAACGCGACACTGCGAGAGCGTGGCCGCCGGTACATGCAGCGCCGCCCGTGCACGCCCGTGGAAGCTAGGTGTTGCATTGTGGTGTACCGCGAGGATGAGGGCGTGTTGACCGTAGGCTTACGGCTTCCGGTTGCCCGCAGTGACAGCGGGGCGCTGCAAGCCTGGCGCGCTGGAACGCGTTTGTGCGCCGACGGTGGTAGCCCGGCTGTGCGCGCAGCCGATTTCGCGACATCGTATGCGTGGGCTCTTGTCACGCGTGCCCTTCCAATGCGGCACAGTAATGTTCATGTAATGCAACGTCACACTTATGGCGAATAAAAGAAACTTCTGTACGAAGGAACAGCAAACTTTATTCCAAGATGAAAAGTAAAAAAAAAGGAAAGACGCCTTTGCAGGCACGTTCGCGTGTGGCGCAGTGCATTAGTCCTTGGTCGGCTCTCCTCTTTTTTTAATTTATATCATTGAATAAAGTTGGCTACTCCTTCATGCAGGCACTCGTTTTATTCAGATAAGCGTGACCGTGCTTACACGCACATTATCTGTGTCGCATCAGAATGGCACGCGCAAGAAGAGCGCCCGAGCAGACGGTGTCACGAAATCGGCTGCGCGGACCGCCGGCCGGCTACCACCGGCGCACAAACGCGCTCCAGGCTCGCAGCGCACCGTTGTCACTGCGTGGAACCACTGCCCCGCTTATTGGCACCCGGAAGCAGCAAGCCTACGGTTAAAACGCTCTCACCCTCGTGGTATACCACAATGCAAGACCTAGCTTCCACGGGCGTCCACGGGCGGCGCTGCATGTACCGCAGGCCACGCGCTCGCAGTGTCGCGTTTCAATCCGTGAGCACTGTACACTGCATTGGTGTATTCGTGCGGGTACTTTGCGTTGTGCTTGCTCGCTGTAACAATTGTTCAGTTAATTAAGGAAAGACATTGATTATGTTTGCTAATGATAGCGCTGGTTCGCTGAAGACTATTAACTAATGAAGTGTGCTTCCAATACTGATGAGGTGCTTAGTGGGCCTAGGAAAAAAAAACTGTGCATGAAGTTTTAGCTGAGGCCAGTGCGTGCAAGGCTGAAGCTAGACGTCTTGGTACATTTTCATAGACGACGGACTTTGTTTATAATCACGTGGTGAAGTGTCACAGATGACGGTTGTTTGTAAATCATCACATGGGTGAATATGGCTAACGTGTCTGAATATTGCCTGGGAGATACAATTGTTGCCCTGTTTATGTGTTTTTACACTTCTGTAAACAAATGATTACACTGTTCACCAAGGTATTTCGTCTTGGTTTAAAACACACACATGCACGCACGCACGCACACAGACACGCACACACACTCGCGAGCCCATATCCACGCACACTATGAAGAGTTTACTCTCAATATGAGCAAAATCTAAGGTAAAATCAGGTCTCAATGAAATAACAGGTTGCAAAAAAATAATTGTCACACACCCATCAATTGGATACAAGCGGCATCATTCTAGAGCCTAGCAGAACCACTTCAGAAAAATTATTTCTCCCTGTGTAGGCCCTGTTCCTTTCTTGTTCCACACTCTCGTGCTCTGGGCAGGTATTCTTCCGAGATACCGCGTCTTCGCAACCAAGTTCTACTCCTACAATATTCTTAAGCAGTATTCACGGAACCCCATCTTTGCTCATTGCATTACAGTTGGATGTTCTGGAGATTAATTTATGTGCACTAGAAAGCCCGAAAAAAACATCCTCTTTGAATGTTAGTCTTTGATAAGTAGTATTCACGGCGACTCTTAACTGTGGCAATAGCGGCGGCAATTACTGAGCGAATACCGTGACCACGTAGGGCAATGTTTTGCTTGGAGTCGGACATTCATTTCAACCTGGGGAATATCTTGTATGCTTGGCTAGAGACATTCTTGAAAAATATTCCCAGAAACAGTGCTGGAAAAAAAGAACTAGAAACATTGCTGGGATACTGACCAATTTAATTTCTTACCTTGGTCTGCATGTCACTGAGCGGCGAACTCCCAGGTTTTACAGCGCTGCAGTTTTACAGCGGAGCTCTCTATGGCTAGGATCCAGTAGATTATGTCCGGCGACAGAGCGATGCAGACGTGAGTCGCACGTGAGCGTAGCGTCGGCTTAAGGCGCCCATTAGCAGCAAATACTCGGGATTGTAAAATTGTGCACCGCACCGTCAACGTATGGACCTTCTCAGCAATGCATTTGTGTTTAGAGGTGAAGCCGCCTTACAAAATCAGTGTGACTTGGTTTGTGTAAGCAGGCTTTCCCACACTGCATGTTGCCCAGCCAAGCATGGCGATCTACGTAGGTAGTAGGATAACAGAAAACAGCTCTGACTCTTGTGTTATGAAAACTATCCTAAACAAGTTAAATGTCAATTAACCGATAATATTTCTACACCATTAAGCCGAAATTCATTTAATTGGCATAATTAGTTAATTCACAGTTACAAAATAAACGTTGAACGTTACAAAATTACTCTCTATACTGCCCGTACATCCCCATGTACGGAGGAACTATGGTCACAGAAAACGGCTGGAACCGTTATTTTACCGGAACTACCCGAAAAAAAAAAACAACTATATTACAATTAGCCGCCAAGATGGCTCTAACATTGCGCACCACAGTTTCGCTGGCCACCCTGCTTCACAGAGCGGAAAGGCACTTAATTTTTGCTTCCCTCGCTATTTACTTCCGTTCAGAAAACTCTCAGCAAGACGAACCATGTTGCGGCACGATTAGCCGATGGACAGGTCTCTCGCATATATTAGTACCATTCAGTTTATTACACAACATCCGTCAGATTTTAGCAATAAACTTTGAGACTGAGGTAGAAATCATTCACTATATGTTGATTCAATATAGTTATCAATGGGCTCCTCTGCCTTCAAATACACGTACTTGGCTGCGTTCGTAGCCAGGAGAAAATCCGTGTCCGTCATGCTTGTTTTTTTTTTATGCCTGTGTGTTTTTTTTGTATTTACCTGTTTCAAGTATTCACATTTAACCTGATTCAAGCTGCGATCGCTCGCGCTCAAAGCGGCGCATACAGCGGATGCAAAGTAATTCTCTAAGGATGCGCTCTTATCCGTTGCTGTTCAACTCCGCCGCTGCAAGACTGCCACGGATAGCCACTCGGACGCTGTAAAGTATGCATATATGCTAACAACATTTACATACGCGCCTCACTCCGTTCTCTGGAGATTGCTAGTCGTCTGCTCTAGCCAGAATTCAGAAAATTTGCGCCCAAGGGGGCGAAGATGCAAATGTACAGGGCTACTATGTCGGCGCTCTCGCAACCAAATGGGGTCGAAGGGAAAAAATTGCAGGGATGTTTCACCTCGTAAACGCGAGTCACGGGCATTACATGTTTTGGCTGCTCCAACTACAGAATATCGAGTGAAAGCAGCATACATTGCTGTCTGAAAAGCGGCGTGAGGAACTTTAGGTAATGCACAGTTTTTGATATTTCGAGCAAGTTTCTTATGCTATATTTACACAACGTTATAGTCCCGTTATTCACTATTCACCGAGAACAGCCACCAGGTTCTTGTGTTCAATGAAGTAGTTAGAAGCGCAGCAAACAACCTTCTCTTGTGCGGCCTCTAGTTTAAAACATACGGTTGAGGCAGGTTTTCAGGGAATTCGGTAGGACAGACACGGCTTCTATGTTCCGTGACGCAGTTACATGGTCCTGATTGCATAAATTGCCCTTGCTAACATTTCCATCTATTATAAATTTTTCTTGATGTACATCCTACCTTCGCCTCTCATTTCCCCAGACAAAACCGCCTTGAAAGAGCCTTCCGTTCAGTCTGTCGTTTGGCACTGTGGGTATCGGCAGTGATATTATGCCACTACACGAGGGGCCTTAGCCCTGGGCATTAGCAACGCTCTCGATAGAGGGATCACATCTTACCTACGGGCCCAGCTCGAATGCCTAAAGCTATCTACCAGAAGACGGACGCTCCTCACCCGCTTAAACTACCCAACAGACAGCCTTCCCCACATCACTCCCGAACCTCGTCCCTGGTCCTCCTTCCCCAACCTAGTGATTGAGCGCGTCTGTCGCCTAACACGTACAGCTCACAACTTGGTCCGCGGCAAACAACGCGTAAAACACTGAACAAGGGATCAATTGGCTTAAACAAAATTATGCTTCAGTGTACCTCACGGATGACAGATTTCACTCTAGTACTAGAGATGGTGCTATCGCCCTCCATCTCCCTACTCAGTCCGTAGACACCATCGTCCCGCTCAGAAACGGCCCAACTTGTACAACCCTCGAAGAGTTCTCCATAGCCTCCGCTGTCGAATACGCTGTGAAAGTCGAACCTCCTGGCACCCCGATCTTCGTGCTTAGTGACCCGCAGGAGGTGCTACGCAACATTGCCCGACACGCCACGCACCCTTACACCACTGACACTCTATACAGCGCCCCTCGCGCCCATCCATCCCACAAGATAACGCTGGTATGGGTCCCTGGCAACGCCAACTTGGACGGCAATGCTCAGGCACACGCACTCCCATGCTGGAGCAAGTCACTCTGACGCTCAAATGGTTTTAGATCGCTAGGCACGCCGACAGCATCTCTACGCGCTACGTGCCAGTAGGCAGTGTTTTCCAGTACCTTACCCCACCCTCTCCCGTGAGGCCACATCTGTGGTAGGGAAAGCCCAAATCTCCTCTCTTCTTACCCCTCTCCGTATCCACAATATACATGCGATCGTAGGCTCACTCACGGCAGGCGGCAGGCAGGCTCACTCACCAGCGCACTCGCAGCCTCCCCCCTCCCAACTCACGAGTGAGCGGTGAGTGAGCATCACCATCGTTTTGGACTGACGAGTGCGAGTACGAGTGAGTGCAAGCGCGACTCTCAGTGAGCCCTACTCACCACTCGCGAGTGCGAGCGCCACTCGCGGCGAGCCCCGCTAACCGCTCGCGAAGGCGAACGCCACTCAGCACTCGCGAGTGCAAGTGCCACTGACCCTGAACCCCACTCACCACTCGCGAGTGGTGAGCACCACTCGCCATCCGCGGGCGCTGAGCCCCGCAGAGCACCCCCGAGGGGCGTGTGCACTCGCTCTACTCCCGCGATTTGCGGGACTTACCGAGGTGAGCGCCAGTCTTGTGCTTGTACTCGCTGTTGGCTATTCGTCGCAAAACCGCTCGCTGTGATGGTTGTGATTGCGTTTAGCTTCGGGAATACGTTGTCACTGCACTCCTGCTATGGGACAGCGTGGAATTAAGTCTCTGTTGGCGTGTTGATTTAGGAATACGACTTGCATGTACTTCTGACGCCGTAGTGCACTGATACTTTTCCGTGTCACGACCGAAAAAGAAACTGCTGCACACGCTCGTGTGAGAGCTGTGGCGACAAGTGGTGGCACGAGCGCGAGTGAGTGCGAGTGGTGAGGCCGAGGGGTGAGTGGGAGTGAATACGAGGGGTGAGGGCAACTGGTGAGCGTGGGCGTGAGTAAGTGCGAGTGGTGGCACGAGTGGTGTGCGTGAGAGCGAGTGAGTGCGAGCGGTCATGGCGATTGGTGAGCCCGAGCGCGGGTGAGTGCGAGTGGTAACAACGACAGAGAGCGTGAGCGTGAGTGACTGCGATTGGTGAGGCCGAAAGGTCAGCGTGAGCGCGAGTGAGTGCGGAGTAGTGAGGACGAGTGGTGAGATTGAGTGCGAGTGAATGCGAGTGGTGAGGGCGACTGGTGAGCCTGAGTGCGAGTGAGTTCATGAGGAAAAATATATTTTTCTGAACGAGTGTGAGGGACCGGCGTCTACTCTTGCCGAGGTATGCATGCGATCCTCTCCCGCGCCACCTTCCCTGCACCCAGCTGCCCTTCCCACCCATCAGTACGACACCTTTACTGGAAGTGTCGTTCACCCCACCTGCCGCACCACCAATGCTCCCGTATCGCTTTCTGGGAAGACTGGCTCAACCCGGATCTGGCGTGGACGTCAAGCCCACTCGAGAACTCCTGACGGCCCACTGGCTTCGGGTTGGTAAGTGACTCTGGAAAAGCTACGAACAGGCCGTCTCCTTACAAAAAGATTGTGGCACGACGGCCTAGACGACGGCCTGGATGTCAATACAATAAACTTTCTCTCTCTCTCTCTCTCTCTCTCTGTCTCTCTCTCTCTCTCTCTCTGTCTCTCTCTCTCTCTCTCTATCTCTCTCGGTGTAGGTATAGGCTGCAGGGTATTGTACGCTGCACTCACGCCATCATCCTACGCGCTTGCGGAGGCATATACACATACACCGCCCTCACCTCACCCGGTTTCGCACCATCTTTGACCGGAGAACGGGCATCGCAGAATACAGAGGCTTGCTTCAGTTCAACGCCCCCCCCCCTTCCCCTACTTCTGTTATCTAAATTCCTTTGCTAAACTAAACTAAGTTAAAGGGCTGGTGAAGAGCTTTTCAAAAAAGAAATTTGTTGGGGGCATTACATTATGGTTTTCTTGACGCTGAATCCGAAAAGCATGTTTATTTTATGTGTAAATACACCCAAACCATCTTTTTTCGTCAAAATAAACGACCCCTGCCCGGGGGCGCGTTCAGAGCCCTGGCTGCCTTTCGCGATTGGCCGGTGGCAGATGACGTCATATTCGGAAGTGCCGGCTCTGCGGTGGCCGCTCGGCCTGAAGATCTCATTCTGTTCCCGTACAGGTACAGGCCAGAAGATGCTCTCGTGAATGCAAGGCTCACACAACCTTTCCTTAGAATAGGAGAGTCTGAGGGAAGTATGAACGTGACAAGTTCGCTCGCGGCGAGCTTTAGAAAGGGGTTTTCCCCCAACGACTCATGGCCGACTTCTGTTTATCGGGTGCAGGGAATTTGAGCAGATATTGGTTCGCCGCTTTCCCTACCAGTGCTAGTCACATTTCCTAACACAATTTTTGAACACACCATCATCCCCTTCCTCGAATGCGGAACTTTGTTTTTACATTCGGAGAGGCGGCAACAAGCTCTGTGCAGCGGCCTGCGACGCGCGCAGGCAGCAGCTAGCGATGCGGCCGCCGCCGCTGGGCGCCGCGTCGCCTAGAGGGGCTGGTGCCGGGTCGATGCTCGGCCGGTCAGCGGAATGCGGCATTGCTGCACATACGCAGTTTTAGAATAGGGGAACCGAACGTTGGTGGCCCCCCAAAAGGTAGAGGAACCCAAACGCAGCACACTCCCCCCGACGAGCTTTACAAGATCTCCTTCCCCAATAGCTCCGGCCGGCTTGGTTGCACGGATCGCCTCGGATGTTTGGGAATTTTACGCTCAGGACCGAGGCAGACAATTGGTCGCCGCTATCTCTACAATGGCGAACGACTATCCTTAACACAGTTTTTCACCACACTAACATCCCCCTTTCTCGTATATGGAACCTTATTTTTATGTTGATAGTCATTCTAGCGATCGGTGCTGTGTTCATTCTTGCGCGGAGGTAGCGCCATCCATCGGCCTCTCGCCGCATCTCGTGCTCGGGCAGGTTCATTTGCTGCAGTAGACGAGCCTACGCGACCGTTTGGCGCTCCGCATCGCGATACGAATTCGATCACCTCTTTCAAAATCACTTTAGATGTCAATCCATAGCACAATTTTTCACCACATTATCATCCACTCTCCTGCACGTTTACCTTGCTTTTTGCGACGGCCTTTATTTTGGACCGCAACGAAGAGCGGTTGCTGCCGCGGAATCCGTGGTTCGAACCGTTTCGTACGTTGGCCCTACGGGCATACACGACCGGCGCGTGTGCGGAGCGCTTCCGCACGCAAAAAACGCTTCATGCTTTCCAGCTTGTTGACTCTTCTTAAAATATATCTACTTAGCTAAGCTGTCGTCACAGCCAACAACGTTGATTGGGAAAACGAGCAAGTTCGCGAAGCCCAGAGCGCTGCGGTCCCACAAATTTTCGAATCCCCTTACAGTAATGGACCAGAAACTTGGGGTACCTCCGTATTTGTTTGAGCCCGTCACTTCGCGAAAGAAGCACAGAGCACCCGACGACACGGCCGGCACCGACTACGGTGTAGGGCCACGGGCGCTCGGCTAGGAAATCCATGGTATCTAGGAGTCGCTTTAGGGGATCACACAGTAGCATTACGGTTAAAAATCGGCGCAGAAGCAAGTCTAGACAATAAAGATTAATAAAGTGCAGACTACACGCCTGCTTAATTCGGAACTTCGCCCAGAAAACTGGGACACAATGCGAAGCGGCGGCGCACGTGGCTGACCGTCTTCCGAATATGACGCTACTTCCGGTCGCTGCCTCTCGGTTTCTCTATCTTCTGGGGATGCGGGCGTGAGCAGTGGGCGGGGCGTAGAGTCAACTTCATCAACGAATACCGCTGTCCCCAAGCTGAAAATTCCGAAAAATGCCGAAAAAAGTTTATAGGCATAAACTGATCAATCTAATCACTGTAAAAAGTAATTTTACCCGGTTTTAAAAGCGCTTCAGTAGCCCTATAAACTAAACGAAACTAAACTAAGCTCATCGTTTAGAAGATGGCAGCGAATCTTGCGCGTTCACTTCGTGGTTGCAGGCCAGTTATTTAAGTATTTCCTGCTGATTTCGTCGCACAATGCGAAAACATTAGTTCCCAGTTTTGCTAGAAACCGGTGGTGTCATTATCCGGTACAGGAAATGGCGTCAGCTGTAAAGTGTAAAAGAACGAACGAATACCAAAGTTTGGAATTGGTATCAAAGCACGTATGTTTATTAATTTCAGTAAAGTAAATCAGCGAGTTTAAAGGAAGGGAATGGAACACTGTCTCCACAGCAAGGGCACAGTGCGTTTCCGCAATGATTTATCAGCACGTCGCCTGCGGAGAAGAAATAGAGCCCCCCAAAACCCCAAAGCTATTGCGGGAAGTTGGAACGACCTGCTCCCTCCCCTCGTCATAATGGGCTTAGTCAAAAGCTGAGATCCTAGGATGTTGGCTACGGCACATAAGACCACTTATTGGTTTTATGTTCAAAGCTGATAGAAAGAGCCGGAACTCATCGGCGTTTTTGGTCTACCATTTTTGCACTGCTGCTATGGTTCCGCCCGACACGGGACAAGCAAAGTTAAACAAATACTTAAGCCAAAAATCGGTAGTGAGAAATTATTATGTAGTTCTTGCCATTCACATTTTTAATGTGTAAGTATTGTTTGCCAAATACCTCTGCCGCAAAAGCCTGATGCGTTGTATGCGCGCAATAATTTCGAAATGGTGAATTTAAGACATTCGGTCGTTATAATAGCGGAAATGCATATTATTATCTAAGGAAAACAAAAAAAAATACAAATGAATATTAAAATAACCGAATCACACAACTCTATCTAATCCACCCCGTCACACAAATAAGCCACAAATTTGTTTATCGCAGCAGATACGTCTTCCGTTTCTGCGTAGCTTTTGTGGCTTTCCTTTTAAACTCTATCAAATACGGTCATTGACGCTACAAAAGGAAAGCCGGCCAATAGCCAATACACCGCTGTAATGACGTAATTCCAGCGGTAGAAGAACGCGGGACGGGGAAAAAGTCTTTTGAGGAAGTTGCTAAGATATCTGATGGGCCCAGAGAGGTAACTTTCGGATAAGGTACATTGCGACCCCTAATCTAAGTACTGGATGGGTTGGTAGACTAAGTTCTGCAAGCATTTAAGATTTGAAAAATACGTTAAAAAAGTGTTGCAGGGTCCTTTGAAGTCTGAAGACTGAAACGAGGCAGTGGGGAAGACTTTCTCAGGTGAAGTCTCATGACTCAACTGAAGTCCGTTATTGTCCCCTGCTACGAAGTTCGAGAAATATGCTGCGCCTGAGAATTGCGTTGAGGAGGATAAAAACGCCAAAGACCCAAAAGAAGTGTCTTAGTCACGAGCAGTCACATTTTCGTTTCCCTGGGTGCCAACGAAAAGCCAATTTTTAGCAGCCAAAATGTTGGAACCGAACAGAAAGTGAACTTTTAAATAGATTCACCTCGTGGGTAGGTGAACCGTCGCTCCTGTTGTACTCCATGGCCTAAATTTCACCTTCCACTGGTAAACGTAACCTCCACCCGCAAACTAGCAAGCCTTCAAGAAAGGTCCGCTCTTCCCTCAGCGGTTAGTGGGCCACGAAAAATTTTTTGAACTATACGATCTTCCTGGAGTCCCAGATACCATTAACCTTGGCATACAATAGCCATACTTTAATAACTACGTTATTTGCGTAAGAGGCACTGATGCCCGCCTCGTTGCGTCACACTCAAGGGATTCATTTTTTCTCCTTGTAATACGTTCACAAATTAACTTTACGCCATCTGAAACCTTCAATGAAAGACATCGCCATACGCATGGTCTGGTCCCCGGGACTCACATGGATCACACCGGCAACTGCTTGGCTCACACCGTCGCCCGGAAGAAGCTTGACACACCTCTAGTAGTTTCTAGAGCACCATTGCAACACCCACCACAACCAGATTGGCAACTTTCCCCGCGAAAATTCAGGTCAAAAAGTCGCAGGAGGCTGCAAGATAACACCCCAGTCGGTGTATTAAGCCCGCTGAACGCTCACATTCTCGGGGGAGGTAATGGCTAATGAGATTATGCCAACACGGCTATAGGCACCGGACAGTGAAGTTTGCGCGCGACTGCAGCGCCATCTCTCGCCGCCGCTTAGCAACTCCGGGTCAGTGGATGTCGCGACCGGCCGTTCAGCGCACGTAAAAACACGCGCGCTGCGTGCGGTTCGACGTGTGTGGCGGAGGTTTTTAAGTGCGATGCACTTTATAAGCGACCCCAAACCACCCACCGCCGGCGGCGGCGGCGTCCGCAGCCCTGCTCCCCCTAGCAACGGCGCAGAGCGGAGAGGAGCGTCGGTAGCAACGGCGCAGTGACGTCACTCACCACGTGACGCCACGCCCTCACCGCTCCCTCGCGGCGCGGCGGTGTGCGCCGCGCGCATCCCTCTCCTCACCCGCGCCGTGACGTCACGCACCACCTCCTCTCCCGGCAGCTGCCGTGCGCCGCTGCGCGCGTCCCCCTCCCCCTTCGCTCGCTCCTCCTCTCTCCTCGCTGGCTGCAGCTGCGCGCGCACCCCTCTCTCTCGCGCGCCCGCCTTCTCTCTCAGCCACCTGGCTCGGCGCGATCAGCGCGGCGTACCCCCCTTTATATGCAGCGATAAACCGCCAGACCTCCGTGGGTCGGCTCGCGCGCGCTCTCTCGCTACAGTCTCCTGCTCGCTCTGCTCCAGTTTAGACCGTTCGCTGGCTGGGCGCCTCTCAAGGCGATGTCAGAATTACTACGCCGTGTACTCTCGGCGCAAGAAATGCATTCGCACTTCCTCACGATTCCCTTCGGGGAGGTGGGGGCAATTTTTTTTAAGAAACATAGTTATAATTGCAAGTATCAGTGTCCGAAAGGATCAAAATGCTACAGGAAAGAATTAGTGGCCACGCCGCTACTGCTGCGTGAAGTACTGCCACAATCGCGGAAGGCAGCCTGCCATCGTTCTGTACAGGTTTCTCGGGCAGCATCGCAAGAAATGGATTTTAGCAGTAAGAAAGCCATGACATTTTTTGTCAGTGGAAGGAGTATTATGAGTACGATGACTGTTTATGCGCAGCGCAGACACGAAGGGCCGTAAAACTAAAATGTTTGCTTTCAGTGTTCCATACACATCGCGCGCTGCGATGAATCGCATGCCGTCGTAGTATTTGCATAACACAAGGTATTACGGCTTCCCCCACTATTGTTTTATCAGCAGTAACCTTTTTTTAGCGACATTCACAGCACCGAATGGATGCCAAAAGGCGGCACAAGAATATGTTCACAGCACTTCGCGGGTGATGCCAAAAGCAATGTCAAGACGGTCAGTACGCATCCCGCTTACTGCCCTACTTTGTTTCCCGAAGTGTACAGAGTTCGACCGCGCATTCCAAGCGAGAGCGTGGAAAGCTATCAAAGGCAAGGTTGCATTCACTCGCGCTGACTTCTTTAATGCGTTTTGCGTACTCTGAAAGTTGAGGTTGCTATTGTGTAAGCAGAGGATGGAGAGCAGTGATGCCAATTTAGCGGATTTTCCGCTAAATCTGGCGGATTTCATTTTATTCTGACGGGGAAAAAATTAGTCTAGCGGCTAGTGGATTTTTTGACGGGCCATTTTCATACATGGCGGATTTCTGGCGGATACCTCACGCAGTGCACAGATTCAAAATCGCCCTGCAAGAAACCATTTCCGTGTCCTCGATAAGGGCAGAAATTGCTTAACTTCAGAGGTTATGAGTGCTCCTGTTGACTTGCTCCGCGTATCTCAGACAAACAAATCCGTGATGTTTCAAAACGGCTCTGAGACAAACGAAAAAATTCAAAACCAGTGGAGCAAAATCACCCTCCTGGACTTGAAGCAAATACCGGCCACGCAGTCATTCTGGTGTGAAGTTCACTCCTATCTTCGGCGAAAACGCGTCCGCCGAGCTGGCCGGATTTGCCATGTCGATGCTCGTGCTGCCGTATTGAAATGCCGAAGTAGAGATGATGTTTAGTCAGCTTAACATAATAAAATCCAAGATGAGGAACAAGCTGAAGCCTGAAACAACAAACGCCATCCTCGTCGTAAGAGCGGGACTGAAGTGACACCAGAAAAGTTGTTTTGATTACGAACTTCCCGCAGCAGTTGTTAGTGCAATTGGGACATCTGCAACGTATGTGCAACCAAGTCACCTTTCTGGTCCCTCAACAAGTACCAGCGGTCCCGTCGAGATGGTGTCAGACGACGACAGCGGCGACGAAAACCTCGATGTGTTTTTCGTTGACCCGTGAGTTCGTTTTTTTTTCATCAATGTGAACATTTATAACTTTTAGCCTCTTCTGTGATGAGGTTGACCAATGACCACCACCGCAGCACTGAAACTTGAAGTTTTGTGTTAGACTCCTTGGAAGACTCTTTTATATATTATTTCAGCTCTCGTAGTTTTGGTGAGCGTTTAAGAATGATAAAGGTACGAAATTATACGAAATTGCACTGTTATTTTAAATAATAGGCCCTAGCGGTAAATTTAGCGGATATGTTTTAGAATCTAGCGGAATCTGGCGGATTTCTTATTGCTTTTTAGCGGATGTCTGACGCCCAGCGATGGCAACACTGATGGGGAGGAGGAGGAAATACTTTTTTTGGAGAATTCTGAACGGCCTGAACAAACTGTATCACAATTAGCCGTTTATACGACTCTAACATTACACACAAGATACAAGCCGAAACTAAACGAAATCTTCGTAAAGACTACCGCAGCTCCACAGCAGATTTCCAACTGTGTGAACTGCGCTTACTTTGTCATAAGCTAATACCGTTTGGAATCCGTTTTTAATCAGTGACAACACCAACCGAGCTGAAGAAGGGCAACCGAAAAAGTAACTGTAGTGTGGTTGGGCGAACAGAGGAAACAATAACACAGACACGCTTCTGTCGTGGAGCGCCGTGGTATACGCTGGCTACTGACCTGAATTGGCGCTGTAAATAACCTTCCCTTGTGTCAGCTTGATCGTGGCTCATATTGAGTGGGAAAACACTGGGGTTTGAGAATTTAAAGAGATGTTTAATTAACTGAAAAAACTGGGATTACATATATAGACGGAGGAGCACTCAAAGAAGACGTCTGACGCGCTGCTCGGGCGTGGGGCGACTCCCTTGGGCGAACAGCACACACACGCACCACGCGAGAGTCCAAAGCTCGCACCATACACGCTTGGTGGTGTAAACATCCGGCCGCGGTCGCTGCGGCGGTGGTGGTTTCGAGTGCTTCGTGATCCGAGCCCGGTCCCCTCGGCAGGCCGCCGGTGTCTGCTTTCGTTTTCGCCTCTCGGCGCAAGCATTCTCGGCGCGATAATTATCCGATGCTTCGGAGACGGCTGACACTTGCTGAGAATGGGACTTCGCAACGATGTCTGTTCCATCAATTTCTTTCACGGCGCACACGCGCGCGGGAACGTACAATCTCTAACTTCTCGCGCATGCGAGGCCGACAGTAGTAGCTCAGCCCCGTAATTGTCCGGAAATCGCACAGAAGCACTTGAGACATGGGGAAACTATTTGCCAGAACAGTTTTCAAGCACGAGACACCTTTCAAAAACAATCGCAGAATCGCACAAACAAACAACCCAGAGGTGCCGAATCTATGAACGCGCGCCGGCCGTCTGGCTCTCACCGACCCGGAGTTAGCTAAAGCTTCCGCGGGGCGGCGCTGGGTGTACTTTATTCGTCGCGCCTTCTGAGCAGTGACCGGTGCCTATAACCCCTCATTTAGTGCACAAATAGACCCGCGGAGCAGCCTCGAACATCCAACGCTGCCCTTATGGTGATTACACATGCATCCCTTATCCATTTGATATGGCACTGGACACACTTAACCACTAATCGCCAGCCACTATTGAAATTCGCTTCCCCACCTGCAGACGAAGAAGCACATTTCCAATGCGTTCGAACAGGCTTGTCATCGCTATAGAAAATAACTGAATACGCCGTAACCAGTGGTCTATAAAAGCAGGTGTGATAACTTGCAATGAACCCTGTCGTAAGCATTCTTGCGCACCGGCTTCTTCACGAAACCTACGAACTAGTACTATGTGATCTCTGGGCAACCATAAACTTAAAAATGATCTCCACCAAGTCAAGTGATTTGTGACCTCACGAAACTTGCGTAAACCGCGTAACCTTGAGCCGTGATATCTTTTCGTTCATTCTCTCCCTCCGTGTCCCTCTCCTTCCCCACCTGGGCATCGATGCCCCCTCAGACAATAAAACTATTCTCTCTCTCCTTGTAGTCAGGCCCGACTTTTTTCACTGAACATATGCTGTCGGAGTCCACCTCTGCGTCTACAGATGGCCATAGGGAATTCGTTATTTCAAGTAATGCGTTTATGTGCGCCTTAAGGCGATGTTTCACGTCCCGTTGGTTCACGGGGCAATGGGACTGACTTGCAGCGAAATTTTTCTCCCTCTGTTTGTCAGAGCAAATTACATGTGAATCGAAGTGAA
Organism: Haemaphysalis longicornis; assembly: GCF_048455015.1. Lineage (NCBI taxonomy): Eukaryota > Metazoa > Arthropoda > Arachnida > Ixodida > Ixodidae > Haemaphysalis > Haemaphysalis longicornis. The sequence continues at coordinate 129,310,775 of NW_027526335.1, read as the reverse complement.
AGAGGCTTTTCCACACCGTAGCTACACCTTCACTATAAGGAGCTCCGTAGTGGATACATATAAGCCACCAGAAGAGCTTGACCAGGCCGAAATCTCGTCGAACGGGCCTTTGTAAGGGACGATGTATAGTGGACGTAGGTGCTGAACTCCACCCACGGCTAACTTAGCTGATTTTTTAGCAATAAACGTAAAAATTTTGAGAGTCTGTGTAACGGATATCTACTAATCGTGTGGAAATTGTAATAAAAAAAAAGTTAGTAGTTCCTAGAATAGAATTCCTGAATTTTTTTTTCACCTTAGGGAACGTTTTCAGAAATGTTTTTAGAGCCACAGAGCTGAAACATTTTCTCTTCGTGTTAAATACCTCAGGCTTTCTTCTCAAGCAGAATAATAATAGTTGCAATAATCGTTGGCCTTTTTTTTATATGTACTTAGTACAAAAAGAAATTTTAATCACGTTCAACGAATAAATGATTATGAAAAATGAATTGTGGTCAGAACATATTTATTTCGGTTAAGGATGCATAAAGAGCATCGATAAACAATCCCAAAAAAATTGTTTCGGGAACTTCAATAGTTGAAGAGAAAACGTTCCTTTTACTAGCGGAAATCGTGCTTTGACAAATCCCACTTCAATGTTTTCGTTTCACTTTTTTTTTTTTAAATTGTCGCTTCTTGTGCGTAATCTGAGAAAACCGAGACACTGCTGCTAGCCCAGTGAAGTACAAGCGTGAAAAATTGCTCTAATCTGTCAGAAGGGAATCCGAGCAATGGTATTCCAAATAACGCAGCGCTATTGCGGCATGTACTGAACTACCGAAAACGTAAATATGGCCTATATTTGTAAGTAGAGATAAAGTAACCATTATCACGCGTTTAAAAAAAATAACTAAGTAAGTCCCACTGTGCGTCATACGAAACTGGCAGTTGATAGAGGGGGCCACATGGGGCGTGTTTGGCGCCTTTTAAATAACTTCTGGAGGGCACCTGAGTCTCCCGCTTCGTGGGGACATTTTCGAAGAATGTTAGCGTACTTTCACCCCATAATTACAAAAGCCATTTTTTAACCTGTTTGGCCTCACTCCCCCCTTTCTCATCAAACGCGAAAAGTAAGCATCGTTGTCGTCGGCGTAATTCGAGCGGGACCAAAATGGCCGGCGCTGGCAAGACAAACTAAATAATAAAACCACACTTTAGTTCCTGTAGGATTTGAACCCGAGTCCCCACGGCATCAGCCAAGTGTGCTTACCGGGTGCACGATATGCATCCTGCCAGTGGGGGAATAAGGATTAGCCTGGAACGTGCCGTGTGATAGATGAACGTGGCGGCACGTGAGTACAACGGGTGACCTTGGAGGAGAGCTCTGGCTGTGGGGAAGCTGCCGCGTGCATTGCGGCCAGGGTCAACAAACGAATAAACAAAAGCGATGGAAGAGACGCCATCCCGATGTAGCAGTCAAGAAGTCCTTGATAACTGCCATGCTTTCACCTCGGAACCCCTAAAGCAGTTACCGAGGAGTATTTTAAAGGAAAGCTTTATTACTCTGGTCCATCGGGCTCGCTTCCGAAGTTCACCTTTTGACCGCAGACACAGCTCCTGTGACACACCCCTTGAAGCGCATTACGGGACTCGCCGCGCCCGTTTTCGGCGCTGCGCACAAGGCCCGTTTTCAGTCGTTCTGCTCAGCTAGCGGCGGCGGCCGCAGCGGATGCGGGCGATTAGCTGATAGCCAGCCGAACAACCTCGCAGCCTCCCACGCATGCGCCGCTGGGTCGCTTCCGGCTACGTGACTCTCTTGCGCCCGGCGAAGAGGAACGGCGCGTTCGCCGTGAATGAACGCCGCGTTCGCCGGGCCTCCTTCTGTGAGCGTTGCACGGGACCGACCGACTTTGAGCCGTGGTCGGCAAAACAGCTACATCAAAGGTTATAACCAAGAGAAACCAAGACTCAACCAGACTATGCCGAGCTTTTGTCTTGCATATCCAAGGTTATCTGAGCTAAGCGGCAACCATTGTTTTTCTGTGTATCTTACATCACAAAATCGGTTTCGGCTGCCAGGAAGTGAACCAGTGGCTGTCTTGTGCTCGGTATAAGGCATCGCTGCGGGGAAATACAATTAATCGACGCGTTTGAGAATGTAAAAGTTTCAAATTGAGGTGCAGTTTCAGTCACTGAGCAGTATATAGAATCGAACCGACACCAGTACAAGGTACTGTTTAAAAAAAAAGAGGAAAGGTGCTATATAAGAAATGAAAGCAGCCCTGCCTAGCGGGATACCCCACTTTTTTAATGTATTATGCACTAGAATGCGTGAAGGAAGAATAAGAAAGTAAAAACAAATGCGTCAGCAAACAAGTTCACGTGGAGACTGCAGAAGTGACCCTTGACCATGAACCTTGCCTTGAGCAACACGCCCGGTACACAGCTGCGGTGTTACGTCAACGCGGTTTATTTAAAAAAGGGCACGCCTCATCAGCCCGCTATTGAGCGCATTTGTTGGAGCCGAAAGTTCACTGTGACGCAACAACTTTTTTATTTTGCGATGCATCGACCCTCTCATGACGGAGAAGCACTCTACCTATTTTTTACTTGTCACATGCTACGCAGGGCCTCGAATGCCGCAGTTTGCTTGCCATGGTTACCAGAAGCACTAAATAAATAAATCTACCTTGGAAATAAACATTATAAAAGCATTCAAGGGAACGTCATTCGTTGCACCACTTCAGTGGGTAATGAAAAAAAATAAATAAATACGGGTAGGGGGGCATTTGCGAAATACTTGCAGTGTTTACGAATTCAGCGCTTCAGGGGAAATTTGAAGAAAAATTAAATCCCCGACCCACCTCCGCAACCGTAATCCTTTGGGCATGGAATCCCAAAACAAGCGCCGGTATTAGGCGACTAGTCCACTCAAATTTCAAGCATTTTTTTTTTGTTTTTCTTCTCGAGCCATTCCTAAAAATAAGTTGAGAATAATATTAGCGCCAAAGCACGGCACCAAAAGAGCGCGAAGCTTAAAGGCACGACGTTGTATTTTTAATTCAGTATCGCGACCAAGGTTTAAGCTGTAAAAAAAAAGAACCTTCAGTAGAGGGTTTTTTTTCTTCCTCAGTGCAGCTTCGAAACTCTGGGGTCAGGCACAGGAGCGATGTAGAAGTTTTATATTCGTCTGAAGTCCTGGGGCATGCTTTTTATAGATGTTTGGTTAACGGAGTTTGGTCATGAGCTTCTTTTTCTTTTAACTAGTCTTTTGTACAAGTATTACAACTGCAAATTTATAAGTCTTCCTTTGGATCGTACTTATCGTTTCATTCTCTTTTTATTCTCTGATAATTAAATATCCTTTTTTATACACTTGCTTTTCTGTCCCCTTTATGAGTCCATTCTTTCGTATGCAATCTTTCAGTGTCATGCTGCGACCCTCGTACGTTCTATTCTCCGCTACTTTATTCTCATTTCTCGATCTTGCGTTGTTTTTTTACCTTGCAAAAAGCTATTCTGTTTTATTCACTTTTGCCGATTTTTTCTTTCCTTCCGTTTTCTTTCCGCCTTTTCGTTACTTGATTTTTATTGTGATTATCCTTTGCACCCTGCCTTTTTCTGCCGAAATTCACACACTTCCTCCCCAAGCTCCCACGGAGTCTTGAATGGCATAGCGACGTAAATCCACGAAGAATGGCATAGCCACGTAAATCAAATAAACGTGAATGTAGAAAAAAAAAGACAATTTTGGTAGTTCTATTAGTTAGCCGACCCGCCGCTGTGGCTCAGTGGCTAAAGTGTTGTGCTGCTGAGCAGGGGGTAGCGGGTTCGATTCCCGGCCGCAGCGGCCGCTTTTCTGGTGGAGGGGAAAAGCAAAACCGCCCGTGTGTACGAGATTTGGGCGACCGTTAAAGATCCCCGGGTGGTCAAAATTAACCCGGAGCCCTCCGCAACGGCGCGCCTCATCGCCTGCGTTGCGTCGGCGCGTTAAACAGTAAAATCAATCGAATAGTTAGCTATTTAATGCCGAATGCGAAGCGGGAATTCTGACGTCATGCCACGTGTAATGCCCGTAACTGGAGCGCCCGGAAGAGCTCAAAGGAATAAAATACACATCGCCATCATACAACTAAGATCAAAGGGAATGCGTAGATTTCAGCTCGAACAGCGCGGATGTGACAAAACATGATCGGACAACTTCCAACTCGCCCCGTACAGCTCAGAGACGTGAGAGCGATGACAAATGATGATTCGGAAGGGACGAAAACTAGCGAAGCTAGGCATGCGTAGAAAGCTACTGCAACGTAGAAACAAAAATTTCATCACGGCATATAAGCACCACAAAGCACGTAGCAAAATTTCGTTAAGGGATCGTGAAAATTTTTAACGATTTTTGCTGCGTTCAATCTACACGTTTTATGGTTGCGGCACGCGAGGAGAAAACATATTCGGAAGCGGAAATTGGGTTTTCCAGCAGCAACTTTTCTTCGGGGCGCGCGCGGAAGTGCATCCGGCGAGCTGCCAGCGCTTCCGGTGCCAGAAAGTTTGACGAAAAGAAACGACGATGAAAACTATCCCGTTTCCGTGCCGGGCGAACGCAGCCGGCCCTGGCCGTCCACAGGCGCTGCTGCTGCTCGGGAAAACGAGGTGCGAACGACGCATTGTTTCTTTGCTGCAGCCTCGTTCAGGCTCCGGAGCTGGTATTTTCTGTGCGTTGCGCGATTCTGTAAAACGAACTCAAAGGAAGAAAATTCTGTACCCAAAGGAAGAAAAAAAAAATCAAACGCGCGAAAGACAAAACGTCTAGGAAGAGCGCTGGAGGGTTGCGGTCATAAAAAGGTTAATTTTATTATGGGACGCTTTGGCGCCCCTGGGGTCTATCGGTATCGTTCCAGCGCTTCCTGCTCTGCCGGGAGGACGCCATCAACTCTGCTGTACTAAAGTAAATGAAGTGCTCGAAGGTCCGAGATCAGCCCACACCCGAGTTTCTAGAATCCTTAGTTCGGAAAGTGGAACGAACGAAAGCGGCGCACTCACGCGACGCACGTCTAAGCACTTGCAGCTCACTATACTATGGTTGCGTGCCGTTCATTGCGAAAGAACGCAGCACTATGAATACCCGCATGCAGCGCCGTTTCAAGGGAAGTGGCAATGTTTTGTTGTAGAAAAAGAGGGACAGCCATTGTTTTGTCTCATTTTTGAAGGTAGTATTATATTTCACGGGGATCAGTTTTGCTCTGGATTGTGTTTACTATCTGCAATTCAGCATGAATGCCGGCGTAACATTACTAGCTTCACCTTTTACATCACCCCTTTGTCTTACGTGTGGTGCACCAGGTGACGTCGGCCATTCTGTCATGGTCTGGTCATATCACGCCATGGAGCGCTCAGTTTTGCTTAAAAAACGTCGAGACAAGCCGCCCGGCAGGCCTTTTGGAGGACCTCGTTTTTCCTAACGGGCGCTGGGTCACTGAGCGTAGTGTCGCGACGGCGATGGCCCGGAGGGGGACGCCAGAATGACGAATGCTCACGTTGAAGATGAAACCCGAGAGAGAGTTTATTCCCAAGATGGCATCATTTTATAGCCGTCTCACAGCCCCCTGGTGGTAGACACACCGAAATGCTGGAATCTGAAAACCCCGATACCACATACTCCTTCCCTTGAGAGGAAGTTCGCGGTTAGTGGAAAACAAAGAGTAACAGACACGGTTGACCGGTTGCTGAGAACCTATGCAAACACACAATGCACACCCGTTAGCACATGTATGCAACAATTCTAAAGCCAAATCCAAAGCCAAAATGAAATACACGGGAAACTTTATTCCAAACCACCCAAAAGGCAGATAACAGACTCAACCACTTAAAGTGAACTTGACCCGGAACAACGAGAACACATGGTACAAGAGGTGGTACATGCAGTAGTAATAGTGGTATTGTAGCCGAAACAGCAGTGTAGTTCTTTCTCTGCAGACCCTTCATTCGGGGGCGATTGATTACCAATTACAATGATCGCTTGAGCTGTAAATAACGGGTTTATAAGTCCCTAGGACACACTCTTTTACTTCAGCTCACTATTTGGTAAGTCCCATCGAGGCCCTGTCGTTCACTTCACTTCACTTCACTTCACTTCACTTCACTTCACTTCACTGGACCTTAGCACTTCACTGCACTGCGCACTTCACTGCATTGTCACACTCGGGTTCCGGTGGACACCCATTTGACTTTCCCCTTGTCTGTTTTGGATCCCCTTTTTTAACAGCGACACTGTCGAGCAAATAGTTAAAGTTTGGTGTACGCAGTTAAAAATACCAAGACAATGCCGACCGCTCGTGCGTGTGCGCCTCGCGACTACCGCCCAGCGTCCCCGGCGCACGTTGTCAGAGAAATTGGCCAAGACTGGAAAAAAAAAAAAGAACCTCCAGCGTTGGCCGTAATCGTGGCAACATTTGTTCGGAACGAGAGAGACTCCAGCGTTTGCCGTATACGCCTCGAGCGCGGCCTGTAGGGGCGCCACTGAAATCCCCCTAGCGGCCCGTTTCGAAAGCAGGCGCGGGAGTCCCCGGCCCGTTCCGCCCTGTCGCCGTTGCTTTTTGGCTAGTTCAATACAGCGATTTACCGTTTGTCCGCGTTCGAAATACCGAATAACGTGGACCAGGCACTCTGTTTGCAAGCGTGGTGTGTTCACGAGAGTATAAACGTTTATGACGCGATCTTAGTGAGATCTATATGAGCGCCGGACGTGTGTCACAGGCCAGCGTCCCGAAGCCAGCATTTGCATGCAGCTGCTTGCAATTCTGCTGCCCTGAAATTTAGTGGCAGTGTCTCCGTATGCGGCCGTATACACACTATGATGTAAATCGACTTCGTGCACTTACAAAATCCAGCGGAGCACTCATACCTGACAGCATGTAAGTTACGCCTGCCAATATCACATATCAGATATTGATCAGTACCATGAACAAGCCAATGCGGCATAAATTTCACAAACACCGTACCAAAGAAGTACGATGGATAATGCAAAATTACACCCCGTAGTCAGCACACGACGACAAATTTAATGATGGGTCGTCTTGTCCCGATGTGAACGCTCGCAAAGATTGATCTGTTACATTTACCCTCCACGAGAAGCGCGAAGATGGGCTTATAGAGTAATCCGCGTGCGTGACCAAACTCTTCTTCGAAACATCGTCATATGACACAGGGAGACTGCAGAATCTAGCATAAACCGAAACCAGAGACCCTTATCAGATACGACACTCTTCCAACGAGCCCGTGTGTACGAGATTTCGGCGCACGTTAAGGATCTCCAGGTGGTCAAAATTAATCCGGAGCCCTCCACTACGGCGTGCCTCATCGTCTCCGTTGCGTCAGCGCGTTAAACCCTGCAATCAATCGATCCACTCTTCCAACGACACCTCGTATCGCTTGTGAACTGCCCACCCTGTATTCTTCAAAAAATGCGTTCGCCGAGTGATCAGCCGTTCGTTGAAGGCAAAAAACAAACGAAAAGTGAACACGCAGCTTGCGTGTGTGATTACTAAAACGTTCAGTCGTTGATTTCGCTCCGCATTTGTAAGCAAGGATAGTTGAGCGTCCTCCTCCTCACCCCCCCCCCCCCCCCCATGTCTAGCGAAATATAAGTGCATTTCGCATCTAGTTGGTCTGGTGAATACTACCTTGCTCAAACAAACATCTTTAGCATTTCAGAAGCTGCACTCGGTTGTTGTTTTTTCATTCCCGTACGACTATTATATTTATTCCTGACTTGCCGACCATTCATTTTCCCGTGGTTTCATTAACATATACCTTGGTTCTTACTATAAGGCATGAGTGGGCACATATCTGACAATGCACGGCCTTTGAGAGTACTTAACATTTTCGCGTGGCTTATATTCCCATAAAAGGCACAAGTTTTTGTCAGCTGTTGGGTTATCACATCCCCGAAACATATTTTTCTACGACGTACATATTCGAAGCAAAGCCGCATTTGTTGTCTGCGCTGCAAAACGAACCAACCTCTTACAGTGCCAATATCAGGACTAAACGAGGCGACAATAAATAGAATTCACTTGTGCTGACGTGTTCGAAGGTGACAGCGGTGATATGCTGCTGCCGTCGCCGACGCCCGCAAGAGCGGCCAAGACGCGCGCAGAACCGCCTCCCCGGGTAGCTCTTGTTGGCGTTAGAGTGCTCTACCAAGACGCAGCTGTTTTTTTAAGTGCCCTAAACATGCAGTTAGCTTACAGACGTCACCAAACAAGTTGTTTAGTGCGTGGAAAGGCAAAGAGAAGCGAAAGAGAACCAAAACACTGCATGACCACCTATCAGCCACGCAGCGCTAATCCCGCTAACGCCGCGGAGAAGCGGCGGCATGCGGCGCAGCGATTGCGAATCTCGAGGCGTATATCGTGGCAACACTTGCTCATAACGACAAAGACACGTCATAATGTACAGGCATACAAGGTGACATCAAAGGATTAACGCTTGAAAAAAAAAACGAAGGAAGCCCAAACTTGTAGCAACAATGATGGAGTAAAGGTTCCGTAAAGCTTCGCTACCTTTAAATTTACGCCTTAGTTTGAGCTTCCTTCATTTTTTGTGATTGCAGTACATAATCCTCCTCTGCAGCAGCTGCAATGGTGTCTGACTGCTTCCTTCGAGGTGAAATAAGCTTGTTTGCAGTTCCTTGCGAAGTTCAGCTACCTCAGACGTCAGCAGGGCAACTTGAAACTACCTCTCCTCTGCCAGCAACTTCAATTCCTCGTTGTCCTTTTCTAGGATCTTGCCGTGTTCCAAAAGATCACTGTCGTCTTGCACTAGTTGTGATTTCAGCCACTGGACTTCTTGCGCCATACGTAATTCTCCCCGCTCATTCTCTTCCAGCTGGGACGAGCTCATTTCCAAGTCCTTACGAAGGTCTTAGGCCTCCCAAGTCAGCTATCTTACGTCTAACTCCATTCGCAATATCAATGACTGGAGAGCTTCACCAATTAATTCCGATTCTTTCTGTCTGGCCTCGTCAAGTGAGGACAGGTTATTCTCGAGGTCTCTGCGAAGGAATTCAGCCTCAGGCGTCAGCTGAAGTACTTCAGCTTGTCTCGCTTCCGCGAACAGCTCGTTGCGGTCAGCGAACTTTTAATGGCCTTGCATTGTGCTGCCAGCACACCTTGGTCGCCTGCTTGAGATCTCCACAATTGAACCTCTTGAGAAAGCTGGGATTCCCTTCTGCTGCTCTGCTCAAGGTCAGACGAGTTGACTCGTACTTTCTTTGGCAGACCTTCTGTTTCTGAAGACAGTCTAGACATCTCAGTCTGCCATTTGTCTTCTGGGAGCCTAGCGTTTTCAATCTCCTTTTCAAGAACTTTGCGCTGCTCCAGAAGTGGGCTTTGCTTATCTTGTGTTTGCCACTCCAGCATCTCAATTTCTTCAGCTGCGATTCTCTCTGTATGCTTTCTTCTAGTTCGATTAAGGTAGCCTGTAGTTCACGGCGGAGTTTTTCAGCGACTCTGCCTAGTTTGCGAACTTCAAACTGCCTCTCTTCTGCTAGTAGCATGCTGTCTTTGATGTATTTTTCTAGTGCTTTGGTCATGCTCCATTTGCTTATGACTCGGAGGAGCTCTGTTTGTCTGCCCGTATCGCAGCTAGTCTTCTGCGAGTGTCAATCGGAGAGCATAGAAAACATCAATTTCAAGAAGGGGTCTGCCTGTGGGCAGCACATAGAATAGTGGAGGTTCCTGCCAATGTTGAAATTGGACAGTTGCTCTGAAGCATCCACATAGCAGCATGATACTACCTGAGTAGTTTTTGAGGATTCGCGGTGGAGCTTTGAGTACAATTTGTGCCGCAAAATTCCGTTGAAATATTTCTTAGGGCAATATTGACACTGCTGATCCTGTATCTACAAGATGGAAAGTAAAGTACCATTCACGTTCACTTTAGCGTAAAATCCGAAGTGTGATATCGCTGGCTGTTGTCCAAGCTGGTCGACGATCACAGGTTCCTTGTCGTCGGTTGGGGTATCGATGTGCCGAATCCGTGTTCGAGCGTAGACTTGTCAACAATATGGACAGAGAGAGAGAGAAATACGTGCTTCATTAGAGGCCGTAATTAAAGCACTCTTGCTTTCTGCAATAGTGCAGGCCTGTGAAGGTGGTAGGGTCGTCAGGTAGGGCGGGTTGGATGGTGGGAGTGTCCTCGGTAGTTACGCAGTGCTCCCCTCGGACCCTCGTGGGCATAGACAAACGTGGCAAGAGAGGTCCATAACAAAGTGAGGGTGGTGAACACCGACGTGAAAGGTAGCACCCAGTCGAAGTACGCTTTCGGACGAATGTTTTGGGGGAGCGAATTGAGCGTGCGTTCACCTAAGAGAGCGTAACCCTCACAGTCCCAGGCCAAATGTGCGGCATTTGCAGGCACACGACACTGTAGACAGACTCCTTCGGCGGGGTCATAGCAGTAGAATTTGTGGCGAAGCACCGGGTAGGAGGAGGTGTTGGTGTCAAGGCGGCGAACCAATTTCTGTGTGCCCCCGGTAACCTCTCTGACATGGGAGTAACAGGTCATTCATGTTGTTCAGTACGGCCTTCCCTCTCCTCACGAAGGCGCCGGAGTATCTGTCACCGCCTCTGCTGTGCGAGTGCTTTCGTCACAATGACATCAAGCGGGCTCGCATTACTGATGGACAAGGCTATCAGCGTGGATGGTTGTCTAGCCGCAGCTCTCGCGTCACTACTTGCCCACTCACTGCCCTCAATACCCGCATGTGGGGGTACCCAAGCAATGGTCGCGGTTATTTTAAGGTGAGAATGTAAGGTGAGATGTGGAGGTGATCGGGAATGCGTGGCTGCAGGACGTGGCGTATGGCAGGTATTCCTGAAGGGACCTAGTTTACCACACCTAAGGTGCGTTTTTCTCCAATCGGGCTTGGCACTGTTTGAGTGGATGCCATATCCTACCACAACGGCCGCATGTTGTCGCCAATGAGCTTAGGCTGCTGGTTCTGAGCGTAGTGGGTCGAAATTCGCGACGTGAAAATTGAGAACGAGTGTTTTGAAATTATTTGGGCCATTTCGAAATTTCGCCCATACGTGTAAGGTAGACCATTCAAGGTTATAACATACCAGCATGCGCTGTGTTGGCTCGCCAATTTGGAGGACCACTCTGGCTGTTTTGGGCGGTGGAGCTAGCGTATGCAAGAGTTCCACGTTACAATCGTCTATAAGTCCGGCAGGAAACACTCCGACGCCGACAGCCTGTCCCGCGTCCCCATCGACCCATTATCACTAGACTCTGATTAAGACAGCGCGTTCTTCGGAGTCGTTACGGAGAACGACCTAGCCATCCAGCAGCGTGTCGACGCCGACTTAAGGACGACCTCCATGCAGCGAAATGTAGGCGAAAAGGCAGCGAACGTCGCCCGGCGGCGGCCGCTCCGCCGCCGGCGTCGAAAATACGGCTGTTCGTCGGCGAATCTACGCGAGCTAGATGTCGAACGCGCGGCGGCGAACGCGACCGGAAGCGGCAAACTGCATTTTGAGGCCGCAGCCAATCACAGCCTCGTACTTCGTTGTACTTCCTGTCCTGTCTTCCATCGGCGGCGTTCGCCGCGTCACGTTGCATGGAGGTTGGGGTGGACGAAAACTGAGCGGCGCGTCAAACCACGGCGTCCGCCGCGCCAAGTTCGCCGAGAAACTTCGCTGCATGGAGGTCGGCTTTACGCGTCATGATCGACTATCTGGAAGGGCGCAACGTCGTCATGTTTGGGGTGTTCAAACGGAAGTTACCAGAATTCAGCCGGAAAGTCTCCGTACTTGTATAGAATAATTTCATCCCTGGAAAGAAAACAACTTGTGACTTGGAAAATAACACCTATCGCTCCAGACCACTCGGCCACAGGCCAGCGCTGCCGGCGTTGTAATATAGGCTATATAATGTATAACCAGTTTACACATTTATTTAGTTTCAGCTTTTCAAGCAGTTTAGGTGACTATTTGTTGTATAGAGCTCGTGCAGTAAGCGTCCCCCAAATTTCTGCAATATCTCACGTCTAGCCATTGCATTTCTTAGACGGAAAAGCGTTCGCAGATGTGTGGTCGTGCTGCTGACCACTGTGCTTGTTCTCCCAGCGCAAAAAAAAAGTGGTTCACGCTCCCTAGTTTTACGCTGTACGGTAAAAGTATCAGTTCATTTTATTTCCTTAGTACCTGTATTGACTTCGATGACTCTTCTCCCGCCTTCAAGTGACCTTAGATTTTCCTACTAGCGTACAAGTCAGCGAAGCATCGCATGTGCGCTTGTGCAGCGCTTGTGTGGAGCGACCTTGACTTGGAGCTAAATACAGTGCACAAACTAACAAAGTAAAGAAAGGCACATTCTTCCATTCACAAACGTGTCGTGGCTTTGTTTCAACTGAGCGAACGAATTGCGACGACCCGTCGGCGGCCGGCGGATTAAACGCGGGCAACGCGGGGCCGACTGACTCTGCCGGAAGGTCGGCGAGCCGTGGAGTAGCTCAGTCAATGGTCAAGCCAAGTCATCTCCTCCTGACGTCACACGAAAACGCCACACAAAATGGGCGAGGATGCAGAGAGGAGGACAGCATTTTGGAATTGATTTTTCTACTAAATAAATTCGCGTAAACGCACTCAGAATGGTCGCAACATGGCCTACGGACTCCGGACTACAATTTGCGCTAGTAATCTCGCAATGTTTACAAATCACTTCAGGGTCACTTTAAAACCGGGAAGGACTAGAGCTTTATTCTAGACATGTAACCGTCCGTTTCCGTCTCGCGTCGTAGGCGTCTCACTGTCTGTGTAACGCCCCAACCCAAACCCAAACCGCTTAACCATTGCGGACAGCTGGCAGGTCGCATTGAGCCGTGAGAGCTCCACGTTGAGGTTCCCCGCCAGCACAACGCGCATACCATCGGTAGTCGCATGAAGCCTAGCTGTACACGCGCGGCCACATGCTTCCACCCCCAACCAGTGCACGCATAAACCGGCAACCGGTGACGGGCACGTGCTTAGGCGTGAAATACACGGGCGAAATAGTCGCGCGGAAAGCCTTTCATGCTGAAGACGAATAGTGGGCTCCCGTCGGCGTTCAAAGCGGGAACGTTGCTTCGGTAACGCCTGGTAAGGACGATACCACTACTATCAGACGATTGCGCAACTTGCGAAAGAGGCATCGGTGGTGGAGAGGGAAATGACTATTGTGAAACCCGGTTTGGCGGTGGTGAGGAGGAGCCTAAGAGCGGTGCTGAGTAAAACGGCTTCACCGGAATGAAAACAGGGGGGGGGGGGGGGGGGGGGGACCTATAATGATTCGCCGTAAAAGACGTTGGCAGCTCTGGGGCTCGCACCTGGGGCGCTCACTCCTAAAAACCGACGATTCTACCCCTAGGCTACTGAGGCAGAGTGGCGGAACGCTTTTAGCAGTTCTGATAAAAGAACAGAAGGAGCTTTCCAAGCGAAGCAGTAGATGGCGCTTGGTGCGCACAGGAAAGGAAAGGGAAAGGAATCTCGCTTCTACCTGCTCATAAATATACGGGTGATTGGCCACTAGCCACTGTAACAGGATTATGCAACATGGTGCTGTACTGTTCTGTAACTAAGAGTGTAATAATAAGCACACATCAATTATTCGAACGACGACCAAAATTCCATTCCTAATACGGCATTGACAGTGAATAGAATGAATCTGTTGTGATGAAGTTGGGGATACATGCTTATTACCTTCGGCTCATTGCATTCGTGGGTTTGTTTTTGTTTAGGCTCTAATGGGCGTGCTGAGTGAGTACATCTACCGGCACTTACGAGTAAACTAGGACTTGCACAAAGCCAGTTCTACGTATGACTGGCGCAGAAATTTCCAGGTGCGCTCCATTTTCGCGGGAACTTGGTTCGCGAAGGCAGGCTAATGCGCTCCTCATGGTCGAACACAGCTTAGTGCTTAGTGATCCGTGACCCGCTTTAACAGTGCGAGCGTTATATATAACGTGAAAAAATAAACCATGGTCGAAATTCGAGCTCGAGTGCTCTTTCAAGAAAGGCTTAATTTTGGGAACGGGCGATAAAAAAAGAGAGAAAACCGTAAAGTGCGCTGCAATGAGGTTGTCGAAAGTTGCGAAAAGTGAAAACTGGAGCCACCTCGGCGGCATTGAGTGTGTTTCCAGAGAGTAATCCAGGGGGTCTAAGGCTGGATAATATTTTGTATAGGGTTTAGGAATGCGACTTTAGATAATGTGATTTTGGCGGGTTGATGATCTTCACGTGGTTTAAGAACGAAAACAGGCAGAAATTCAGTTTTTTGGGGGGCTCGTTCAAAGACGAGGGAGTGGAGATATTTTTCAGGGCTCTCAGCAGCCGCTTGCAGCACTGATTGAATATATTCCGAGAAGGGTTAGTACTTCGTTTTTGTTCAGACAGCGACATCATTCGTATAGATTTCAAAATAAGCCGTAGACGGTTTTTCATGGTTGCGGGCTACCCTCGTCATCGCTAGGTTGAAAAGTGCGGGAACAAGAATTGATCCCTGAGGTACACCCCTGTCGAGGTAGAATACGCGGTTAGTTCACCCGGGAGTAGAACCTTGAAGTTTAACGAGGCGGGCTTCAAGAAGACTTCTTATCCAGCTCTGGTCTCGGGTACGGGGAAAGGACTGAGAGAGTTATTTGAGAATGGCTGGTTGGTTAACGTGGTCTTCACGAATATCTACTTGTGGGATATAAGATCGGGAGGAGAGTGGTTGGTATGCGATAGCTTGGTTACCGCCGCTAAAATATGGGTGAAAACTTGTTTTAGCACAATGAGCGTAGAATGTGGGTAGGCGATTGTTGATGCTGCGCGCAATGAGTTTGAAAAGGAGGGGAGTAAGACAGACGGATTGATGGATCGAGAGATCGGTGGCTCTTTTCAGTCCTTCAAAACTTCGCCGAGATAGTTAACTAAGAATGCTAATTTATCAATTTCAAGAAGTCGGGTTTTATTTCTTGTAATCGTTTGGTCTCGTACTTGTTTGGACGGCGTCCCGGTCATTATACGCTCGTAAATAAAATGTCAAATTCAAATTCAAATGGCGTTTGTTGTTGATTTTGGAACAATAGTTTTTGGTGGCATTTTAAGCGCTTCAATGCTCAATGCTTTGAGTTGAGATGAGTGCGAATCAATTTTTATGAAAACTCAGGAGCTTTATATAAAACGGTATTATCAGTAACAAAAAGTTTAGACGAGACCATCCTATTTACCAGCCCCAGACTTAATTAAAGAATCGCGTGAGGAATATATGCTACTCTATTTTCTTCTTATTCTAGTGATAGTTGATTTCGACTTATCAATAACAGCTCACAGCATGTACTAAGCACTAAGTGCACGTTGAAGACGGCTTAATCTCGAACATTATACTCCAGGCGTTGCTTCGTTGCATTCAGTTCAAATCGGAGCAAGGAGTGGATATGATGGGAATGGGTGGAGCACAAATAAGAAAAAAACGTGCATTTTGCTACAGAGTATCCTGACAAAGATTTCGTTTCTTCGAAATGCCTGTTTTTCTTTCGGTATGCAAACGGCCGCGTTTTGCCTCCCTGCACAACCATTTGCGCGGAAGAAGATTGTGAAACAAAAAACGTCATTCAGAGGAAATGACACCTAGGGTGGCCAGATAGGGTGGCCACCATACACACACACATACAAAAAAACTCTCTCTGAGAGCGGGCACATCCGGCCGTGTTCGCACGTGGCTGGAATTCGTGCCCGCGAGCGCGGACGCACGCGCCGGACGCTGGCCAGCGCGCGCTCGCACAACCGAGGTAAGCACGGAAACTTCTCTGGACATGCCGGATTGGAGAGGCCTATCGATCGAACGGCAAGCGGTTGTTCTCGCCGGTGCCAGTGGGGGAGAGGAAGAAGGGGGGGGGGTGGCAGGCAGAGAGCGGTTGCGAGATTGTTTCGCAGCCGGGTGGCATGCGCTGCAGCCGCCGGGTGGTGCCGCGTGGGAGGAAGACGGAAAGGCCACGAGCGCAAATGCAAACGTTCAATTTCTCTCCCGGCCAAGCCAAGCCTAGCCGAAGCCTGAGCGAGCGAGCGAACGAGCGTGCGTGAGTGCAGGCGTTTCTGACCCTTCCAACACAGTCGGCGGAACCGGGTGCGGAAACGGCCTCCCATTCCCCGAAACTCTCTTACGGCCTGCAAGAAACAAAGGAACGCGCGGGGAAAATGCGTTATGGACTGGGGCCGTGCAGAAGGATTTTTTGGCGCGTCCCGAAACAATGCCTCTCTGCCAGCGGGCCGAAGAAAAGTATCCCGCTTAAGTGCTCGCGCGCACTGCCTCGAAAACCAGCGTAGCCGTGAAAAGAGGTCGCTTTGAATGTTTTGTGGGGGCGCTCAGGGGACGAAGTCACGCGCCCAAGCTTCGACGTTGCCTCGTTGCTACCTTCTTAAGACTACACGTAGAAACGTAGCCAAGAAAAGGTTAAATAACCCCCAGTTCGGGTTGACGAAGCTTTTGTGCATAGGCACTTCCGTCCAAAGCTGCGAAGAGGCACACCCTTTGAGAAATTGCCTTTTCATGTTAGCACTATTCTTTCCCGATGGAATTTTTCTGCTTTCTTGCGTGCTAGTGAATCTGTTTTTTGAACAATGGCCATGGTGATGTACAAAATTTTTAGGGACGTTTTTGTAACCAAAAATTACGTATATGAGTTGAAAGGGAACGGTTCTATAGTAATATTTCTTACAGCTAATATAATCGATAAACTATAAATTTGTTCCGAGACAAATGCTTTAAAAAACTGAAGTAATTTTTTGAAAATATTTAAACATGCGCATGTGTGTCGCTTGCAGTACGTCAACATTTGTACGTGTACTGTACGCGCGGAAAGGCGCAGCTGATAGTTGGTATCGAACGAACCGAAGACAACGACTGGAATGAAAAAAAAGAACGAGGCTTTGGAAGAACCGCATATTTCAATACAGATTATATGTGATGTTGACATTGCACAGTCACTCTCTAGGTACGAAAGACGATTGGTAGCATATTTTCATAAGATGAGAACGCAAAAGCGGGAAAGATATTGAACTTCGGACAATAAAGGCTCCATTGCACCGACAGTGGTGCCAATCCTGCCATTTCATGCGTTTCTAAATCTAAGATGCAATCTTCACGCCTTAGACCAGCTTTCTCCATTTATAGTGAACTTGAGAGGCAGCTCGCAAGCACGTACACTCAGCGTCATGTTTGGGCACCTCAGATTGAAACTAGAGGAGCGTGCCTCTGTGTTTTTTTTCTGGGGGGGGGGGGGGGGGGGGGGGGCTTTCTACGGAGCTACGAGTGATGCGTGGGCCTTTTTTAAGGCCAAAGCCTTATATTTCTCATCACACGCGAAGTCGCGGGCAAAGTTAATGGTACCGAAATCGCCCCCGGTGTAAAAAAAAGGATCCCAGGCTATCTCCACTGACGTGAAACCTGGGGATGGGTGAAGCATGCAGTGTATAAGTGTAGTCTTGGCACCTTGGCATTTTTGCCCACGGAGATGAATCTATTGGGGATAGGGGTATACAGCTTTGCTGTAATGGTCTTGCGTCTTTGAAGCGCGAAGCGTTCTGCCGCACTCCTGCGTCTCGGCCTACTCAGCCACACCCTAATGGACCTGCTTTTCCCGACTGGCCCCAACTCCATACGGTGGGAAGCCTTCCGACTTGTCCTGGCCTTCCTCGAGAAGCCCAACCTCATCAAACAGCTGTAGCCCAATGCCTGCCGGCCAGCCTTACGCACTCCTTATCTCTTTCTTTCTCCCCTCTTTCTCCGTCCTCATTTGTTCTCACCTATCCTCTTTCATTCCCCCTCTCCCCTTCCCCGGACTGGGTTGTATGCTGGTGAACTCCCAAATGAGTTCAAAATATGCCCAGTCCACTTCTTTTCCACTTTCTATTTCAATAAAGCACTCACCCAGGAAGCGTTCCAGCGCGAGGCGTAAACGAGTGTCTCGGTGTACTAGTACCGTGACTACATGACACGATGGTTACGACGACGACTACATGAGACGCCAATAGCTCGAACCGCTCAGAGGCTTCGCCCCTAATAAATAAAAACACATTTGGTTTCACAGCCACGTGCGTTAGCATTGCGCTAACTCAACACCATGCCAGAGGTGGAACCAGAATTACCCTGGTGCGTGCCGCGTGACAGGTGAGCGTGACGGCACGTGAGTACAACAGATGCACGAAAAGGAGAAATCTGACTGCGGGAAAGCTACCGCGTGAGTTGCGGCCAGTCTGCTTGCCGGAGTAATTCGCATGAAAAAACAAAATAACTAGAGAGAAGAAACAAAACAGACGCAAACACGATGTAGCCATAAAGAAGTCTCTGAAAATCGCCAGCCTGCCTTGGAAGCATATCCGCCAACCAAAGTTCCAGAAAAATTGTTTCTGTTAAATTTCTCCTCTTGACACTTTTCTGAGTATATTTAAGCTGACTGAAACGCCATGTTCTGCGTGGCTTCGGCCTATGTTAGGGAATAAGTCATGTGAAGCTTATCCCTGAGTTCGATTCCAATCCCTGTCACGATTAGATTCCAACCCCTCACGCAATTTGTGTGCGACAGGTGTCGGCGCCGCGCCGTCATTTCCGGCGGAAGAGGCCCCGTACTTTCAGGACACGTGCGGGGCTTCTGCGGGAGCAATCTTGATGCGCTCTTTCGCCAATCTACAGAAGGAACGCCTTCAGTTAAAACTTTTCTGCGGGGTATAATAACATAATTTTTATGAGGTCCCTACCGAAATGACGAAAAAAAAGGAGCAGTGCAGTTAGAAGCGCCATCGCAAGGGCTCGGAGCTTATTAACTCACAAAGCGCCACGGCTTATTAAAAAAATAATATTGAAGATTATTAATAGAGCACACAGGCATGGGATGGGAACCAATAATGCGACACAGGCGCTGACTATCCACTGCAGCATTTATTTGCAGGAGTATTATTTATACAAGTAATCGCAAAACAAGGATTACAAGAACATAACTGATTGAAAACCGCTTCCTTTTTGTACAAAAGGATCGAGGTTTCGCTAAGAGAGAGAGAGCAAGAGAGAGAACTATTTAATGTGGTCTGGAGAGGTCAACTCTGCTAGCGGCAGTGCTTGCTACGCCAGATGGGAGTGATTACAATGCAGTGAAGTGAATGTGAGAGATTGGGAAAGCAACAATAGAGAGAGAACAAAAGTTAAAAAAAACGGCACGCAATAAAATTCAAGCAAAAAACTCGAAATAAAGCTAAGTACAAGAAAAAAATAGAGCGAATGGAGCCCAGGAAGCGCAGAGCGCCTAATAAGTAAAAAATAGTCAAAACGTACATGACGACGCAAACGTGTACAGACGTAGCCATGCACACAATGGAAGAATTACAAAGTTTCGTGTAGTCCTGAATCTCGCAAAAAACGCAAAAGATTTTTTTGTCCCTAAAGAGGAGTCATTGGTCTTGTCCCAGCGTCCAAGAAAGTGACACAACTGAAGGCTTGCTGCACGTCGAACACGAGACAGGCAGCTCGCCGCTGTTACTTGCTTGCGCAGGGGAAATTCGCGGGCATATACACAACAAGTGCTCGGTAGTTTAGCGCACAGCGCACGTGGGGCACAGTGGTGAATCCTCCCATCCTATTTTAAACTTGAAGCTTTGGGTGTAAGCCACGTTGAGACGCAAACGATGCAGTACACCTTCAGACACTTTGGTTAGGTCGGGTGGAACACGGAATTTACTGAAAGGGTCAATTCCATATAGAGGCGGATATTCGCTGCGAGGGTGCTGCCACTTCACCATTTGCTCACTCCAACCAGTTCGATAAGGGCATAACCATCCTCTCGAGAGAAAAGAAGCTGTGTCGTGTTACGCAGAGAGTGGCCAGCGCTGGCGGCTGCATCAGATATAGTATTTCTTTCTATTCCCGAATGTCCAGGCAGCCATTGAAGCACGATGTGATGGCCCGCGCGCACTACCGCTGTGTGGATTTCACTGATTTCACACACAAGCTGACTGCAGTGGTTGGACAGCCTTCTTAGAGCTTGCAAAGCACCCCGTGAGTCTAAGAAGGTCACCCATCGCCGAGCATGATGTGCACAAATGAAATGAAGGGCAGCCCTTACAGCCGCTAGCTCTGTAGCGGTGGATGATGTTTTGTGGCTCAGTTTTTTCCTGATTGTGCACTGGACCGACGGAATCCACACGCCAATGGCAGATGATTCTGCGTTAACTGAGCCATCCGCATAAACGTGCATGTGGCCTGCGTACGAGGTAAATAAATATTCAAGTGTGAAAACTTTCAATGCAGGTGTGGGCATGGACGACTTTTTGCTTATTCCGGGAACTTTCATTATTATATTCCATGGTGCGAGTATTCACGGTGTCAATGCTGGCTTGACAGGTCGCTAAAAATTTACCGGAAGCACGTCTTTTACATGCGATGCAGTGATGGCTGCCAGATGATGCGCATGGCACCGAGTGGCATGGCGCAGAGACTTTCAAAGGCACACTTGATGTTGAAGCACTCACGCAGAGAGGCACCGAGCTTCCCGCAGTGTTCCAATTGTCGATGTGCATTTGGGAAAGGTTTTTCTAAAGTAATAAATTCTACATAATTTTAATGTTTAAATAACTTTCGGAATTCATGTCGAGAAAGCTCATTATTTTCTAGCAAAAAATTCAGCAATTCCGCAAGTGCCAATCCTTCCACCCATTGCAAAATATGTTGTTGTCGTGTTTTACTGAAGTTCTTTATAGGTCCAAATGCCAGATTGTAAGTAAACTCGTGGAAGCACATTATGTAAGTGAGATGTCTACGGTCTACACTTTGCTCAGGAGAACCTCTATGAGTACTTAAAAATGAAAGTGTCGTAATCGGTTCTAAATTTATGTAACTTTACGTCGTGATTCGATCGAGTATGTCAATAACTTGTGCAGTTGAGAGTCAGAACTTGTGCTGTTTTCAATGCTCCGTTCCCGTGTTGCTGTACGGTTAATGTTCTAAAAATGTATGAAAGTCGTGAGACGTTTGGTTTTTCTTAGAAAAAACAAAAAAGAAGCTGGGGAAGCGAACGAAAGAAGTTACGTTGATCATTTGACAGGGAAAAACGATTGGTGAAATGATTAAAAAGTGACATCATCCACTTATGTACCAAAGGCGATATTGAACTGATAAGCTGGAGCAGTTATTGTGTTTTAGCCATGTTAGTCTCCGCAAAAATAACATACGCCGAACGCATTTACATAAAAAGAACGTACGTATTGTACGGTAGGCAGTATTTGACAGCTTCGGGTCACTTTGCACGAATCGGGGTTATTAAGGGGGACAGGGGTATTCTAATAACCATAACTCATTGTCAATGTCGACAGTGATAACACTGAGAATTGGTCGCAGCGTACGCACCTTGGAAGGTACACATTCTGGCTTAAAGTAAGATAGAGACCGTGGTCTTTTAATAAACTGCTCTCACAACCGATTGTGCATGCGTGCTTCACTACTCGGTTGCTTTGGGAGCAGATTTTTTAGATGCGAAGCATCTCATGCTCGCGGCTGTGTCCCTCCCTCCCTTGTTGTCCGCCATCTGTACTCTACTGCGCATGCGCGTCTCTTCAGCCCCGTCAGCGTTTGGGCTGACGTGAGCGCAGTCTACTATAAAAAGAAATAGTTAGGTGGCGCCCGGTTTCGATCCTACGATTCTCTGGCCGCAACGGGAGGTACGTGGCGCTCTTCCCACTGCGCTACAAACCGAGATGGAAGCATCTGCTACGAACGCGACTTATGTCCTTCACTCATTCAAACTACGTCAAAAAGCTATTGATACAACGAAGGCACGTGAAGCTGAACGTCAACGGAAACGACGTACTGAAAACTTTAGAGAAGGATGTTGAATTTCCTGCGGGAAGGATATGGCGGGAAGCGCCACGCGCCTTGCAGCTCAACCAAAGAAGAGGACGTAGAGGGCGGGTGGCGGGGTAGGAGCGTGAGCACGCAATAGAAAGACGAGAACCAGGAGGTGTTCGATCAGGTAACGCGGGTGTCGGTCTCTTCGCTGTCTCTACATTTCTCTATCTCTACATGTGGGTTCACACTACCTTCCGATTTGTGCTCCGATAAATGAAACAACGTAACAGCAACACAATGGAACCTACACGGAACGCCCATGATGCTTCGCATCCTCCTCATGGTTCCCCACGGGAAGATTGTGTAATTTTTTCTCCTGTACACCCAATAGACGGCGCCATTGGAAAGCGTTTGCTGCACAACTTGAACTGTAGAACATGCAACTGTACAACCGTACGACTGGCGCATACTGCAACAAGTTGAGCGCTAAAAAATTAGCTGTGGCTTAGCTCGGCTATGCCAGGATATACGAAGCGTTAGCTAAGGCTCAGCTGGTTCAGCTGGCCTACGCTTCTCTGCAGTCAGCGGCGAACCGATTCCCTGTTCTGAACGTATTGTTTTCCTTCGACAGGTGAGCCCGTCTGACCAATTCCTGTACCTTTATGATTGTTGCCGCTGACTGCATATCAGTGCATTTCAATGTCATCCTTGTGCGTTGTTTGCTCCAAGTTTTTAAATGAAAAGTCCCTGACTTGTTCAGAGTGCAAGGAACGTTATCATATTGGTAAAAACTGCTGGAGTGTTACCGATGCCGCGTATAATAGGCAGTTTTAGCATATCGTTGCCGTGTTTGCGCTACCGTTTACCGTGTTTGGGGGAGCCGACTGCGCAGCGCGAGAGTACCGCGAACGGTAACTTACCGGCACAGGTTCACCGTCGCCAGCGGCTTCCGGTAACACGGTAAACGGTAACGCAAACACGGAAACAATATGCTAAAACTGCCTAATAAGATGTCCACAGCCAAACGCGATGCCCGGATTTGCCAAGCTTGTCGGTCTAACACAGGCGATCCATCAAACCCCGATGAGCCCTCTTGTACGCAACTATCGAGTGTCATTGCTAAGTTGGAACAACTGACAGCCACTGTCGCGACATTGGCGGAGAAAATGGAAGTAATGCTAGCCTTCAAGGTGAGAAGTGAAAAGCTTGTGGAATCAGTAAGCTTTATCTCGGAGAAGTACGACAACGTCCTTGAAACAGTAACCACCAACAGGGTAGAATTAATTGACACAGCTAAAGGCAGAAGTTGCGTCCCTTTCTTTGATCGTAGCGCAGCAAAACGACACGATTGATAACATGAGCACAGACATCAATGACTTAGAGCAATACACAAGGCGAGCCAACTTCGAAATACATGGTTTTTTCGGCAACTCAGGGCGAAGACCTAGTTGCATTTATGACTTACTTTGCCGTCAAACTCAACATTGCCGACTTCCAGAAAACCGATATAACAACAGTACATCGCTTACCAGTGAGACAGGATGCCATTCCTTACATTATTGTCCACATGAAAACTGCAGCTAAGAAGCAAGGTTGGATGAACGCCCAGAAAGGGTATTGCAGCTCTCGAGTCGGATACCTTCCCACGGCTCTACTTCAATGAGAACCTGACATGGACTAACCACGAGCTATTTCGATTTGCTCGATTTCGAAGTAAATAAAAGTGCTTCAAGTTCATCTGGACGGGAAACGGGAAGGTTCTGGCTAAAAAAAAAAAAAAATGTGACGGTGCACCTGTCATTCGCATCGACAAGTTATCTGACCTTGAAAAGATAGCTTAATTGTGGGAATCTTCGACACTACAGCGGCGACCTTTGCAGAAGTTAAACGGTCTTTTTCGGCAACTTCCAGCAATGCTTTTCGCGCTTGTCACGTTAACATCCGAAGTCTGCGCAAAAATTGGGATCAATTTCGAGTACTAACCTCGCCATTTCCTTTTTTCTACGACTGTTTTATATTGACAGAGATTAATGTTAATTCAGACTGCATGCCACAATATGCCATACCAGGTTATCAAATGTTCTCCTACACGCGTCCAGTAGGGAGTGGAGGGGGAATTGCCGTGTTCGTTAAAAACCCTTGGGCTGTAACAGAGCAATTGCTGTCATTTACTCAGGCCGAAGTAGTTGCGTTGCGATTAAGCGCGCCTACGTTTTCTTTTACTGTCTTTTCTATCTATCCACCACCCTATTGCAATTGACGTATTTTTTGTCGGAGCTTGATTCAGCTCTATCTGCGCAGTCCCTGGAAGAGAATGTAATTATGATAGGTAATATTAATATTGACCTGCTTCGTCCAACTCTCAGTTTGGTTTCCACTTATCTTGACGTCATTTCTAAATGAGGGATGCAGGAAACTGTTTAACTCATTTTGAATTCCTATCTGGTCGCCTCGTAGAATAATGCCTTGATCATATAAACGTTCAATCTCAAAGTTGTACTGTCCAATCTGCAGTCGTAGAATCGAAACTCGCTGACCATTACTTTGTTTGTTGTTCATTGACTATTCCGCGGATTGCGCAGGGGCAGTCAAACAATAGCAAAGTTTCGATCACTGACTACAAAATGTCTGATAATTTCATTGCGCAGTACGACTCGGATACATTTCTGGTCAATACGGCACCAGCTGGAATCTATGATGATCTTGTTACACTGCTTGATCGTTTTACGGGAACAGCTACGCGCAAATTTAAAATTAAACAAAGGAATTCAGAAAATAAACGGATGACCTTAGAAATTTTGGCGGCAGTAAAGGAGAAAGATATTATCTGGGCGCAGTCCAGACGAGCACCTTCGAGTGCCTTTTTGCGTTCCAAGTTTAAGGAATCTCGAAACAGAGTTAATGCCATGATTCGTTCGGCTAAGAGGGTTCATTTCCGGAAAAAATTTGATGACGCACGCTCAGACAGCAGAAAAACCTGGCGTTTGATTAATGACTTAAGAAAAGGTGGCAATCGCAGCGGCAGTAGTAATGATTTCCCTTCTAATGTTTCCAGTAATGATGAAAGCATTTCTAATGAATTCAATACCCTTTTTTTACGAGTGTCTGGTAGTTTGCCTTTCAGTGCAGGAGTGTGCACACTGCGGTCTAGCGTTTCGGAGTCAGCCTTTCGTCCATTTTTGGATGAAAACGATTTAAGACTGATAATTTATAGCCTTAAAGCCAATAAATCGCCTGGTGTTGACAATATTGCTATTAATAAATTACGAAGAAATTTTGAATCCTTAAAAGACGTTCTCTTGCATCTCTTGAACATCATTGCCACGGGTGACATACCTGTGTAATTGAAAACGTCAACTGTCTTTCGAAGTGCTGCTTCGAAGTGCTGCTTCATTAATAAGAGCTGGAGTTCCTCAAGGTTCTATTCTGAACTTTTTGCTGTTTAATATTTATGTGAATGATGTTGTCAACGCTGTGCCGGTTTCTTTGTTTCAGCATGCTGATTATACGGTTCTGATAGCCTCCGCTAAAGAGTATAAGGCAGCGGTGCTGTTACTACAAAAGGCAGCAATAAATATAATGGATTGGTTTAGAGATAACTCAATTAAAGGAGCCATGAAGAGAAAACAAAAGTTTGTTTTATTCGAAAGATTAGGTGTTTCCTAGTACCCCAAGCGCTTTCCCGGAAGCAAATGATGCTTTATTCACTGAGAAATAAGGCAATTTAAGCCAAAATTTTAAATCTCCCGCTAAAATTGAACATTCCGTGACGTGTACAATGGCGTCATAGAGCCGGTCCATGAAACAGATACTTAGTATGTCGACTCCATATAGCACCCACACGCGGGAGTCGATCGAGACGGTGGCCATTTTAAAAATACTAGTAAAACCTAGTGCACCCGCAGCCCTAGTCATGGAATCGCCTGTTCCGGAGAACAAAACTCTCGCCGAGAAGCTCGGGCTTTTAACAACCTCACACCACAAAAACGCTCAATGCTTCTAAGTGCACGAGCGGCACCCCACGCCAGACAGTTTCGGGCCCTTTTCTCTCCCTCTTGCCCCCTCCCGTAAAACCTCATCGCATCGCATCGCAAGAGTTGTGGGATACGCGGTGGACGGGAAAGCGACCATTCAGACCAACGCCCAGCCGTCGGCACCGCTGCCTCGTCAGCCCCGTCGCGACGGACGAATGTAGACTGGTACGTATGTGCCGTTTTTTTATTACGGTTAATAATAGTTCAATTTCAGTAGCAGTATCACTTATGCCAGTTGGCCGGTGTCATGTATGGAAAGCCGTTCGCGCGAGCTCTCTGCTTCGACCAGAAAGATACGAGCGTCAATGCGCGGTGTTTACCGCATTTTTTTCCCCAAGGTCAGAGCGATTTGACGAAGTCGGCGACGAGCGTCAGCATGTCCCAGGAGTGAGCTAACGTAAGGGTCCCTGCCGTAACTGAACAAACTGAAGTTTTCAGTGGTTGTAAACTGGAAACGAGCTCGTAACGACAGCAGCAAGCCAACACCATTCTAAACTTACGCGACGACTGGCACTATCTCGTCGCTTCTTGCTGTTCCTTACTCCCCTCGTTTCTATTTTTACCTTTGCTGGTTGGCGATATGACGGCCAACCTCCTGTGAAGGGATTACGATACGAAGCAAGGTCGCGGCTGTGCGTGCTGGAACGGTTCGTTGGCCCCGAAGAGCCTCGAACCCGAAAATTCGTCTGCACGACGGCGAGATGTCGAGCTCGGCCTGCGCTAGTTTCGCACGCATTGGCGCACACGCTTGCGAGTTCGTTCGGACCTTCAACCGTTTAATCCACCGTTCTTTGTCATAAAAAGAATGTGCAGTATGTTTCACGGGCATTTAGCTCGCTATGCAAGCTGTAAGCCCTGCCTAACATGCGTTTGCTTTTGCCGGCCTCCGCCAAGCGCAGAGCATTCCCAAGTGACATCACAGGTTCTGTTGCGGAAAATGAGCTGGTGGGTCGCATGGTCATTTCCTTTTTTCCTAATTATGTAGCTTATTTGAGGGAAGTTTGCGTTATAAGTGGTGTCGTTATGGTTCTAACGGGGCAATCTTTCGAATGAACCAAACTTGTGTTTTCTCTTCATGGCTCCTTTAAAGTCAACGCTGCAAAGACAATTAATTTGCTTTCATAATACATTAAAAAGAGTGAATCTTGATTATTCGTTCTTGCTACATCCATCTCATTGTTCCCGTTGCATGTGTAAACCTATCAAATATGTACCCACTGTAACGTATCTCGGTCTGCATATCGATA
This sequence comes from Haemaphysalis longicornis, assembly GCF_048455015.1. Taxonomy (NCBI): domain Eukaryota; kingdom Metazoa; phylum Arthropoda; class Arachnida; order Ixodida; family Ixodidae; genus Haemaphysalis; species Haemaphysalis longicornis. The sequence continues at coordinate 129,283,663 of NW_027526335.1, read as the reverse complement.
ATGACCTCTTCTGGAATTCGTACCTTTCCTATTTTCGCAAAATTTAGGGTGTATTGGTTATGCTTTATAATATTAAATACTACATGCCTATATCTGTACGGAAAGCTGTCACGTATGTCTTAGCTTACAACTTACGCTACGGTGTAACAGTGTACGATCACTGTTCACCTCGCTGGGAAACTAGATTTGACGAAATTCTCAGATGTATTTTAAACAGTGTAGTATACGATACGATATACTGTGCTATAAAGATAAGGTCGACGTCCTTAAAGTATTATCTTTACCAAATTTTGATCAATTAAAAATGGAAACTGTCATAAGAAAACATTTCTAGAGTAGCGCATTCAAGCAGGCATAAGACAGTTTTAGTTGAGCGTACGCACAGAGTTGCGCGCGCACATAGAGGCAGCACAGCGCGCGCAGCGAAGTTCTCGCGAAGAACCAGTTTTAGTTGAGCGCACGCAGAAGTTGGTGCGTGGATAAACCAGTAGCGCCGAAATGCGCGCTTTGTGTGTCATGCAGCGCCACTGAACGCCAGATTGGCGAACGAAACATGTGTCGGCCAGCGCCAGACGTAAACCTAGCCAGAAGAAGCCGTAAACCAGTTTGTGGGGGAGACGCCGTTCCTTTGTTCCTTTCATGATTGACAATCCAGCGCGCAAAAACACGGCACAAAAAAGAACGAGAGTTAGACAGGACAGCGCTGCACTCACAACTGATTTATTTTGAAGAAAACATTGGTCATATATACAGATCAGTCTCCCACGTGGCGTGTGTCCCACAGCGCGTGTTTTTGCGCGCTGGATTGTCAATCATGAACATTCACCAACTCGCCCAAATCACAGTCCTCTTGAACTTTGTTCCTTTCGTTCACGGGGAGAGAGCGACCGGACAGAGGACGGGAGGGGCCGCGCGCACGGCCCGCAAAGCCCGCAAAACCCGCAACGCAAGAATCCAAAACTTGCGGTCCCACGCAGAGCGCGCGGCTGCCGCTTACGTACTGCGCATGCGCTCTCGCACCTCCGCAAGTTCCTTGCGCGCGCAGAGCTGCTGCGTGCGCTCAACTAAAACTTTCTATATACACCGGTTCGTTGTTTAAGACCGAAAGACCTACACTGCATTCCTGGTTGCTCAGCTAGGTACGGTAGAAGAATGCGTCATTACTATGTCCCTTTCTACTTTAACAGATTAACGCGCAGTATTTTTTCTGTAAAAACGAAACCATCATTATAAAAGGTATTACGCCGTGTAAACATATAATTTTAGGGTCTAGTCTTGCCGAAATTTTGTTTCTCTGTTCAATAGCCTTCAACCTTCAAAGCAATATATACTTTTCTGTCCATTTACTATTGACCTTTTACAATTCCGTTTTTTTTTAATCAGGGCCTCACGTTCTGTCAAACCATATCAGGTGATGAGTGCTAAACGCTCTTTGTGAGTTGTATAATATGTCCAGCGCTTGTAGACTAATTTCTGATAACCTGTAACCCGTTCAGGAAACAAGCTGACATTTTATATCTCGAGTGCTGTTATTGTCGGGTGTAATCTATGGTCGTAGGTCAACTTGTTTTCCTTTTTTTCTCTTTGTATGTATACTTAAGCATTCTCCTATAGGGACCGGGCAGCTGGACGGGTGGCGCCACCACTCGGCGCTCCGCTCGTCAGTGGAATGAGCCAGTGCATTGGACTACACAGCCTCCCGTTGTTTTTGTCGTGTTTACTTCGGTGCTTTGTATGTTTTGGTGGCGTTGTGAGCGGACATGTGAGATGAAACGAAGTCTAGACAGGTGTGTTGGGTTCTTAGATGCAGTAATGACTACGTAAACTTTCAGACGCGTCTAAAGTTGGGTATCGGCTGCAATGGCATGAGCGCTTTTTGTAGTGACCTGCGCTTGGCTCCACCCGTTTTGAGCTCGAATAAAACTACTATTATTAGCATTATTTTTTTCTTAAATGCACTAACGGCTACGCAAACTTATTGGATGCTTGTAAAGTTGGGGAAGGGCTACATTGACACGAGCGCTTTTTGCAGCGCTCTGCGCCTGGCTCCGCGCGATCTGAGTAGGAATAAAACTATTAGCAATATTAAAATTTTCTTCTACCACTTTAAATCATCTTCGCTGGTTTCAATGTCTACGGTTTCCACGCAGGCTTAGCGCTGGGATACCTCGATACGTGTGCTTTAAATGGAAAGGCACCTGCATACGAGATGGATTACCGTGTACGTAGAAATGTTGCGGTAGTTTGCACTTTCTGTAACCGTAAGCTTTGTACCTTCGGTTTTGGCGAGCGACACTGTGACAGCATGGGAGCCTGAAAGCCGAAGTGGAAATCCCACGTTTGTGGTGGTCATTTTATCAAGAGCCAAAGTTATTCACCAACTCAAAAGCCCAAGCTACAAACCATCCCTCCTCCCCTTCCCGTTTTACCACCTGCGTAGAATAAATGCTGGTACCGATAGTTAAAAAAAATGTGGCAGTGTTAACATCAGCCGGTGTTTTTTAATGCTAAAGTATTCCTTACTGAGTACCTAAAAAATTGTGTAATGCCTGGTGAAGACACCAAAAACACGCAATTAGTTGCCTCAAATATGGGTGCATGAGCCCGAGTCCTCCACCACAGACATATTTCCGACACGCTGAAAAAGTTTAGATTTGGAGAGAGGGCACTAAGTTCAAAATTAAACAGAAAAATCATCTCGCCCTCCATCTAATGATTATGATGGTTGAACACAAAGCTTTCTTTGTGCGAAATCGAATGGGAAATGGTCAAAGTCAAAGACGCTGCGATTAAAATACCAAACTGCGTGCTTGTCAAATTCGACGCTTAATTAGTCAAAGTTTAAATCCAGAAGGCAACCAAGGAAACCCATACGATAGATCTTTGCGATAAACGATCATCGTCGTTAGGCGGAGGTGTGCATGATTTTTCAATCGTAGGTGGCAGCTTGTAAACCGACCGCAGCATTCAGTTGTGAAACTGAGTACAGGTTTCGGGCACCCTCCTGTCTTGCTTCCTTCAGCCACGCAGGAATTAGTTTCCGAAAAACCATTTACCAACTAGCCAGCAACCATTGCAATTCTTGTAAAGCAGTGCTTCTCCACGACAAGCAATAACGTTCTACTATCATGCGGTAATTATATTTATTCTATCAACGATTCCCGATGACTGTAGTAAGAGCATTTCTGTGAAATTAAACACGTTTCAGCCGTCGGTAATGAAGTTACGGAAGCGTCGTCCATCACAATTTCTGTTTTGAGGTAAATCTTCGAAGACACCTCCAAACTTTGTCTTTCGCTTGTGCACGACGTCGACGCCGTTTCGTTATCAACTGCCAAAGGCCAGCGCCGCAGCATTACTAGATCGGTTGCACACCCCGGCTTAGTGGGAGCATTTAGCGGCAATATACTCCTCGATTCGCGAAACTGCATGCAGGCATGAAAAAAATTGCATGAAGCAACGAACTTTCCCTTCAGCTTGACTTCCAGCTTGGCGCATTGAGCGTCGTCTGCTATTTGTAAATACCGAGTATGGGCGTAAATAACACACATGGCATCTCTCGTAAACGTCACATCCACGCTCAAGATTTACCGATTTGAAAAATGCCCGTGGGGTTACGTACGCTTTGCAAGCTGCACCGCAGAAAAACGACAGAAAGCCATGCACAACTACGCTGTGCTGACCACCACCGGCATTCCACTGACGAGCGGTTCGCCACGGGCGGCGCTGTTCGCTGAAACGACGGTGGTGCCATACAACGGCCGCCCGGTCCCTATACCATGCTTTGTACTTGTGTCAATGTTTAATATTTGCGGTTTCCGTTGCCTGCCAGGCGCTGCCGCTCAAGCCCAATGCAGCTTTGGCAGGTCTGCCTCCATGTATTTTTTTCAGTATTTTGCGCAATAAAGCATGATATTATTATTATATTATTATTATTATTATTATTATTATTATTATTATTATTATTATTATTATTATTATTATTATTATTATTATTAATATTATTAATATTATTATTATTATGTTTTCGGGTTGTCTAGGATTAGCTGATTGTCATGCTTACTACTGCTAAAACGATTTCCAATCCAATCCAATGTAATCCAATTCAATTCAATTCAATCCAATCCAATCCAATCCAGTCACGGCGGCGGCATCTCCGGTGCACAAGCTGTGCGCCGTGAGACGTCAATGCTCCTCGCGCATGCGCAGCACGGCTCTCCAGGAGCCACGCCAAACTGCTCAACCTCGGCCAGTGTAGCTCACGCTACAAAACCCATCATGTACAAAACCAGGAGTCAGTTAGTCGCTTATAATTCTGATGTGAAAGAGTACTGTCTGGCTTTCTTCGCCTTCTCATGGTGCTACTGATTCGGCGGCTTAAACAAGTTCTCCTACAATGCTTGTAATATGCAGCAAGAAGAGCAAAATAATCGGATTAACTTCATAGGTAACGTTACACGGTTAGAATATCCAGAATGAGGTCCCAAAGCGAGATAGTGCTTGGGGAGCACGACTGCTTCCCGAAGGATGGTCTAACACGATTCGGTCTATCATCTCTCATTGGAAACACGTTTTGGTGCCCTGCAACCGCGCGTTTCGATGCCGTAGCTCTGAGGTCAAGAACATTTAAACCGCAACGGCGCCAGAAACCACGAAGATTCCCACATTTCCCTCAAAACGATTGTAGTCTTAGCACTCAATGCGTACCGACGCCTACAAGTGCAAGCGAAGAAAAAAAAAACATTAAAGCAGAGTCCTACAACGAGAGACAGAAGGTGTCAAGTATCTCGTACGCTCGTTAAAAGATTAGATTACGTCGGCGGGCGTGGAGTGAAACACAATTACGCTTCGAATGTGCACGCTTATTGCATTATACCGAGATGGAGTTTACGACCCGCGAGAGGTTTAAAATCCTGTCCCAACAACCACGTCGACGACAGGGACGCCGACAAAGACAGCGGAAGAAGGGCGACGGGATTTCCGCTCCGCTTCTTCAAGATAAAAAAAAAAAGTGTGAAAGCAAGGCGCACGGCGTTATCCCCAACCCTAGCTGTTCGAAAAGAAAAAAGAAAGGCTAATCACAATCTAAGAGAGACGTTGGACTCCGAGAAAGGAAAATTGGAAGAAGCATCTCGCTCCGTAGCGCCGTCTGATCCTGGGCTCCCGAGCACGGCGGCATTCGAGACACGTCCTAATGGCCTCCTCTCCGCATTCCATCCGGGCGCTTCCGCTCAGACAGAGACTCGGACGACGACGACGACGATCCTGGTTTGTTGTCTTTCTCGGCGGGATCTTTCGCACCGAGCTCCGTCGCCGCCTGCGCGCGTGATATTTCCGCCACGGGCGGCAACCTCGGACGCTCTTAAAGATCAAAGGGGAACCATTGGGGCTCCGCCGAAGAAAGAAAAAAAGGCGGGAAATTCAAACAAATAGACGGGGGAGGTGACGCCCAAAACAAACGACAAAACGAGAAGCCGATGTGTTGAGTGCGCCGAACGCCTGGCTCAAAAAATTGTTGGCATGCCGGGCGCCGGAGTTGGTACAGCATCGTGCCCGGGATAGAAGGGAAACCCCTGCTCCGGCTCGAGGCTCTTCTAGCCTTACACCCTCTGTACACGAGAAAGCCTGCGCCGTGCCTCTTCGCTCCTTTCTGTTTCTCTTGACGACTGATCAATATTGAGGAACTTTAGTGTCGATGTGTAGAGTTGAAATCGTTGTGATAAGGGAACAGTCTGTCATTGGGGGTGCGATAGTAGAGCTTTTTTAGGGGGCCTTCTCCCCAACAAAGCATTGCAAAAGGCTGTCGAGGCGAGGCTCTCTTCGCCGTCAGCGTTTCCCGTCTTGCTCCAGAAATACGCAGCAGACCTGTCCCCGTCTGCAGGAGACAGGCGGTCGATCAGAAAAGGATCGAGGTATGTCGGTGCTCTCGTGGCTTATACGGCGGGTCGAAATGTACGGAATCCTCAGGCGGGGTGCATCTCTGCTAAGCTGAGGCGCCGAATGGGAAAGGATTGGCCTAAAAGCAGAGAGGCCGAGCGCCGGGGATGGAGGCGTAGATGGAGAGGTGTTTGTTCTCCAGCTTGTCAACTGATTTGGAGGGCTTGAAGAAAGCGAAAAAGAAAATACACTTTGGGTGTTGGTTTTGTAGCGTGAGCTACACTGGCCGAGGTTGAGCAGTTTCGCGTGGCTCCTGGAGAGCCGTGCTGCGCATGCGCGAGGAGCACTGTCGTCTCACGGCACACAGCTGGCGCGCCGGAGCCGCCGCCGCGATAGGGTTGTATTGGATTGGATTGGATTGAATTGGAAATCGCTTTAGCAGCAGTAAGCATTATAATGACCTAATAATAGACAACCAGGAAACCTAAGAATAACCAGCTGAACCTTAGCTCACGCTACCTATATCCTGGCATAACCGAGCTAAGCCACTGCTAACTTTTTTAAAGGGGTCATGTATAAAAAATACAGCTTTGTTCAGTTGGAAAGAAATGGACTTTGGTAGTTCACTGAGCTGCATTCTTTAACCGTAAAAATACAAAAAATGTGTAAAACACTTCAAATTTGCACCATAGGGGCGTATTACGCGCATTAGTGACGTGTTATGGGCTGGCAATAAAAAATAACATTTTTATCAGCGTGTTAAGTGGTCGTAAGCATTCAAGTGATACGATCAAAGAGAAGTAGCGGCTCCACTACAATGTTCCAGCCACATTTATGGTGCTGGCTCAGGCAGGTGGCCGCAATTCGCGTAAACAAGACTCTGTGACGTCATCGAAAGATCACCGGACAGTGAAATGAGGAGTCCCCAATGTTGAATATGTTCTGTTTTAATTTCTAGACTATTTGTTTGAAGCTTGCGATAAATTTACTGTTGTTGTCCCAACAAAACAGCCTTTTTAATTGGCCCGCTTAAGGTTTCCGAACACGCGCGCTTAAAAGTGGCATCTCATGGTTTACCGGACAGGGCTTTTCGGGAATTATAGGAGTTTTTAAAGCAGGATTAAAAACGGGGGAGTTTTAATGGTTGCCAATGAGGCAATTCTGATTTTTCATAACTTCATTCTGGCATTTTAAACTGCTTAAATATTATTTAGCTCACTTGATATTTCAACGGGACGGGAAGGGAGAGAATTAACGTTTAATCGAGGAAACGGTGGGACCGGGAAACGTTTTCTTAGAGCACTAGAACATCGCACCGGCGGCTATGGTCCGGTGGTAAAACACTCGCCTTGTAAGCGGGAGCTACCAGGTTCGAATCCTGGGCCGCCGGATACCCACTGGTTTTGTAAAGCGTACAAGCGTCCCCGTACCATAGCTGGTCTCGACGGTGTAACAAACACTTGCAGCTTGACCCCAAGCATCCATGGGAGGCCAAGTGGTAGGTCCCTCGAACCACTTTCGGCGGGGTCTGGTACCACTGGGCACCCACCAGTTCAAAGGGTACAAGCGCACCCTGTCTCGGCAGGGGATGAATGGCTTGGACACACACCACCACCGTGCACACGTGGTATGTTCCTCTGGCACCGCTGGTCACCCACCAGAATAAGAATGGGTTCAGGCGCCCCCCGTACAGGGGATCCAGTGTACTGGCCACCATAACACAAGTTGATTTGTACCATTGGGCATGAAAATGTGGGTGGTACTTCGGTACGGATGGGCACCAACCAGTAAAATAGGTACGAGCTCACCCTGCGCAAAGTATCCCTTGCTTGGGAAGTTAGCCGCATTTGTCGGGAAACACCCCGTTAAAACGGGTCTTAAATTTGGGCGGGAGTAACTATGACTCTCTTGCCTTGCTTCTCGTGCTGAGGCATCGGTAGTGGGATCACTCACTGGCTATGGGAGGTAACGTGTCCCTGTAATACAGCGTGGGAGGAGGCCGGGGTGTAAATGTTGCGCTGTAACTACTGCACCTATGCGTACAACACGCTTTATAGTAAGCGGACCATTGCTGAAACAATGGGTGTACCACTATTGCACCGGGCGTGCAGCGAATCCCTATAACCGTTTCTTGGAAGGGGCCTACAATGCGAGCTGTTTGTGCCGAGGGAAGTGGTGAGCCCTTGTGACCTAGTGACCTCGGGGCGAAGGTGCATGGTTACGGGGAGTTTCGTAGAGCTGACTCACCTGGTGGTCCTTAACCTCCAAGACGTTCCCGCTATGAAACGGTGGATCCTCCGAAAGGTGGAGAAGCGAGGCTAATCTGGGTCCCCCAGGGTTGTGAGGCATGTTGGCCGGCAGAGGTAGGGGTGGTAATAACGTGGAGAAAAGTTTCACAAGGACCCCGGCTAATTAGCGCGGGTGTCCCACCCCCCTGCTGTGAGAAATGTTGGCGTTGATTCGACTCTAGCAGAGAATCGCCACAGGAGGAGCGAGGTCTGCTTTTCTGCGAGTAGGAAGGCAAATCCACCGTAGACACGCTCATTTTGGGGCAACAAAGGAGCTCGCCCTAATTCGCGTTGCTTCTGCAACTCATGAGTGTGGATCGAGTAATGGCTGGTGGCGATGACCATACACTTTGTCTTGGTACTGATTACCTGACGCTCGCCCCTCATGGAACTGATGCGGGAGCAGAAATGGACCGGCTGGTGCGACTTACATTGCTTTACCTGCAGCTACCCCTTCGGGGATGTGCTGGTGTGGTTACGGGGACAGTCGCTGTGTTGGTTCACGCCACGTCTCCGTGGATAGAAAATTATCATTCTCGTATTTATTTATTTATTTATTTATTTATTTATTTATTTATTTATTTATTTATTTATTTAGTTATTTTTTCAACCCTTTAAAGAACTGTGTGGGTATTACATATAGAAACAGGGGATTGTGTAGGGTTACAACTAGAACTACACAATATTATTCTCATTGGAACCTAACAAAAACGGAAAGTAAATTACACAAGCAACGCCAAACAAGAATATATTAAAGGACCCTGCAACACTTTTTGCAACTTTTTTTTGAAATCATAAGTGCTCGCAGAACGTAGTCACCCAAACCACTCAGTACTTAGATTAGGGTGTTGCAAAGTACCTCAGCCAAAAATTACTGCTCTATGCCGATCAGATAACTTGGAAACTCGCTCAAAAGATTTTTCTCTCTTTCCCGGTCTTCGCGTTCTTTGAAGGCCCAAATTACGTCACTGAGGCCATGTAACGGCTGTTGGCCGGTTTTTCTTCACTTGCAGCAATGAACGCTTTTCGAAAGCAACTTTATCGAAAGCAACGAAAACAAAGCAGAACCGGAAGGCGTATCCCATGCGACGAGCCAATCATGCAGCGCCGCTCCGTGATGGCGATAACTAAGCTTCGCAGTGCTTCCAGACGCGAAGGAAAGATTGAAGGCGTTTATCAAAACTGTTGCAGGGTTTCTTTAAGAGGCGGAAAAGTCACACAAGCAAAAAGAGGCAATTGCAGGCGCAGCCGTAGACGCGGCAGTTATCCGCATTTTTACATGCCTCCTCCTCTAAGAGGAATAATATAGATACTATTGGCTCTGCCTGTCGTTGTTACTGATTAAAAACCAACAAAAGCAGGCTTGCTGCAAACGCTCCTTTATGTCCTTTTGTCCTTTTCAGTGCCTGACAAATCACCAGCTCCGTGATAGAGCTTCCAACAATAATGCAGATGATGTGATGTGTCGCTACAGACCCACAAACACGAGATTACGTCACTAAAATGTTCTCCAAAAGCGGACGCCTAGACATCGCCCTTTTCCTATTTTGAAGACAGGAACCTCTACTGCCTTACGCTGGCTCTATCACTGCGCATGAGCCTACACGAACCTTCCTGCTGAGAATTTGCTTCTCATTCAAGCGACAGTTCAGCAAAAGATTTGAAAGCTGGGATTGTTGGTATGGTGTCATCTTCGCAACAGCGCGGAGAAGACGGCGACAAGTGAAGTAGACAAGAGCGCTGATCGTCCCGTATGCTCCATTTGCCGCGTCTTTTTCACGCTGTTGCCAAGACGACTGTTTCAGTTTTAGTGCCCACGAAAGGCCACAGCTGGAGCCCACTGAATGGATGATAAGGAAAACTACTAGAGGACAACCGATTAGTTTCAACCCAATGCACAGAGAACAATTGCTCTAGTTGAACAAGATTCTACTTAAGTCAAATCTACTTGAACAAGAAGGATTAGGGAAGGGCTGTGCTCAGCTCAATCGGAGGATTTTCTATGAGAGCGCGGTAACGTGCACCGAATAGGTATTTGTAAGCAAAGGTTCCAGACAGGCTGATCCTGTCTCCACCATTATTTATGCTATACCTGGCAAGAACAAAAAGAACGCTTGAGGGCAGCGGACTATGATTCAATCTATGCCTTAATCGCAACGGATAGGAACGGATATGAACAGCTATTCCTAAGCACGTGCGACATAGTTTTACTAGCACACAAGAAACACTGTCTGCAACGTCTCACGGCCATGTTGGGCGAAAAGAAACCCCACACATCTAGGGTTATATTTTAGTGCGAAGCAATCGGGTATGGTTTTTTGCGGGTATATGGTAAAGCATGAGGGCCAATGGGTGAACGAAATCTGGGTTTAAATAAAAACGCTCGAAAAACATTTAAGAAGGCACGCATTCGTCACGATATACAGAGCGCTATGAGATAAACCAAATATAAACTAGTGAGAGGAATATGAAAAAAGTTGATGGTACCAGCTAGCTAGCACTCACTTTTTTCAAATGCAGTACTGTGCGTCGAATCAGAAAAATAAATCATAAGTTGAAGTTAATTAGAAGACGTATTGCCTATTCCCATCAGGGCCACACAGACGAACAGCAAATAATGCCGCTTTGTGGGGAGAGATGAGATGAGCCTCCTTTGAAGTGAGAGAAGTGTAGAGCGAGATACGTTTTTGTAGAAGCGGTTAGAAACATAGGTGACCCAAAATAAACGGAAAGAGTGTTGCGGTCTCTTTACATTAAAAGTGTGGACATTCATAAGGATTAGAACAAAAGACAAAAAACATGGAGGTGAAGCAGAAATGGTTACGGCAAAAAAAAAATAAACTAGAGCAATTAGGAACAAAAAAAAAACTTGGAAAAATTCGACAACTAAAAGGGGAAAAAATTCTGAGATATCTATAGAATGGGAAAGAAAATTATGAGATCAATAGAGGAAAGTTTTATAATAAAACAAGAAGTGCATTTGTTTTTAAAGGCCAGGCGGATCGCTTTGAACAAGTATGCTTATTCGCCAGCAGAGACAAGAAGATTTATTGTGTGTAGGCAGCAGAACGGAACCATAAACGATTCGAGATATTCGAAACACAAAAGAGACGCCGATCAGTCCAAACAGAAACGGTTGACGTTTCGGCTTCCAGCAGGGAAGCCTTGTTCACATTTAGTGCATCGCCACAAGCGGTTCGTTTAAGTGGGCTTGAGTAATCCCTGCAATGCATTATTTTTGAATGTTTTAATTGTGAACAAGAAAGCTGAAACGTCAAGGAAATTTTTCCTTGGACTGGTCGGCGTCTCTTTTTTGTTTCGAATGTAGACTCCCGATTAGACGAGATTCCGTCATGCTCTCGCCTTGATTCGGTATACTGAAACTGAGTGCAGAGGTTTCCGAGTGGTCCTCAATGAACAAGCATCAACTTAGCGGAATCTCTAGGGTTGAAACCTAATTAAAAGCGAATATGAAAACATAAGCTCGTAATAAAAGGCTATATCGTTCGAGAGAGAAAAAGAAAAGAAGAATGTAAATGAGAAAGAAACCTCCACAAGATAAATCAGACTTGCCGTATAAGCAGAATAAACTGCGGGCAGTTTTTTAGTTAACAAGGTCAAGTGAACGTGTAGCGGTGTTACTTGAAAGGTTCTATGCACCACCACACCGGTATAAAAGGAAAGCCCAGTAATCGTCATCGTGATCATAATAAACGTCGGCATAATGAAAAGACAACTGACGCGCTGTAAGCACGCACGGTCGCAGTAATAGCAGTACCAGTTATTCGGAAAGGGCAGACCAATGGGCCGTGACATTCCGTTCCGAGAAGTGCAAGCCCGGCAACTGCAGTGCGGTACAGAACGTAAATTAAAACTGTTAAGGCGCTGCGCCCGCTTCTAAACTGGTCCAAAACACATAAAAATGCATACAATTTAACTAAGAGTACATTTTACAGTTTAAAAAGAAAACTCACTGGTCTCAAAAAATAACTTTAGCAGTACTGGGGCTGCAGCACAGACCTTTCGCTCCAAACCCCCCGATTCTACCCTTAAGCGACGAATGGCCAATCAGCGGCGTTTTTGCAGCAGTTACTTAAAGTGCTAGGGGTTATCCAAGCGAACAAGTAAATGGCGCCTGGTGCATAGAGAAATCAGTCTGGTTTGTACCCACAGGAAAACTGAATGACACCCGATAGGACTGAACCCACGGAAAACACAGCTGAATGGGTCAACGAACTCGTTTCTACAGTCGTGCAGCTTGCGATAAGTATGCTGTTAAAGGTTGAGAGAAAGAGGTCGTGTAGAAAGGGCCGTGGTTGGGGCAAGCACTAAAAATGGTACGCTAAGTAAAGGTATGGATTTCACCGTGGCCGGTCTAAAGAGGCAGGGGGCGCTTGTGGAATTGTAAGGGAACTTTCGTTCAGAGTGACACTTATTTGAAGTGAACAGACGTGGAGAGCGTCGGGCACTGGCAAGCGTTTCGACGGGACGGATTTACTTCATACCCTGACAGGAAACGTTATAGAGCGGCCATTTGGTGTTTCTATGGAAAGGGGAGGGATAGAGCACTAGCTCTTCGGGAATACCTGAAAAGAGCCCCGAAAGGGAAACTATAGACCAGAAATGTGAAAACGGAACCACGCGCACCACTTACGGGCCGAAATAAAATGAACAAGAAGCCACATCCAAAAGAAACTACACAACGCGCACGCAGTGCGAGAAAAAGCAAGTAGTAGCCCCGGTGTGTTGAAAACGCGACTGGCTTTGTAAGATGATGATGGTTGGGTTTTTACGGCGCAAGGCCGACTAAGGGCAAAGAGCGCCAAGTAAAAGTTCTTTTATGAGGACGAAGTGGTAGCACGTGTAAAATATTTAACTAAAAATATACGCGAAATGACATAAAAGGCAATGAAGATGACTGGTGTAAAGGGCCAGGGATTTAACATGCATGGTAAGTAATGAGGTGTAAAAACTTGACGTCGCTAAGAAACTTAAAAAAGTACTCTTGTGGGTGATTATAAGGTCCCCCGAAAAAGTACGACAGCTGTAGCGGAATGTGTTGGGAGTATAGTTGTGCAATGTGTTTGTGGCGTGTTGCTTCTAGTGCCTTGCATTGTATGAGGATGTGGATTACGGATAGGCCCTCTCCGCACCTGCTGCACATGGGTCTTGGAGATCCAGTGAGAAGATGCGAGTGCGTTGCATGTGTGTACCCTATCTGTAATCTAGCCAAGGCGACTTCTGTGTAGCTATTGCGTATGCCGGTTGTGTATGGTCCCAACTGTGGTTTTATTACGTGTAACGTGTTGTCTGTTTGTTCACTGCAGTGTGCTTGCCATGTTTTCGACCGCCTTTACAGATAGCCACCAGCTCCTCCCCGGCAATTCCACTTGCCAAATTCGTTATTACTTGTATTGATTTTTTTTTTCAGTTCTTTCCGACTCTATTGCACCGGCTTGCGCTGCATTTTATCCCCATTTCTCCGCTGTGTAGGCATTTTCTCGGCCTGCCATCGTTGTTATACCGTCTTTTTCTCAGTCCGTAGCGCACAGTATTTACCAGTCCACACAGGGAGAAGTGCACACATTCTGTGGGCTCGAAGGTGCAGTTACATGCAAGTTTTTTAACGCGAAATAGTTTTTCTAACGTGCTCCATAGCGTCTCACGCATTTCATAGCGCACGTACACCAGAAAGAATAAAACACAATAAAATATTCAGCCCGTTTTGTTCCATAACATGTTTATTATTTATTGCTTATTGTTCAAACGCAATGCAGGAGGAGGTCCCGAAGTTCCAGAGAACTGTCCGGGGGTCCTCCTATTAAAAGATATGAAACATTGTTACATTTGAAAGCATGGATGAAAAACATGAAAAACATGGATAAAAAATAAAGACAGAAAAGCACATGGCGTGCATTGTTTCATATAGCTCACCAGAAAAAAAAATACAGTAAGAAATAGTCGGCGTACGGTCAATTCCAATTGGCTACGACTCGTTTACTAGCGGGATTATAGTTAAAAAAAACAGTGTGCATCAAAAATTTAGGCTGCAGTCTTTTTTTGGTCGTCAGCTTCTGTTGAGGCGTTTTCGCAGCAGAATGCCTTGTTATTCTAGAAAAAGTAGCTGCAGTGATTCAAATTCCGAGCTTGTAGGCTATAGGAAACACTCATCCACAGAAGGCCGTGCGTCAAAACTAGCTAAAAGAAACGCTTTCGCGAAAGAATACCCTGAAAGATCATGTGCAATATTTTTTATTCGTACTATCAGTGAACATATCCTACGTGTGTAGAGCGGAGCAAGACCGGCAGCCGCACCGTAAAGGAAATTTATTTTCACCACGTTATACCGCTTTCGTACAATGGCTGTGGCTCAAAAAGATATCCCCAAGATAACTGTGGTTCTCACCACAAGAACTGACCAGGGGTGGGTGTCAAACCCAACTTTGCCATTTGTTGGGGATGGCAGTCACCCCTAGGGATCTCCTGCAAGCGTGGGCTCAGTTATGGTGAGAACACCGCAGACGCCGAAGAGGTTGCTGTCGATTAGTGCTTCTTTCACTGCTAAAAACGTTGTTTTTGCCCAAGATTCAGGAATGGCTGTGCCTCCACGCATAGAATGGCCTTGTTGGGGCTATTTTATATGAATTCGAGCCCCCCTGTGAGCTTTTGCGCGTGCATGCATGAGCTGCAGCTAAAGGAAAAAGCTTCTCCACGTAAAGCAAAACTCGACAAAATTTTCGTATGTTTGAATGAAAGGAAATACTAAAAAAATGGCCGCGTATCTGCTCCTTTTGTTGCAAATGTCGTCAAAAGACGATAGTCTTTGTAGACATTTGCCAAGGAAATGCCCCCTTTTGCTTTCCTGCTCACCTCTCATGCTGTTCCTGTACAGTCGCCCTCACCCCAAGGTAAACACACTAAAGGTTTGCTCAAGGCGATTTGAATTTACCGCGTTCCACTGCTACAGACCGGGTTTCTCGATGCCAGCGCTGCAGTACGGCGGAGACGCGCGTGAATCGAGGCGGCCGACTTCAAGGCTTATTGAACCGCGTTGCCGTGCGCTCCAAGCAGAGCGTGGAACCAAGCTAGTGGAACCTTTCTTTGCTGTTGCCGCGTGATTTCTCCTAGGCCGCCAGGAGGTGGCGCGGGCAACAGCAGGCGGCAGTTTTCTGAAGTATATGTAGATTATCATTTACTATCGAAAAACCATGCATCCATGATTTTTTTAATAAAGGAACACTGGAAATATCCCTTGTGTATTAATTTTCGGTCCTATATTTGCGTAATGTCTTGTTCATGTTCAGCAAAGTTGACAAGTATGAACATATAAACCGGGTTTAGACGGTCACATTTGGCTGTGAGTATATAAGACTATTGCGCAGTATGCATTTTACTTTGGCCGGGTGGCTGAATCGAGTCACAGACAGACAGACGGGCAGACAGACATACAGGCAGACCAAAAGTTTTGGGTTTAAGTAGCCCAAGAAAGACTATCGTCTTTAAAAGTGTATGTGCTAGTCGAGCAGGCATATATGGTAGCAGTGTGGTTTGCTTGAGTACATTGACGTTTGCATAGGTGAAATGCGGGTCTAGACTGAACGGCAAATTATCGGTGCTTGCCGGCATTATAGGTACTGATCAGTACGATCGGTATTCATTGGTACTCCCAAGCTTAAAAATTTACTTATGCAAGATTCACTAAACCATAACAAAAATGCAGGGAAAAAAAGAAACAAGGTTGTCGTCGTCGGCTTGGAGGTTCACCTTATAATCTACACTGTGCTCTTTATAGTTATTTAGGGAGATTCTTTAATTATTTTTTAATAAACCTCTGTTGTATTCACTGCACTGCTGCCGGCAAAAGCTAGTCATCGAGCAACCACCTCCTCATCAGTGCTAAACATTCCGGCAGGCTTTTTTCTGAAGAACTCCAAATTGGCGCCACCATAAATAGGAATTTATGTAGGCTTTCCTTTACACGCGGAAAGCGGGTCGAATAACGTACGCATGTTAGAGGCATAATAAAATATACGCATAAATACAGCAATGGAAGTGAATTATGTGCTCACAAAAAAAGACTCTTGTCGGCGCTCTCGTGGTTACACCTCGGTCCACTCATTAAAATGCAGTAAATATTGTTGTCCATACATGCTTAAACTATGTACACAGGTGTGCTGAAATTCTGGACCTGAAAGCTTTTACATAAAGTACTGAGGAAAGCGTAAAGCTTTCCCGAGTGTCAGATATTTTCTTCCAATATTTTTGCTTCCCCTCCACCAACAGAAAACACGTCGAGAGCGCGGCCAAACGACGGTCCATGCAAACTTTACTCAAGGGTCGGGGGTCCACTCAGTCTGGGAGGAGCTGCCGATATATATATACGCAGCGATATATACACAAACGAGCATGCCGGCGCGTGGCTGAGGTTTCCTGCGCGTGTTTACCCTTCATCCCACTCATTCTCCTGCTTCCGCGGACGGAGGGAAAACAGAGCCCAAAAGAGAGGAAACTGAGAGCGGCTGAGTGCAAGGGAGAGAATCCCTCCGTGCCTGTTCACAAACGCAGGAAGCTCCGCCGGCATCTCGGTACCGATACGGGCTTGTTGACTTTCATTATATGAGATTCACTCACTTTTTCTCTTCACAGCGCAGCCACGAGAACGGAGGAGGCCGACCGAAGCGCAGAGAAAAAGGAAGCTGTGCGCATTGACCCTCAATCACCGAAGAAATCGCATCATTCTCTGGTTTTTCTGGCGCAGACGTGCCTGAGTGCGCGCGTCCTTCCCCCGCGATGTGCGTGGCCGCGCGTGTGTGTGTGTGTGTGTCTCGATTCGTGAAGTGGGCCTCTCTACGGCAGCCAACGGGTATCCGGCAAGAACACACACTTCCTCCCATCTCTCTCTGTCCTCAAGAGGAATAAACAGCGCCGGATCAAAACGAGCAGGTTTCGCACGAGAGACCCGCAGGCGGGGTCAAGCAGGCCGCGGGAAAGCGGTGGCTATTTGATCTCGGAGTCCCGGATTTCGCTGCTTATTGACTCTGACGGCTCATTCGCTCCTTTGTTCTCCTCGTCATTCTCCCCTTATTCATTCCCGTCCCCTACGGAGATTGAAGTAGACAGTGTAGCGCACGAAAGGAACTCACCACGTCCATCTCTGCGTCAAGGGGCCCTGAAACGTCTATTGGTTTTTCTGGAATAGGGGAGACATGTCCGACTTCCTGTCACCGGAAGACCGCGTTGTTGCCGTAGGTCGCAGAAGTTCTGGCTTGGGATTCTTTCGGTGTCCATCAGCCAGCTGAACACTACTTCTCCTAATTAAAGCTGGTGAGTTAGCTGGCCCGAGCGCAACAAAAGTAACGCTAATTTCAGAGTTCTGAAGTAAGTGCACAAATTGGTTCAATCCCACCAACGCGTGGGGTCATGGGGAAAACATGAACGGGTGTACAAAGAGATTAAGTGGATTTCCCTGGTTAATTTGTATTCGGAAAATGACTGGGAACTGACATTCGACGATGAGATATAAACATGGACGACACTTAATCTTCGCAATTAAGCGTTAACGTGCTCGGCGATGAGGAAGAGCGTAGTGAGGCCGGCACAGATATATGGCACCGTATCCATCAGACGTTCATCAAGAGCGCGCGCGCGCTACGGTGTATTAGACCATTTCGCTGACGTCATACCTGCCCACGAGTGGTGTAAACTTTCCTTCTTGATTGCGCGCCATCTCCTGGGGCAGCGCCTTACCATTTGGGGGGTTGCATTAGGAGCGCAAAGTTACGCTACGGGATGTTTAGCTCAGGTTCAACTACAGCGACGACGCCGGTTTTTCTGTGCACCGGTACCATTAGCGACGGGCATTAAAACGCCCGTATAATGTAAGTTAGTCATTGGAGCAAGGGAAGAGATGTAAATCGTACATAGGTGCACTGCGGGCACGTCATCTCGTTCAGACAGACGCTTGCGTAAAAGTTCCGCACGGCCCTTTTTGCAACGTGGTTTTTTATTTTAATCGATCAAGCAGTGCCGGGCATCCATCGCTGCCTTTCATCTCCCGAGAGCGCGTATATGACCGATCGTACTTTCTCCCAATCGCCAGACGTCTTGTAAGTTACACCATAGCAGCCAGATGAGCGTGTAGTCAAAAGGCTGGCGAAATCCACTTCTGAAAAAATGGGTGCAGGGAGTATTATCGTAACGTTAACGCACCGATGAATTTACGACGTGAATAAACGTACGCCCCATTTTATGATAAAACACTGCAATAAACCAGGCGACCTTCAATCTTTCTCGAGCTCACGCGCTGATTAAGATTCACAAAGCTGCCCCTATGCTGCCTGCACTTCGACGTAGGCAACTTGGAGTTGCATGATGTGTGCGTCTTCGTCGATAAAATCTCACCGGTATCCCCTAGAGCGTTCAGTACAAAGAAAATGTTACATACGCGACCAAATACGTCACTAAGAAACAGTATCTGTCAGACGAGCCAAGAAGAAGTGGTGAAGAATACATGTGCAGTGTCTCTAGCGGAGACCAACGCGTTTCAGCACACGTTTTTTCCCCCTCTGCACAACCGGTCCTGCAACTTTGAAGCGTATTCCTGGCCGCTGCAAGAGCGCTTTCGGGAGAGGGAAAACGCGTACGGAAACGCGTCGTTCTCCGCAGATATGCTTCGCCCTTAAATCAGAGCGTGGAGAGACCCCGCTGGGACTCAACGCAGTCACGAAGAAAGTTCCCCAGCTCACAAAGCTAACAAATCTCTCCCTGCCATCTATCTTTGATTTGTTCAGTACGTAGTGTACGTTACTGTTTTGGTATTCCCTTCCATCTCAGGCTTTGTATTCTTCTGGCGGGAACGCAACCGTAAGCTCGCTGCGTTTGAGTCAGCGGCACGCGATTTTCGCTTCTCGCGTGCGTCTTGGCGTTCGCCGTCGCGTGCCTGACAAGACGCGTTGCGCACAGCTGCGTGGACTGGATCGACAGGCGGAGAGGGGTCGCGGCGCGAGAGCCTCGCAGTCGGCGGGAGAGGTGTGCGGCGGCTTGCTCGGAGCGCGGGATTTATTTGCGAACTGCCGGAGGAGACGGAGAAAGATGAGGAGGCACCGGCTGTGGTGGAGGCGAGCACGCCACTGCCACGCCAAGTCATCGGCTTTGAGTCAAGAAGGCGCTCACAATTCCATTATTGCGGAGGATCGATAAAAGACTCGTCCATTTTTGTGGTTGATGAGAAAACGAAAACGGCAAGAAATTGCGTTGGAAGAACCTCACCGGTCTCGACAATAACATGAATGTAGGATGACGGGTATATTTATCTCCGGTTAGTTAGTTTAAGGTTTCGGAGAAACAGCGCCAGCAGTGCATGTACAGTCATGAACAAATGCAACGCGAACATGAAAATATGAACCTAAACACTCAAATAGCGCGATTTCTTTCCATGAAAGCCATAACGAGGCATGGATTAATTAGAAAATTATAGGTGGGAAATGTGGCTTTCCAAATAGACCAATAGCGTGCAGTTATTGGACCCCCACGAGCAGTATTCGTAAATTTTGCGCCTTCTGGTTTATATTCTCGTATTCACATTTGATTTTTCCATGGCTGTACGTGTGAACGTTTGCACGTTAGGCTAAGGGAAGCTTCTATGTCATGCTAGAGAGCGTTTTTTTGGGACAGGAAGCCACAAATACAGAAAGGCAGCCATTTAAAACCGGGAAAACTGGCCAAGCAATTAGGCCAGTTTGATTATGGTGAACGAGCCCGGTCTCAGATTTTGGGATGCATTTAAGAAGACCGAACCGTCCAACGGCAACCTGGCACAGAGGGTATTCATCAACGTCGTTCAGCTTTCGCCAGTAGCAGCCAACAGGCTGTGAGACGGAGTCTCGAATCGTCGACAAGATGTTTCTGAAACGGCTTAACAAATAGGCAGCATTACGCCCAATTATAATCTTACCGAGCGCAAATAACTCGAACGTGCTGTGTCGGTGTGCTACAAGTATAACGCAGGATGCAAACTTCCTTATTTTTACACTATCGCAGTGTCAGTAACAAGACAAAGTAACTATACGCTTCGTGCAGATTAACAATTCGCTAAACAGAACAGAAGAGTCGCAGATAGGTTGCAAACGCCCGTGAAAGCTGCTCGGCAGCATAGATGGCGTTTTGGCGTCCTCCGATATGATGGTACAATGAGAGCACCGCACGCCGACGCCAGTGGGTTGACCTTAAACTGTCGTCGTGTGGTGCCGGTGCTGTTGTCTTTGTACGCCGACTAGCGTACTCCTTAAAAGCTAGCGTGGACTGCCACATTTAGACAGGAGCGATGACTACACCACGGCTTTGACGGCCTAGCCATGGGGCGGGGCTCCTTTACGCCCTTCATTTTCCCCACAGTCTGACTCCTGCACGAGCTCCCATCTGCACCTGACATACTGCATCCCCCTGATCGACCAGGCCCCGGAGGACTTGCAGAAGCCAACACGATTGGTAACATACCAATCAATAACCAGATGACAAGCTTAGTCGCCGGACTTTCCCGCTACCTTTGAAACCTTGAGACCACAAAAAATAACACTAAGAAGTCTACAAACTGACACCTTCCCGCACGCAAATAAGCTGCACTGAATACTTCCAATCCAATTAACAGCATAATTCGCTGGTCCTCCCCGTCCCAAAATGGAATAGGTCATGAATGTTTACAGCGAAGCTGTAGAAGTTACCGTTCCCACGTTCGTCGGTAAATAAGCGTGGGTGGTGGGGAAAAACGTTCTTCACTGAGCTTAAGGGGTAAGAGAACAAGGAGTGGTCAGCCTCCTGTGTCCAGCAGGCCGTGGGTAGAGTGAACTAGAAGTATAGAGTGGTTCAAACGAGCCCCAAAATGTGAGGCAAAAAAACGGGTAGAACAGTTTAGGGGCGCTGCAAACGTTACTCCTCCATCATAGCCCAGCGGGTACAGTACTGGGCTCCTACGCTAAAGACCAGGGTTCAAATCCCGGTGGAGCCATTCATTTTTTTTACATAATACCTCAATATGCATACAAAAGCGCCTGAACTGCATCGTATACTGTTGCTGTGCACTGAATTATTGAGTCAGTTTGTATTGTACGTTGTTAGTGGAGGGGGCGGCCATTTAAAACAACCAACTCACAACACACTTTAAAAATAGCACCAGCGCGAACCGAAACAAGGGCACATACATCGGCTGTGAACTGGTTGGAATTAATTCTGCAGCTTCCCTGCCTACTGCAAGCACACACATAACCGGACACATATTTCAGGGAACCATCGGCGCAGCCGTAGAGTACGCATTGAGTCTCAGTTAATGCTGTAAAGCGAGGAAAAAAAACTGCAAGGAAGACATGCATCATGAAGAAAAGGTCCAGTCATAGACTAGGGCGTGCCAATAAAGCTTTATCAACATGAATGAAAGGCTTCAATTGCCAGAGATATAAGCAATATCACCCACTTCTGCTGTTACATCTAACCCGATAAAAGCTGCAGCTAAAAAATGAAAAAAAAAACAATTCTGGTTATTGTTCTTCATTGGTTTCAAGAACTTTCTGTGTGGAATATTTTTGAAGTAAATAATGTGATTATATTAAATTTAACAGGTCTTGTTACGCCGTAACGTTTGCATGTATTGTACTTCAGCGCGATGCAGCCAAGAACTCGTCGTCTGCTAGTGAGTATACTGTTGTATGGGCTTCTTCGCTAACGCAGACGACACATGCATGTTCTCGGCAATAACAACAACAAAAAAGCGAAAATGCACAATTATTGTGTTTGTGACTAAATTGTTTATTATTAAAAGATAATTGCACAGGAATTCGCTAAATGAATAACAAAGATTACCCCAGGTGTACTCGGTGATGATCGTCTGCTTAGTATGCACGGCTTCCCAAGCCGTGCCCGCGGCCATCTCTGTGTTCCGCTTTCATATGCCGCCTCTGGAACTGGCCGACTGACATCTGATAAGGCAAGAAGCAAGCTTAATCATCATTGTAACTCTAGAGAAAAGGAAGTGCCGTTGTTGAGGGTTCTGATCAGCGAGTACGCTGTGTAAGTGATCGGCACCGTTACGTCGAGTAATTTTTCGGCAAGCTTGCACGAATCGAGAATTTTTCTATGCCGAGGTCAGTGGTCCCGGTTAGAGTATGAATGTTTTTAGTGTTATTCTACTGTCTCCGGTCGCATTTATGAAATTTGAAATGTTTACACATGCCGTTTGGTGAGTACTAAGACGCAGCTTAATCAGGCATTTATCGTTTGACAGAAACGGCGTCATCATTAAATTGTTTTGTTTAAATGTATATCGCAACCTTCTTTTGTAAGTGACGTGCATGAATTCAGCTTCGTTACACCTTTAAAAAGGGCATTGGTTTTGCTACACAACATTCGTTACACCGCCATCTTAATCCCGGCGCACGCAAACAGGTTCTGTTCGGTGTAATTTTGTATAGATGGGAAGAGAATAGAAAGGTGACTTGCATATGGGGTTAGCTTATGTTACCTTTTTTCTGCAGTAAAACAACAGGCACTGGCTATGTTACAGCCCTAAAAGTTTATCCAACTAAAAAAGGAAAAGGACTGTGTCGGAAGGGGATTTGAACCCAGGTCTTTGGCGTAGGAGCCGAGTACTGTAGCCGTTGCGCCACCGTGGAGGGGTAACGCTCGCAGCGCCCCTAAACGGTTCGACCCCTTTTTTTGCCTCACTTCTAATACATGGGCCTATGGGTCGTTTGAAACACTCTATCTTCTAGTTCACTCTACCGTGGGCCCGCGCTGTGTATGTGTCTCGTTGGACGAGGGAGAGTTGGCACTCCTGGCCGAGCTGGTCATCGCAGACTCCCAGTGCTCTGTGGATGGGAAGGGGAGTGAAACAAAATTCCTGACACCCAGTACGTAGTGTTTTGTGTACACTTCTTGAAGGGCTCATGCTGTAACGTTCTTGCAATGTTTTTCCGACCAGCATGAACGATTGCAGGAGCGATGTTTTTCCTGTCCAAGCCCGCGCACTTTACCAGTTGCGCGTTTATGCGTGGACAGGGCAGGGGGGTAGGGGCGGGGGTTCATGCCCTCACCGACGACAAACGGTTGTATTGGGGAGAAATCTCAACGTGGTCGTCTGACTGTCCGATGAGACCTGACTAATGTCCTCCGTGGTCGCGCGGTTTGAATCGGTCTGTTACACGGACATTAAAACGCCCACGACGCAGGGGGAAACGGACAGTCCCATGTTTGCCCGCTAGAATAAATGTTGCAGTCCTTGCAAGTTTCATTGAGATAATTGGTTACTGAGTATGCTCAATCGCAAATTACGAAAAAATTTGTTTTGTTCTGTGCGCTTCTTGAACTGCACCCAGTTTCGCTGTTCATCCTTCTTCATAGAATGGAAGGTCACTAAATGTTTTAAAGCGGAGCCTTCTTTCTGCACACCACCGAAGCTTAACTTTCAGGCATATTAAGCCGAGCCTTTTATATGACATAAACTCGCTTCTCAGCAACCATAATTAGTTGCACGACTTATACACGTGAGCTCTCTGGCCCGGAGAAATACTTAATAACTTCTTAGGCAAATACTAATACATAAACGACGTTAATATGTCTCTTTTAATAGAAAGTAGACATTGGAAATGCCCTTATTTAAAAAATAAAAACAAAGCTTCAAGTAAAAAAGTACACAGAAAAATGGAGGAGATAACTGCACAACACAAAAAAGATTAATCTTTCAAGTGGGCATTGTCGTATAAATACTTAATTAACCTTCTTTGGTCTACACCGATCCTCCTGAAGTCCGATTCAGTACTGCACACACAAGAATTCCTAAGAAGGCATTTTGTTATGCGATATAGCAGTCTGGCCCAGAACCTTTTATTCAGTAGCCCTGTAAGAACCGCAATTGGGCGGCCTTGTCTAAGACCCTATAGAGTCCTCTTCATTATTATATCCAAGTGCTTTGCTGGCAAAAAAGTTTCGCAGGTACAGTACAGGAGGTTTTATATAAAGTTATGATGTGATAGTGGTGTGTTTATTTTATTGGCACAAGGGCACTGATGGCCAAGGGCCGATGGTCATAAAATTATGATAGGGCTAGGGCCTTATAATAAGTACCCCGTACACGGGCCTCCGCACTGTTTTTATGATGATGCCATTTGTGGTTCTAGAAACCGCAGTGCTTGTTCTTCCGGCGACAGTATAGTTCTTATCACAGAGGTCGGATTTGATTTTCCCAACTGAAGCTTTATTCAAACACCATTTATTTAACGTAATAGCTACATCTAAAATTTAAACTCCCTACATAATGAAATAATCAGGGCTATGATTTTTTTTGTTACGCTAGACCAATCTTAACTGCTGCGTGGCACAAGCAATTCACTTGCCTGCTTTCACGCGAGATACATTTGACATTCCTCCTTCTTACAGAAATAGCAAAACTTTGATGATAGTAATTTATCAATAAAAGTGATATGGGAAAACTTTAGGGCCCCTTTTGTTAGAGAAAAGTGGTTAAAACCTTCTCCCGCGCAACCTGAGTCGAAGTCAAAGTCGAAAATCCAAAGCGGTTTCACCATACCGGAATGGCGAAATCGGATATACGCCGGGCTCATAACGCGAGAAACCCAGGTTCGATTCTGACCCGGGAAGCGTTTTTTTCGTTAAGGCGTTTGGTATGCCATCGCTTATCATCATAATGGTCATTTTGTGAAACTCATTGTGTAAAGTTGGATTTTCTGTAGTGCGTTTTCCTCAGACATTGGCGCCATCAGCGAGAGATGGAAAGCTTCGCTTTAAAAAGGAGCTGTGAACGGGACATTAAATAACGGCTATATGTTTTGCAAAATGGCTCAGTCGTATAGAGCCTTATGCTTGGGACGACTCCAGGCATGTTAAACCAGCGTTAAGATCATCATCAAAAAAAAAAAAACAGGCGAAAGACGTGAAAGACAAGGATAGGCGCTCTTATTGGTATTACTCGGGAAGCACAGGATGAGCCCCGGTTCTAGTCTGTCACGAACCTCATCAGGTATTTTGCTGATCTTAACGGTGGTTTAAGATGGATTACCAAATCGATCGTACCCACACGATACACTACAGCCAGTTTTCCTTTTTATTTTAGAGCCATGACTTGTCCAAGCCAGCCAGGAATAGGGGTTCATAACTAATCAGAGCGCGACAGACCAAATATGCAGAAGAATAACCACAGGACGAGCGCTAGTCCTGTGGTTATTCTTCTGTCTGTTTCGTCTGTCGCGTTGTAATTATAGTTTTGGACACCTACCAACTCGCTCAACGGGGGGGGGGGAGGCCATTCTCTTTGATAGAAGGGAGGGCTCGAGCCCCCATGAAACCCTATGTATCCCAACGGAGCGCCCTACAACAAGGCCCATAAAAGCCTACTTCATTACTACTGCACACAAGTGCATTGCTTCGAAGACACTTTTTAAGAAAAGATGTATATAATAAGCCTGATATCAGAATATAATAGTCCGTAGTCCTCTTACTAAATACATCTGTAAAGACCCTCTTTAGAGTTTAGACGTTACATACCGAGCTCCTGTTAAGATGACTTCACTATTATACTTAAGTGCATTGCCTGGAAATGTTTTTTCAGGGAAATAGATAGCGGTCTGACATTAAATTAAGACCTTAGTGCCATTTGTAATGCGCCATTTTCGTTACGCAGAGAAAGTGTGAAATATGAAGAGCTGCCGCCGAAGAAGTACTGACAGATTTTCTCGTTGGATGCGCATAAAAATTCTTAAGAATACGTAGGTAGGGCTCCGATGCATTGAAGGCTGGAACTGGGCTGCTGCTCTCCTAATGCAAAAAGAGAGAAAACATATAGGATACGGGAGGAGAAACAGGGGAAGAGATTGTGAATCGGCAACGAGGAGCGCTAGCTTGCGGGGGAGAGAGAAACAATATGGTCTTTCGACGTATTTTGCAGTTAAACAAGCATTTACGCGGCAACTTTCTTTTTTTTCCTTTTTTTGGTCGCGTCTGCAACAGCAGCAGTAGAGCAGCACCACGTCTGCCTACCGTGCGTCACATCCTATGTTATTGTTTTCTACCGTAATGTCACAGTTTTTGCCGTAGATGCGGTAATTTCATTTAGGATTCCTATGAAATACAAGTCTGTAACTAAAGGAACGGGGTAAGCATCGGTTATGTACTTGGGTTTCGCAAGCAATGCTGTCAAGGTGTTATTTTTGCGTGCTAAATGTTGATTTTCGGTGGCTTTGGCTGCCTCTCTCTCCTTTCATTGTTCTGCAGTCTTCGAATACCGTCGCATTCACTCCAATTCCATCTGTCTTTTCAGCCTATAGTTTGTGACAGCTTAACTCTGCAGCGGCTTTTCAAGATCAAAGGGATTTTGTGTTCATCCGCAACCAATGGCGTCTCGCCGTTTGTGTGACGCCTGAGACGTACGTTTGAAAGGAGAACTACTTCCAATATGGCCGCGCCCGCTTCCCCACCGCTGCTGCGCTGTCGAGCGACAACGAGGTTGCCGAGAACCAACAGCTCTGTAGGCGATTTGTGTTACGAATGTGCTGTAGTGCATCAAGAAGCCGCTTATCGTCACCTGTCCCGTGTGTGTCTTGCCGCGTCGTGGTTTATACGTACGTGAGCAAATCGTGGCGGCACTGGTGGGCTGTTTTACGTACTCGGAACGTCGTCAACGAACTCGATCTGAGAACGGCAAAGCGTCGAAGCTGCATCTGTTGCTGGTGTGATTGTGGAAATTGTGTCGGTGTAACTCAACCTTTGTGAAGAAATATTGCGATTTGCTTTCGTGTACGGCAGTAGCGGTGACAACTTGCAAGCTTTTTCGTTTGTTGCTGTGACCGTAGGCTGCGCCCGATGTTGAGCGCAGGCCTACGTGGTGTCCGTCCGGCCCGACGCCGATCGTGCAAACGTGTGCGGCGTGTTTTTTGGCCGGATACGGCCGCTCGTACAGCCGAACACGTTATTAAGACGATTGCCAAATCTTCCAATGTAAAGTATCTTTCCTTGCCGATTCGCGCATTGCTTTAGCCTGCCGGGGTACGAACGGAGCAGCGGTGTGGCGTTTTTTTCCCCCCTGGCGTAAACAGGTATGATTAAACCATTAGTGCAGAGACTCGCGAAGAAGTAAACGTTGGTGCACAATTATCCGAGACTGGGTTGGGTAGCTTAAGAAAATCGGTATGAACCTGCCTTCCTGCGAGAGACGGGTGCCTATGGCGTTCTGTTTGTGCCAATGGGCACATTATCGAACATACAAAAGTATGAACGAGTGCGAGTATTGTTGAGGTAATCAAATGTGGTTGCGTTTCGTTTCTTGACTCATTGGTTGGTCGTAATCATCAGTAGCATTTTTGAAACGTATAAGAGGGCTAAATAAACATCGAAACTGCATGATTGGTGGATTTTGAACCACGTCGTTGAAGGAAGCCGGAAATGTGTGGCCCCGCAACATGACCATTAAGTTTTTTATACATTACCAAAAATATACACGCGCGCAGCTTTTTATTATGCCTGCTAAGCTTATGGTGCGTATGTTCCCATCGCTACACTAAGTGGCATCAGAGAAATTGACTATGCATGTACTGAGGCTGCGTATTTCGTGTGCAGTGTGGAATTTCTCATAAGTGTCGGGAGCTGTTAAAGTTGTTTTGATATAGCTGAATGCGTTTAGTAGGAATGAACCAATAGTTTATCTTCCCTTTATTTTCATGCAGTTTGTGTGATGGGCTTTATGAGTTATAAAAATTTGTCTATTGCAACTGTGTTTCATAGTGATGGCTGTAGTTTAATGATTGCATTTTGGTACTTGTGCAGTTTAAGTTTCAACAAAGGGGTTACAGTGTATTGGCAGACATTCAGATTTCCAGTGTCTCTGTCATGATAGACTGTTATTATACAGAGTGGAGGACATGTTTGAGCGTCTTATCATGGAGCATACTTTAATTTAGATTCAACACCGCTTCCCACTTTTAGATGTTTTTATTGTTCCAGCAACTGTGGAGAGCCTTCAAACAGTGACTGAAGGTGGTTCAGGTTGAAGAGCTGCAGTAATATTTGCTAACACTTGTGTATCATGTAGAAATGAGGTATGTCACCCCTTCAGAATGCTATGTTCATACTTTTCAAGCATGCACTGTTGATTCTGGTTATACAGCTGCAAGAATAATAGAAAGCAGTGATGCGGCATATCAAAATGGTCCAACTTCAGGCCTAGAGTGTCATGTCGCTGCTTTCTGTGCGCACTGTTGCTTCCAGCTGGTTCAGACGCAGTAAAAATTGGAAAAACTTACTCAGCAGGTCGCAACGATTTTACGTCACTTCTTCAAGATGCTATGTAACTCCTTTGCAAGGTTGAACTGTTCCTTCTGACTAGAAAGCTATGGTAAGAAGTGAAAGCTCTAATAAAATACGTTGAAATGTGTTTATGCCAGGCCTTCAAGCCGTGATGTCGCTGCTTTTTATGCACACATTGTAGCTTCTAGCCATGAAGTTGTGGTGAGGGTTGAAGACACTTACATAGTACGTTAGAATAAATTCATGCCACACTTTCAGGCTATGAAATCGCTGCTTCTCTCGCACACACATTGTAGTTTCTGGCCATGAAGTTGTGGTGAGAGATGAAGATGCTTATGTAGTACGTTAGAATGAATTCATGCCACACCTTCACGCTGTGAAGTCGCTGCTTTTCACGTACACACTGTTGCTTTTGGCTTTAGAGCTGCATTAGGCATTGAAAACACTGGTGCAGCACATCAAAATGGATCCAATGTCAGGCTTTCAGGGTGCCACTTTGCTGCTGCTGGCTGGAAAGTGTGGTAAGAATAGAAAATGCTTGTGCAGTAGCCCATGACACCTTGACAAGGGGCAGTGAGAATTAAATATTTCTTCTCCCTGTTCCAGTTTGGTGCACTGATTGGTTGCAGAAGTGGATAAAATGGAAATGCTTGCATGGAGATGTCGGCACATTTTTAAATAATTCACTTAGATCTCACGTTCATACTCATACCATTGGGCCTGTTGAGTGTGGTTGTCTAAATAGGTGGAGTAAGAATTGAGTGCACTTGTATAGCTGTTCGTTCAGGTTTCGTATGGGGCAGTCAGTGTTCGACGTCACTGTTTGGTGTACATACGAGAAGATTATTGGCTTCGGGAAGATTATCAGAAATTAAAATGCTTCCACAAAAGCTTGACATGACATGGCTGCAAAGCAACTACATGTTGAACCGAATATTTTCTTTATGTATGCTATTTCAAAAGCCTCATCAACAATAAAAATATCTTCACGGTAGGCTGCTGCACATCAGTGTAAAGCCAATGAAAGTTGAATGTAGCACAACTTGGAAATGAACTTCGGACGGATGCATTTGTAGGTCACTATTCGTTTTTTTTTTCATAAAAGCTCGCAACAGTAATTTTTTTAGGCGGCTGCTAGTGCTTAAGGGTGTTTTGCTATCAATTTTCAGCGTCAATTGGGGTTCTCTGCGTTATCATTCCACTGTGAACTGCGCGGTGGTGACATGACACTAAAGAAACGCCGGCAGCTCTTTTATTACATCGCCGGGAAACACCTCGGAAATGGTCGCCTGGATTGAAACCATGACACTGTATACTGTCAATCTAATCAACTGACGTAGAGCGTCTTGCAACTCGCGTGTCTCGTGAAGAAGAAATGCTTAGTCTTGTGACGTTTCACATCCCGCAGTTCTCTGCTCGCGACATACGGTGTTGTCGTCTCGTTTAAGCGGAATAAAATAACGCTTGTTTCTTCGCACCTACAGCTGATTTCGCAAGGCAGGACACCTTATGCGGCATCGCGACCTCCACGGTTACGTGCGTCGCCGCGATAGGTGTTTGCAGTGCGTCACTACGTTCGAAACAGTCGCATAGAACAATGCGTGGCCCGTTGATATCGCGGCCGATTTCTGAAAGGCACCGATGAATTTTCGCCGCTGGTTTCCTTTCCACCCTGGGCTTACACAGTCCGTGCACTGCATCCAGCCATTGCGGCGACGAACCGCCCCTTTCTTCCACCCTGCGTTTACGACGCTTGATTTAGCGGTGATGATGGCTGTGGAAGATATTGTACCGACTACATTTCTTGACAATGATTGCACACGCGAAGTGAAGAAATAGTCGAACTGCGACGAGCCCGACAAAATATAACGACGACCATTATGTTGATTATGTTTCTCCAAGCAGACGACGGCTAAGCGACGTGCAGCGGTCGAAATTCGAACTATTCAGACCCAAAAAATTGTGTGCGCGTTGTTTATATGTTTATTTCTGTTGTCGAACAGTAAAACAATCACAGATAGCTTTGATTTAAGCATAAAATACACCGGAAATAGTTTCTATCAAGAATAACCTTTGTTTTAGTGAGTAATTTTTTTTCTCCTGAGCCAGTTTTCAATGAGGATGACTTTTTCTTTTTCCTGTGAAAATCATTCATTCTTCGGAATGAAACATATATAAATGACATCATACTCAGATGGTTATACTGTCAGCCGCTCATATTAGTAATCATGGGTATAAACAGCTGCAATATAACGAACTATTTTTTCTAAGCGCGGAGAGTCAGCTAGCGGCCAAACAACGCTTGTGGGCGGAGCTGCATTCTTACCCTGTCATCAACTATACTCGGTACTGCGCTAGCTTCACTCTCTTATTTCGCACCACACATCCGCTCGTTCAAACGCCCCAGAGAAACCATCGTTCTAGTGTCACGGTTGGCTTGAGCCGAATATCTCGAACCGCTCCGCCGCTGCTTTCGTCGCCGTTCCAGCATTTCTCGGCGTCACGCTCTCTAAGCACGCGGCCGATTTACTGTCGCTGTACTACGCCATTCGCGTCTGCATCTATCGCACACCGCTTCCCGCCTTCTCTCCCCTCTCCCTCTTCTGTTCATGGAACCACACCGCCACTCCTCGAACGACATGACTCTTTTACTGCTAACACAGTGACGGCCACACTTGGAGGCCAGAACAGGACCAATAGCAGGACCTGGATAAGGCGGCGGGCGTAAACCCTAAAATTGCATTTTAATCCGGTGGTCACCGACAATTCCCATTTCGTTGGTGCTCTTTGCCTGTAGTCGTCCTCTTGCCACAAGAAACAAATCATGATCATCATCATTATTCCGATCTCACCACATCTTACGCGGAAGCAGTAATGCCGAATTTAAGACTGCACTTTTCTGTACAAGGCAGAAGAACCCACAGTTGGATAAGCCACCTGGAATTTTCCGGTGTTGCGGCGCTTTCGGAAAGCGGTAGTTTGATATTTTGTTTAAAAAAACATGAAGTATGACGCAGTTTTCTTGTCTTAAATATTTTTGCATTGCACCTAATCCAATGCGCATGTGTATTTTTGCCCACATAATTATATTTTTCCTTCAGATGAAAATGAGATTACAATATATTTATTTTCGAATGCCGTTGTCCCTCAAGGAGTATTTAATAAATATAACGGTCTACGGCGCAAGTATGCCGCGGAGCTTTGATATGCAAAGAAGCATTACAGAAGAACACAAAGAAATCAAAGTCCGAGGAAATTACTGAGTTAACGCACTCCCGGTATTAGACACGTCATGAATCTACAGCACACGGTTCGTCTAGCCAGAAATCTTACCGAAAGGCGTAAATGAGAGCAATTACCCACCGTGAAGTTAGAACTATTCATATGAAGAGAACTCATACAGGTGAACGCCAAGCAGTCAGACGTAATTTCGAAGGACCTCCAGTAGAGGCAGCAGGCTGCTCGCGCGAGCCATAATTAGGCAATCACGAACTCATTATGCAGCGCAAAATACTGGATGTGTTCCCACGCCGCCAAATTGTATTTCGGTTCCTCACCTTTATATAACCCGAGAAACGTGATATCCCACGCGAGTGCACGTGTCAGCCTTATTCAATGAGAGCGGGTTGGCCGAGATTACCGTATTTGCACAATGCTAACGCGCACCTTTTTAATGAAAATATGCGCTCAAAAACACCTGGGCATTACAATCGGACTCAAAACTAGAAAACCTCAAAACCGAAACCACCAACTCGAAAGCGAAACGAAGGGGCTCAATGAAGAATGGAGGCTTCGTTTAAACGCAAAGTAATCATTTTGGCGCAAACAGAAGGGAATTAGGCAGCGTCCGAAGTCGTGAGTTCGCTATTGGCGAAAATAAAGAGACCGCATTTTTAAATGCAAAGCTTCAGTTAAAGTGTTTGGGCAGTTTAGGGTCGCCTGTTAAGGGCATTATTTGGGTGCACGGTAGAGTAGGCACCAGGATATTTTCGTGGTTTCCGGGTGTTGAAATTTACAGCACGTTACAATCGAGGGCGCATTAGAAGCCTGAAGATACGGTACCCCTACGACTACGCCCAGTGGATCTGCTAAACTGCACGCGGCAACTTTTTCGTCTACGCCAACAGCACAACAGCTTGCGCATGAAGTCCTGACACGAGATTTCTTGTATGTCCGCGTTAGTTCTTTTAAGTTCTCGAATCTGTCTTTGTAATGGATGCTTTAAAAAAAAAAACAACCTGTGTTCATAACCATTAACTAAATTTTATTTCCCTGGCATAGTCCCCCAAGTTTAAAAGTAAAAGAAGCTGCATTTTTATTGCCGCGTTATACACACGGAAGCGGCCCTACAAAGGACTAGCACGAGCAGTATAGAACCATTAGTATGCTCCCTTAACTCACCTCGTTCTCGCACGACTTGTCCCGCCTTCTCGAAGAGCCTACCAGGCTCCCTTTTAAGCACGAATAGACACTAAATATCCCCAAGTTTATACACCAGCTTCTTTCACTTGACTTAGAGCCCTC
This sequence comes from Haemaphysalis longicornis, assembly GCF_048455015.1. Lineage (NCBI taxonomy): Eukaryota > Metazoa > Arthropoda > Arachnida > Ixodida > Ixodidae > Haemaphysalis > Haemaphysalis longicornis. Next base: position 129,250,673 of record NW_027526335.1, on the reverse strand, counting down.
CTTCTCTACTAAACGGTTTCTGTTTCTGCCACTAATCATCCGGCCAAAAGGGGTAAAGCGGGTATTTCAAATTTTAATAACGTGAGCCTAGTTGTCCATTCTCGTAAACGGGAACTATTTACCAGTCTTACGTACCTTTTTTTCCCTCTTCTGTGGCTCAAAAACACACAGGGAAGTCGCAACAATGGGTATGAGCACAACGGAGGGTGGGTAGAATTTTTTTTGTCGGTCCCATTCCGTAACATTTTTCCTAGATGTAACTTTCTGCCTCCCCCCCCCCCCCCCCCTTTCAGTGGCTGCAGCAAAAAAACTAAGTGGCCAGGTTATTTTGGGACGAACGGCCCACTTAAGGAACCAACTATATATATATATCTTTATTGCTCCCTGTAACGAACGTGGCCAATACAGGCGGTCTTATGACGAAAAACCACGTGACGAACGCGCTGTATCCCATGTTTACCAATTAAATTATGTGGCTATTTAAATGCTTTACATGCTACACCAAGCTTCTGATGATGTCAGCGGCAGCGTAGATGCTGTGCGTTGACCTTTCCTATTACGCGGCCCAGATAAACATATCAACTCCTGGCCCACAGCCATTGCCGAATTCAAGCAAAGGCCAAATGTCCACTTGTTTGTTCGCTTCATGGCTTCTTCGCTTGCTTACCCGAAAAATGTCTCTCCTCATTTCATTCACTGGGAGAGTAGTGAAAGCAATGTCAACTCCTATTTTTTTCGCGCTACTCAAGGAAATTTGACTAGGGTAAATAGAAAGAATTATGCACTTCTCAGAAATCGTGGACAACACGTGTGCGCGAAAAAAAGAACGAACGAGATAATTTTGTCGATAGGGTTTTGAACTTGCCGCGACCTTTTGCGAAATATTACGAGTTCCGACCTACTCATGCCAAGGCAATTTTCAGTGGTGAGAAACAGTTACTTTTTTGTTTTAGAGGCAAGAAGATAGTATTGTAGCTGTAGGGAAAAAAGAATAAAAAACTATCGCCTTGCGAAAACGAATTGCAAATAGGAAAAAAAATGTCATCGGTAATATGTATCGTTTCACTTCCGCATTTTAAAACTCAGTGTAATTCCAGCCTACAGATATAACACGAATAAGGAAATTTGTGAACTGACAAAAGTATCCTGTTCTCTACTACGGCGCTTTTTCGCCTTAAAATTTTACCATAAAGGTTACAAAAAAGGCAAAGCTTGGTCCTTGTCTATTAGGCTAGGCAAACTGCGCAGCTGCACTGAGAATTACGTGCCACTAAGGATGACGGGAGTCGCAAGGAAATTCAACGGGTGGCAGAAAATGTTCTGAAGTGCGCGTCCATGACTAGGGGCGCCCGGTCGCTAAAAAAAAAAAGAGAAATGAGCACCCAATTCGAGAAGGCAATTTGAGAACTGGCTGCTTCTATGAATTATGGCGGGAACTGTGCCTGATTATGCCGACGCCGTGCCATATTTGCTGCCATGGAGAAAGGGTAAAAAGTTGGTAAAACACATTGTAGTAGAGTGCGTCTACCTTGCATTCGAACGAGGAAGGAAGGAAGGAAATCAACCTGATTTGTAACGAAGTAAACATTGTTTTTTGACTGTCACCGCTTCTTGGAGCAGGTAAATTTTATCTCACTGTTCCATGTGAACTATTTGCTCCTGAGCTAAAAACTGCGGTACTTCTTTTATTTGGAGCTAGCAACCTGGGACACGCAAAGAAGCTCCATTCTCCGTGAATCTATCGAGGCCGGCTGAAGGCTCCTCTGTGTAAATGTACATTCCTTTCATTCTCCCCTCCCCCCCACCCCCCTCTCCCCGCCCCGGAAGAGTGCATGAATTTGGCTTTAGCTGTCGTTCTTTGTCCTAATCTGACGTGCGCACTATTCACATGCCCACGACAATGCTCACCTGTGGGTATACAGAGCTCTAACGGATAAGAACAAGAGAAGGGAAAGAAGACCCTGATCTTTCGTGCAGCAGTGGCATTCTTTGCCGTTTGTCGAATCCCAATCGCACCTCCGCCCACTACGTTTTCCGCAGCTGAGTCACTAGCAACTTGTACAAGATTGGTGAGGGCATAAAACGAATATCGTTATCCGTGGATCGAGAGCATCCTCAGGATCTGCCTTGGCCAGACGCCTCTGACGATACCTGACAGGAAATGAATCGTCTACTCGAACCTTCTGCAATTCAGGAGCCCGCTACCCCCCGTCGCATTATGGGTACTCAACAGTCGGATGCAGCGGAGGGCGTCGCGTCACCGTTGGATCGTTGGAGCTTTACCCCAGGGAAATTGGCGTTTGGGCATGGTCCTGCCACATCGGCCGTCGGAAGCGACTCTGCTCCGACCATACTGCAGGTCAAGGTATTGTGCGAGCCCGGCCAGGAAAGTTCTCGGCATGCCACTCTGTCACAGCCCCATTTCTCAGATAACGACACCAGCCAGGAAAAGAGCAACCGCCCCAGCCGTATGACGTTGCAACCGTACACCGGTTCAAGGAAAGTGGAAGCTGCCCCATCGGCCGATCAAACTGAGAACCGAGCGCTATGGGCGAAGGCTCACTCCGGGAAAGCGGTGCTTCGGCACAGCAGCGGCAAAGGGACCACCTGCCTCCGATCGACGCTTTGTGTATCAGCTGCCGGTTAAGTGCCACTCAGCCTGGTTACATGAAGTCACAACCACTGAATCATCACCGACGAACTCCCTTCTTTCCGGAGCAGGATAGCAGCTTCTATTTACCACCGGGCGTGCACTGCTCAGCTCATTGCTCCAGTTATGTTGCGAGCCGCCACGGGCACAGCGGAGAAGGCGGGATATAAGGTGCCCGCGAGGATGGCGTGGCCTCGGATCCACTTACGCGTATGTTGTGTGATGCAAAGCTCATGCTAAACTATCCATCGACTCGAAGCACTGTCTCCCAACTATCTCCCTTGACAGTGGATCTGGACAGTGGACGGGCACGCAGCAGCCATCACTGTCAGTGGTGGTCCGCTTATGGTCAAGCACAAGGGCTACTCGCCCACTCACAAGCGAGCCCGGCCGTCTTTCCTCAACAGTGGGCTCGAAACGGCAAATCGTGGCTGAGCTGTGAAGTGCGCACCACTGTACGCCGCAGCAGGGCGGCTCCTTACAGGTACCGGAACAGGGACGTCTTTCAGGACTCTGGCTAATATGAGGACTCCTTCGGTGGCGCACACCACGAAACAGCATAGCCTGCCTGGTTTGGCCCATAGCGCTACTGGTGGTGACCATATCGAGAGGGAGAGAGAAATAACATAGTTCTTTTGTTTATTTTGTGTAATAAAACTCTAAGCCTAAATAAAAGCTCATGCATGAATCCTGCAGTTTAATCTGAAATCAAGGCAACATTTTCAACGCCCAGCTTTATACAGTCATTTAGAATAACACCGTTAAAGGAGCCATGAAGAGAAAACACAAGTTTGGTTCATTCGAAAGATTGCTTCGTTAGAACCATAACGACACCACTTATAACGCAAACTTCGCTCAAATAAGCTACATAATTAGGAAAAAAGGAAATGACCATGCGACCCACCAGCTCATTTTCCGCAACAGAACCTGTGATGTCACTTGGGAATGCTCTGCGATTGGCGGAGGCCGGCAAAAGCAAACGCATGTTAGGCAGGGCTTACAGTTTGCATAGCGAGCTAAATGCCCGTGAAACATACTGCACATTCTTTTTATGACAAAGAACGGTGGAGTAAACGGTTGAAGGTCCGAACGAACTCGCAAGCGTGTGCGCCAATGCGTACGAAACTAGCGCGCCGGCCGAGCTCGACATCTCGCCGTCGCGCAGACGAATTTTCGGGTTCGAGGCTCTTCGGGGCCAACGAACCGTTCCAGCACGCACAGCCGCGACCTTGCTTCGTATCGTAATCCCTTCACAGGAGGTTGGCCGTCATATCGCCAACCAGCAAAGGTAAAAATAGAAACGAGGGGAGTAAGGAACAGCAAGAAGCGACGAGATAGTGCCAGTCGTCGCGTAAGTTTCGAATGGTGTTGGCTTGCTGCTGTCGTTACGAGCTCGTTTCCAGTTTACAACCACTGAAAACTTCAGTTTGTTCGAGTACTTTACAATGAAATTTCGTTGCTGCATTTTGAAATGCCCATGTAGTACGGGCAAATCGTCGAGGGAGTGCGACATCCCCGCCGGTGAGGAGATCTCCTTTCATGTGCTGCCCAACGACGAACCTAGGCGAAGCAAGTGGCTACGTTTGTGAACTTTGCAAACGCAGGAGAAAGAGAGCTAAAGGAAGTACGAGTGTGCTCGCTTCATTTCCGAGGAAGTGATTACGGCAGGGACCCTTACGTTAGCTCACTCCTGGGACATGCTGGCGCTCGTCGCCGACTTCGTCAAATCGCTCTGACCTTGGGGAAAAAAATGCCGTAAACACCGCGCATTGACGCTCGTATCTTTCTGGTCGAAGCAGAGAGCTCGCGCGAACGGCTTTCCATACACGACACCGGCCAACTGGCATAAGTGATACTGCTACTGAAATTGAACTATTATTAACCGTAATCAAAATACGGCACATACGTACCAGTCTATATTCGTCCGTCGCGACGGGGCTGACGAGGCAGCGGTGCTGACGGCTGGGCGTTCGTCTGTTGTGGCTATCGCGGAATGGTCGCTTTCCCGTCCACCGCGTATCCCACAACTCTTGCCGCTCGCGCACTTAAAAGCATTGAGCGTTTTAGTGGTGTGAAGTTGTTAAATGCAAGCCCGAGCTCCTCGGCGAGAGTTTTGTTCTCCGGATCAGGCGATTCCATGACTAGGGCTGCGGGTGCACTAGGTTTTACTAGTATTTTTAAAATGGCCGCCGTCTCGATCGACTCCCGCGTGTGGGTGCTATATGGAGTCGACATACTAAGTATCTGTTTCATGGACCGGCTCTATGACGCCATTGTACACGTCACGGAATGTTCAATTTTAGCGGGAGATTTAAAATTTTGGCTTAAATTGCCTTATTTCTCAGTGAATAAAGCATCATTTGCTTCCGGGAAAGCGCTTGGGGTACTATGAAACACCTAATCTTTCGAATAAAACAAACTTTTGTTTTCTCTTCATGGCTCCTTTAAAAAACAGCATTGATTTACAGTCGAATGGTTCGGAGACCTTATTAAAGTGCAAAATAACCAAAGTATCGACTCCGGTAACGGACATGTGGACAAGGCCCGCTTCAATAACTTCACTCGGAAATTTTTGGCCATGTTTGCATGGTTAGTGCCTAAGATCGTCGTCTACTGTGGTCTCTTTCATTATTTTCGCGTTTGGGTGTACGTTTCAGAGAGAAATGTCAAAGGCGATCAGTTTGCTTCTTACGGCATAAAATATGCGATTACGAAAAATGTACACAGTGGGAACAGGAAGTGAATGCGGAATCGGAGAAGTGCGGAGGAAATCGGCGCCCAACTGAATGCGACACTGGGCATTAGCATTAATGAAGACCGCTCGCCTGAGAAGAACGACAGGGAAGAACGCTAGAAAAGATTTCGCCGAAATTGTTGTGTGCAATGCGTCCTTTTAGCAAGAATTCGCAGCTTCCGATTTCGAGTCAGGCACATTTTCCGCGGAGTTTCCGACACTTCCAACTTCCGACACAAAAGAGCCAAATTTTTTTGTCTGTGTTCAAAATTTCACGGCCCTCCAAACAGCCTACGCCGTATCCGACAAGATTCCTTGTGTTGTTGCAGCATGAATAAGCTTACGTACGACCCGCCGCGGTGGCTCAGTGGCTAAGGCGTTGCGCTGCTGAGCACGAGGTCGCGGGTTCGATTCCCGGCCGCGGCGGCCGCTTTTCTGATGGAGGCGAAAAGCAAAAACGCCCGTGTGTACGAGATTTCGGCGCACGTTAAAGATCCCCAGGTGGTCAAAATTAATCCGGAGCCCTCCACTACGGCGCGCCTCATCGCCTGCGCTGCGTCGGCGCGTTAAACCCTTCAATCACTCAAGCTTACGTACGAGACGGGCGTACGAAAGAAGCCCTGTGATGCAATCGGGCCCAAATGTGTGTGGCCGCTCGACACAGCTGGTAATTGAGGTACGTTATTATAATAATGCATTGCCCAATATTAGACGTTACATAGTCACCGGAAGCGCACAAGCTCACCCATTGCGCTTGCAAAAGCGATGTTTTTACCGAAAATAAATTATCAGGAATGCTGGTTCATGATTTCAAGCAAAGCTTGAACCGGACACTACGTAGCTCCCGATGTGCTTATGTATCACCCAACGGATTGACTTTTAGTTCTAAATAAAAAAGTAGGGTCGCCTGGCAGTGGTTGTAACCCCTGCGAGCGTCTGTTTCTTTGCTCGAAGAGCGGCATTTTTTATCTCCCTTTATCTCTTTTGAGGCGCACATCCGTGGATGACTGCGTTTCCCAGCTGCAGCAGGGGAAGACTCTTCAGAGCCCATAGTATTAGAGACAGTGCACATGAACAGAAACGTGTCAAGTGGTGCGATTGTGCCCTCTTATTGCCATCGTCATGATCCTTTCACATCGTTTACTTCTCTGTGTCAGTATGACTAAAAGGCTGGGCCAATCGCCATTCTTAGCTACTTATATGCTATACGCTATATATACCAACGTTCTTAGACTACTTCAGTTTCGCAGCTCCGCTTGAAAGGCGGCCGGAACGGCGGTCGCGTGAACTAGTGGCGCTGCGGTCGAATCTTGCTCCCTAGCCGGACTCGCGCCGCTGTCGTCTGCTACACTCTGCTTGTGAGGGGCAGCAGTGCCTGCGCTAGAAATCGCCCGCTTTGATGCTTAAGGGCATCAAAAAGCTTGTTTCTAGTACTGCAGTTATTTTTTCCAGCTTCTGACACATCTGAATAGCTTCAGTCTGTATCCCCCCCCAAGTTTGCAACACTTGAAGAGAGAGAGAGAACAACATTCTTGAGAGCCTCGGTCAGAAGATCGTTTATAACTCGTCCTTCCTTGCTTATTCGCGGGGTTCAGCGCTGAGAGTTCCTCGATAAGTATCCGAAATGCATAGGCTTCCCTGAATTGTTTTTGAGATGCTCTTATGAAGTGTTCCCAACGCATTAGTTTTTCTGCACCATCACAAATGTCTCATTAATATGTTCGGGAATGTTTGGTAGGCTCACGAAGATTGTGCGTATATTTTCTTAAGGCTGTATGGTATACATTCCCTTTTTCACAAATTGGCTTTCGTTATGAATGCGTGCAAGAAGATGCATATCCGCAGCGTGTGTTGCCTATTCACATGCAAATACAAAGTGAAGGTTTGTGCTACGCCACCGCGATCGCGCCCCAGGCTACGTTGTCCAGAGTACTCAAAGGCAGCTTTTGTGCTCCGAATTTCTCTCGTAACCATCGTTACCATAACGAACTGACTCTCAACCCGACCAATTATGACATGATTACGGTGTTGAAGGCTTGATATACACCCTAACAAACACAATAAATTGCATACGTGCATATATATTACAAGAATCGAAACCGATGAATATTTCCTAGCAGCTCTTTATCGTTTTCCAACACTTCCAGGTGTAAAAAATAAACCTTGGTCTACTCGGGATGACGTCCGATGGATTGAAGAGAATTACTCTTACTCTCTTGTCCTGGACTGACGACCCAGCCCACTCAGTTAAATAAAGTTTCCCCGTCCTCCCTCTCCTCCTCTTCCACATCATCTTGAGCGCAGTTTTCCTATAACGCATATCTGAATATTGGGAAGATATGGCTGCGGGAAATGTACAAAAATAGCCCCCCCCCCCCAGGTCTGAACAATAGTGTTACTGTATCTTTACCGTAGACGTGACCTGTTTTGATCAATAAACCTCCATACTGGTTGGAAACCTTGTATAAAGCCAGCACGCGCCTGTACTTACAGAAGGTTATTTAGAACTCAATTTACATTTTTTGCGTGCCATAGCGCATGTCGGCATATTTTCATGCCATGACAACGTAAAGTGATGAGATGCAACACTTTCGAGCATTCGGCAAGGTTGCAAAAACTGTTCTACCTTACATATGATTACCGGGAATCGCAATGCCTTCTGCCAAAGCCGACAGCCCCAAAGGCCTAGAATTTGACTGATTGATTTGATTGTGGGGTTTAACGCGCCGACGCACCGCAGGCGATGAGGCGCGCCGTAGTGGAGGGCTCCGGATTAATTTTGACCACCTGGGGATCTTTAACGTGCGCCGAAATCTCGTACACACGGGCGTTTCTGCTTTTCGCCTCCATCAGAAAAGCGGCCGCCGCGGCCAGGAATCGAACCCGTGACCTCGTGCTCAGCAGCGCCACGCCGTAGTCACTGAGCCACCGCCGCGGGTCACTCCCAAAATCTGCTTTCGCTCTTTCAATCAAGGCCTTAGCCACTGAGCCAGCGCGGCGGGTAGCCTGGAATTTGTTTTGTTCTTGTATCCGCACAGGACCGGCTTCGCAAGGAATGGGGCGACGCCGACAACGTTTCTTCCGTAGCGGTATCCAAAAGTATACTTAAACTCACGCCCTGAGCTAGTTTATGGGATTTTAAGTCTATTCTTATGATAAAAAGTTACGCACTCGTAAAACGTGGTACGTACAAGCATCAGACGTCAACTGAGCGCAACGAAATAGCGGGGAGAGCGAGCCCGAGTGAAGCAGACGACACATGCGAGAATCCCTAAGCTGACGCCACGAAGGCGCGCTTCGCCGCCCGTGGTCCAGCTCACCGCCAATACTGACAGCTTCCCCCGAGCAACCCAGTTCGCATCCCTCTGGCTTGCCTCAGAGGCATCTGACTGAACTTCGCTCATACAAGGCAGGGTGTCTTCGAGAACCGCCATTGAGGCTTTACACGGTAGTAAAGAAGATGGAGAAAACTGCTTCCCAAACACTGAACAAGTCTCCTGTGTTTGGTGACCTTTTCTGGAAAGTGATAGATGAGTTGTAAAAGGCTTCTCTGCCTGCTTTGGGATGTGATGAGCACTGCCAGGAAGTTAGTGCCATGGTAATTAAGTTTTATGTTGTCATGCGAATGCACTTCTTTTCAATGAAGAAAAAAAGTGAAATGCAGGTCACTTAGCAAGTGCAGCAAGCAAGGAAAAAGGCAAAGCTACTTTAAGCTATCTTGTTGGACTAGTGCTTCATACTCAATGATCAATATTCCTGCCGTGGATCTGTTTTGTTTTATTCACTTGATAAGAAGCGTACTCAGTAAAAGCTCATAAGCTTTAACGTGATTTTTGGGTGATGGTACTGAAATAGCGAGGGTTCAGCTACAAATACATGTAACAATGTTGCACTGCGTGGCGCTCGATTCTGGGAAGGAAGGTGGAAATCCGTACGAAAGTGCGTCAGCCAGCCTGCCACCTAATGCATCGAAAAGAAAGTAAAACAATGAGTGGGAGAAGCGAGCGTATACGACGCCCCACCCCACATAATCATACACTCGGTTTTGTGAATATTCGATTCCCGAGTCTTATCTCGCCTCGTAATCCTGTTAGATCATGCGAAAAAAGCGCTCACATTAACCACAACGCAATAGACGCACGCATTTGAAAATTTTGTAAGTTATGTTGCGACGGTGAACGCCCGTTAAGCGGTCATTTTAGTCACGAACGACCTCCAGGACGCAAGAAAAACAATAAAAACTAATGAGACAGTTGCGAGTCAGCGCCCGTCTTGTGCAGTCTTTTCTGTACTTTGTCTGTTTGCGATCTAACGCTTCCACATGGACACCCATTTGATAAATACAAAGGAGCGTCTTGGGTTGTGCGACCTGAGAAGGGCGGGAGCTATCAGATGCACTCCGCACGCACTGGGGTACGTCGGCGCTTTCCCATCCTAGCAGACGACGCGCGAGCTATGAAGCAAGAGTCGACGGCAGCGCCGTTAGTTCCGGCGACGACCGTTCCGGCCACGCCGAACACAGGGCGCGTATGGGAAGCTGCGAAACTGAAGTAGTCTAAGAACGTTGATATATACGCTATTAGGGTACACGTGTTTTGCTACTCTTATAATTAGACCGGTCATCTTCGTCATGTAGGCCTCCAGTGATGGGATTCTGTTCTTCTAGTAGCATCGTTAAGCGTCGTTTCCTCCTTTTGTGCACTACTATAGCTGAAGGGTTTGTATAATCGCACTTGCTGTTATCCCTACATATATGCTCTTAGCGGGAAGACGCTTTGCTGCTTTCGTAATTATGCATACGGCACCAAATGCCCCTGTAGGACCCTAGCGGTGCGATTATGTCGTCTGATTACCATCATGATGGTATTTTTCTGTTTGCGTCGTATTCATTTTCTTCTTTGGTTTTCTTCTTCTTATTGTCCCTCAGGGTTTTGGCGCGTACCGTTTCGTTTCGTTTTTTTTTTCCGCGCTGTAACCCCCTTCCCATTGACTGTTAACAACAACGTTCTTTGCTGCTTGCGTATCTACTATGCTCAAATTACTTCTGTGCGCCTCAGTGCATTCCAACAACACATGTACGTGTATTAGTAGACGGCCACAACGCATTTACCCGGTCCACCTTTCGTTCACTAAAGCCGAGGATCGGCGATTACGCAGGAAACCGTTGTTAAAGTCGCATTATGTAGGATCGGTGTTCGAATCCCTGGCCCTGTTCATTCTATTTTCTGTGATCTTCTGTGTGCACCGTGGGACATTTTTTGGACTATATTTCGGCAGTGTCAATGCCGGAAGCCCCATTTTCGCTTAATGGGACATTTCATGCTTTGGCCTTTAGAGTTCAAAATAACAAGGACAAAGAAGCACAAGTACACTGGACGAGGGGTCATTCAAATCTGGAATGAGCGCTCGTCCCGTGCACTGGTATTTCTTCTTCGTCCTCGAGCGCTCTATTTTCAACACACAAAGGCCTCTCCAATTTTTCCCTGAATTTCCCGGTCTTGCGGTTTTCTAGGGCGTTCCCTGCAATGCTTGTCTTATATTGGCACCCAAATGTTGATCTCTTGAACCAGCTCTTCTCAGAAGGAAATCGACGGTGTACTGCGCTATCGTTTAAAATTTCAACGATCACTATTTCCAGCAATAACCCGTTATTCGACGTGAAGTGCACGTGTATATACGCGAAAAACTGCAGAGAGCCTCCGCAGTTTTTGGAGAGAGCCTCGCCAGAACTCCCACACGAAATTATTTCCTCGGCAACATCACGGTAAGGCAAAGCTGCGCACACAGCAAGGATGTTGCATCAACCGCGATTGGTACATATCACGACGTCTGAGATGGCCGTGCAGCTCGGGGTTCCTATTTGTGGCAAGTTTTGAAACCAGTCAGACTTATAAAGGGAGTTTCTCGCCAGTTCGTGCGGAAGGCGGCAGCCGTAGTCACTATTACCGCGGCCGCGCTCGATTTTGTGCGAGCAATTATCGATGCGCAGCAACCAGTGCACAGTCTTCGCGTGCTGCGAGCATGTCCGTAAGTCTTCTCGAGCTCATGGACTCGATCCTTGCGCCATTTCCGCATCCGTTTGCGATGTAGCGGACCACCAGTGCGTCAACTCATCTAGGAACTTTGGCGCGGATTCACAGAGCTGTTCGCCCGTATAAGAAATTGTAAGGACAGTTCGCAACTTCCCGGCGCTTGGGCTATCATTTCTCTCTACGCGGGGATACAGCCACGCACGGGCGCTGGCAAATCGGTAGCTTTTCTTGCGATATCCTGCTTGCGAAACAGCTTTGAGAATATGGGGCTTGGTAACTTGGTAAGTTTTCTGATGAAATATTGAGCGACCATTGCCCGCTTCCGCAGCAACAGTTGTAGCAACGACCCCGAGTATTCAGAGATAATAACGTCTTTCATGTCTGTGGCGCTGGTACGTGGGGAGGAATCAGTAGCGCACAGTGATGGGGCAAACACCAACGGGATGTTCGTTATAATCTATGGCAGCCGCGCCTGCCTACGGCAGTGCAACTAGCTTTGTCAACATGACCTCGTCGGTGATTTAGGAAGGGGAGATATTAATCAAGCGAAATGTCTCTGAGGTGGGTTCGTAGTGTTAACGTGAAGAAGCATATTTTGATTTATTTGAAACAAATTATTGTTAGTCATACGGTACATATTTCTGTATACATGTATGCGGCTTCTCATCCACAGGCGAAACGTAATTCCGTTACGATTACGGAAAGAAACTGAGAAGCGGATACGCAAAAAAAAAAACTGCTTTTGGTGTCCTTTTGAAGCAAGCGAAAAAATAGCTATCGTATGAATTTATTGTACGGTGGATAGGTATCAAGTCATTACTTACGGTGGATAGGTATCAAGTCATTACTTACGGTGGATAGGTATCAAGTCATTACTTCTGACGGGGATTGGATCACCCTCTGCAGTGGCGCATAGTATCGGTCTGTTTACCTTAAAGTAATGACGTAATTGGCCACCACTGTTAAATTGAAGCTTTCTACGCCTCACAGGAGGGCTATGTCGACTCGGAAACGCACTGCAGGAACGCCAACTGTCCCTGACGATGATGATGGTCGCGAATGAGGGGAAAGAAAAAAAAAACCCTTCCCCTGCTAGGAAACGAACCTGGGTCCCCCGAGGTATGAAGCCGACGTGTATCCGATTGTGCCCCTCCGAAACTCGAACGAAATTGAATTTGAAAGGGGGTGCACGGACGTGCAAAATCAAACAGAAAAATCATGCAGCTCTCCGTCTAATCGCCACGGTGGTTTAACGCGAAGTTTTCTACGTACAAAATCAAATGGCGCAGTTCATAAGTCAAAGCCTTTGAGATGGAAAGTCCCAACTTGCTGCGAGTCAAAATTAAAGCTCAACGAGGCGAAGTACAAACCGTCTCCGAATCAAAGTCCAAACTCTGACGACAACCAAGGAGTCCCTGACGAGAAAGCTTCGCGTACCATTATCGTCCGTTAGACGGAGGCTTGCGCGCTCTTTTTGTGTATCACGCAAAGACGATGTGAAAGCCCCTTCCCTCTTTGCAAGTGCAGTAGCCGCCTTCCTTCTAGCCTACGCTAGGGCGAACCGGTCGTACTAGACAGCGCAGGCTTAAAATATGCCCGCGTATCCGCTTGCTTCGACGCTAATGTCGTCGAACGACGATAGTCTTCTGCCGCCTCTACCGAGTCTCTCCCTCTTCTCTCTTGCTCTTCGGTTCGATATTCAGAAATCCTTCGCATATTTCATGTCAATCGTTGTTCAATAACCATCACAGGTGTGTACTCCTGAGTGGGTATGTAAGCTTTTGCTTGACAAACAGCTGGGTCTGTAGCGCATGCGCCAAAGGGTATGACCATAGGCTTAACGTTACGCTAAATACTTAGGACGATAACGGGTACCCGCAGCTTGAAGCTGCGGTGAGTGCTTTTAAGTGCGGGGCAGTTCAAGGGCCGGGATGCTCATCATAACTCATCCGGGGTCACGGATCTAGCCATTGTAGAACGCTGGCGTCACGGCGTCACGCGCCCAAACAGAGGCTTCGAAAAGATAATCGCTTCCCATGGTCAGTATCAAATGTGTGTCCCTCGCGTTACGAAGCTGATGTCTATCCCAGGCCGCCAAAGAGTCACACGTTATTCATATGCAAAATGTTGGGGTGATCTTTGTGCAGCGCTGTTGCCAAGGAGGCTGCCGTCGCCAGGCCACTAATAAGTACACAATAATATTAAATAGGGAAACATCACAAATTAACGCATTAATTTCCATAAACTAATGAATACTCAATTTTAGTGTCTATGGATAGGTCTTTTCAGGGGCTGTGGTGCCCTCTCTACTTTCGGTATCAATGCCAGGCTGATACTGAAAGAAGTCAAGACAGGGTGTCACAGCCCCTCTGGCGAATGATTGCTCCGCACTTCGGCAGTTGTCCCGTTGAATGGAACTGCTTTATTTTTTTTTCTAATGGGTACCTGTTGGTGACGTTATATGTACGTCAAAGCGTGATGTCAGGTACTAGTGCGGCGAACTGGGAAAGTTGGTGAATGTTCATGGTGAAAACAGCGCATCAAAGACGAAGAAAGAGAAGGGAAAACACAAACTCGGCGCTCACTCTTAACTGAAGGTTTTAATGAACAAAAACAGCCATACCTATAGTGTACATGTCAGACCTAACGTGCAAGACTACGTAACCCCAACGTTGAGCCTCCGGCATTCCAAGCAACGTAATACTCATTGTACGTCGAACTGCGGGTACTGGTTTACGGTGTTAGTCCTCAAAGCGTGAAGTAGATCCTCAGCATCAACGTGCACTTACATTACCATTGGCTGCGTGCGCACTAATGACACTTTTGTAGCCGCATTTCTGCCAGCCACAGCGAAGTTATATATCTCGTTTCTGGCACAGCGACTTTTTCGTTCAGTGAGCCACTTAATCTTTCACATTAAAAAGGAGCGCGTGATTCAAGCTAACCGCTCTCACCATTGACGCCTTTTCGAAGCTGTTTTATACTGTTTTATTGAAAAGAGCTGCATTGATCATGATGATGATTGCAGGGTTTAACGCGCCGACGCAACGCAGGCGATGAGGCGCGCCGTAGTGGAGGGCTCCGGATTAATTTCGACTACCTGGGGATCTTTAACGTGCGCCGAAATCTCGTACACACGGGTGTTTTTCCTTTTCACCTCCATCAAAAAAGCGGCCGCCGCGGCCGGAAATCGAACCCGAGACCTCGTGCTCAGCAGCGCAAAGCCTTAGCCGCGGCGGGTAAAAGAGCTGCCTTGGCGAAGAGCACCCACATCTCACAAAAGGCAATAATCAAAGAGAAATGTGCCAGCTCATAAAAGGCAATAATCCAAGAGAAATGTGCATGGGTAATATAAAGCAATAAAATTGACGAGAGACAAATTGAACAAATGTGTTTTTTTTATTTGCGAGGCATACCTTGGCAACACCCCATGACTTCATCCGGTGCATTGGGGTGCACTAATAGAAGCATAGTGATGGGCGCACCGCTTGAATAGTTGCAAAAAAAGTTTCAGATGAACGTTTTCGAGACAAGATGCGGTCCGGTCCCTGAAAATTTGCTTTTTTACATGTCCTTCGCCAGAACCAGTAGGGGGGTGCAGTGGGAGGGGGGGGGGGGTGAAAGTGACAATTAAAAAACGTTGTCAAAGATCGGTCGTTTTAAGTAACGACTTTCAGAGGGAGGCTCACGACGGTGCCGGCTGCTTGTTTTACGGCGGGATGCGAGAACAACCTTGCTTCCGCTTTCAGGGTTTCTCACTAAAACTCGTTCTCTAAGCGGCAGCACTTGCCTCCCACGCATCCTTTTCCTATCCACCATGAATGAGCCGCACATCAATAGCGCAACTAGATCCAGTCGTGCGGGCAACCTGCCCATCAACCGCAGCTTAGCCAATCAACGCAGCTGCTTCGACGCATAAAATAATGAAAATCAATGTTGTGGCCGGAGAAGGGGTAATAATTATAGTAACAAAAAAACGTTGACTGCCCACGGGCCAGTCGACACGGCGGTTGGAGGGGTTATCCCAGTCCTAATTAAATAAGCCTTAATTCCCCGATAGTTCGGTGGTGGCGGCGGCGGTCGGCCCGCGTTCTCAATTAAAGCATTCCTTGGGGCGGAAGTTTGGCTTGTCCGCGGCGAGCAATCTTGGCCCGCGATACGGGGCCTCGACCCACGAAGAGAAGGAACCCATCCAGATCTAATTACTCTTTCCTCGGGAAGGAAGGGACCGCGCGATGGACTCATCCCGATCTACGACGTCTCGACGCAAGTGCTCGGCTCAACAACCTACCACGCGCGAACGCACTTACACGCGCCCACCCAAGCACAAAGAAACCAAGCGCCTAGGCGTCGCCATCCGAGGAAGAGCCATACTCGGGATGAAGATTGATCAGCGTAATGCGCTGCCGCCGGGTTCGGTGGTGAGAGAAAGCTTCGTTTCTCGGTTTCCATGCACCAGACCTTGATTTCCCTGGATGCATGCATAGACATGCTTTGAACTAGAGCATTTTTTTTCTTAGGGAGTCCTTCAAGGTTCGATACTCTCGCCAATGCTCTTCAATTTTGCAATGATTGACCTGGCTAAGTGATTGGAGGATATACGCTTCTAGCTTTCACCAAGAAGACAGGCTTTCATAAAGGCTGTGATCTACTTTGCCTTCTTCTCCGGCTCTGCGTATCATGTATTTTACAAACGTGGCTTCCATGATACACCTTACAACAACAACAATTGTGTGTATGGGTTGCGGCCAGTATGTCGTTTGAAAGGCAGCCTTTAAACGGTATCTTTAACTGGAACAAAACGACAGCCCCGAAATATGTGATTTTTAAATGAAGGCGACCGACCATACGATATATCATTAGGAATAAGTAACTGCTGAAAAACGATAAATGTTTCATTCGTTCCTTGGGGTAGTGTTTTAAACATACTTTGCCGCAAGTTTAGTCACACTACAATTGTGGGCCTACTGGATTATCCGTCCCGGATCGGCGCTCGATTTCCTTATGTATTTTTATGGGACTTATGTATTTTTATGCCCGCGGACTGTCCAATACTGGTAAATCGAGGATGCCCAGTATTGTGCTTGTCGGTTTTAAGAATTTCGAAGCGGTAGATCTATCGATATCTCTGCTTTGACATCCGCTGTGAACAGTGGCAGCAATAAATTTGTATCAACTGTTCTGCTGTGTAATGTTCAACTTGAGTGAAAGGGTACGAGGACATTTTACAGCGAAGCTGTTGTAGCTGGCCGTAATTTGTGTCACGTAACACGTTAAAAATACCACGAAAACACCGAGCACTCTGAGCCTGCGCCTTCAGGCGACCGCCGAGCGTCTCCAGCTCGTGCAGTGGCTTTAGCAAAACAGAAGAAAAACTGGGAAAACCCCCGAGAAGCGCCTCGCGTTGCCTAGCAACAAACAACGCCACAGCTTGCGCAACACCTGCCCCATGGTATCTCGGAGCAACTCTAGGAACAACACGCATCCGCCGCCGCCGCCGTTGCGCCCCAGCTTTCGTCAAGCGCTACCGCGGATGTAATTCACGAGGAAGGCTGGGTGGGCTAAATGGTGATGCATATTAACAGTGTTATCAGCGCACGCAGGCGGGAACACAGATGCAACAACCGACAGGACAAGATGCAAGAATCGACAGGACAAGGCACCTTGTCCTGTCGGTTCTTGCAACGGTGTCCCCGTCTGCGTGCGCTGATAATCCTGTTAATGCGCATGCAATGCATGGCATGAGGAACACGACGACAATGATGCATATGATGACTACTATACTAGCACAGTGCAAAGTGACGAACATGCAAATAAACAATTTCAACAGTACGAATGCGTGGTGATATGTGCCCTTCAGCGCTCACGTACGAAGAAATCCTGCCGTTCGTTAGGGTTCGAGCCTTGCGCGACGCAGTGCAAGCTTCGCCACTTCTTTTAACCTGTGCAATTGTGCACTAGAAAAACAGACACTGATTTCAAAAAAAAATTTACACCATCTTCCCGTGGGGAACCCTGATGAGGATGGGAAGCATCATGGGGGTTTCGTGTGGTTCCATTGTGTTGCCGTTATGTTGAGTGATCTGGTTTTTACTAGCGCCAGAGGGAATTCCGCGTCCGGGTCCACACCGGTGGCAAAGGCTCGCAAGTGCTGTTGTGTTACGGTGAGTAAGTGGAGGTTCTCGAGGCGCCGAAACTCGTCCATCATGTTCTTGTCGATGTTGTCGTTTGTGTGGTAGAATCGGTAGTCTCCGTCAGCGTTGGTGAGGTAAAGGTTGTTGACGTTGATGCACCGGCTGAGAGCAACGTACACCTCTTAGTCTTCGCAGCTTTGTCTTCTTCTCCTCCTTATTCTTCAGCAGTTGCACTACGGGAAGATGACGACGGTGGTTAAACGCGAAGCTATCTAGTGATGGATTCTTTGGTTGGCCGCCCTGCCACAATCATCATCAGATGCGCTGCGGACGGGGCACGGACAAGTGACATCCCCCCGAGCAAGAGATGCTCCGCATCTAAAAAAAGTCACCATCTTCCCGTAGGGGAACCCTGAGTAGTATGCGAAGCAGCCATGGGGTAGACTCAAATTCCCATTAGTTTTCAGTTCGTCGTTTCCGTTAAGTTGATGTTCGTAGATACCGTTATATTTACCGTTTGGTTTCCATGGTAGTTCGGCTTCACGAGCCCGAGCTTCTTGACGGTGTTTATGGGGCCCCTGAACTTCCCGAGCCCGAAGTTAAGATCTGCTTGCCGGCGTTGACGTGCGGCCAACGCCGCCTGTATTAACATTGCCTGACGCGTCGCGCGGTTTTCAATGGGAAGGGTAGGGACGCTTTGTTCAGGCACTGATCCGCTAAGTGGCGCGTGCCGGCGGACATCTCACCTTACGTCACTGCTCGCGAGTCGCGAACGCTGCACCCACTTCTACGACGTGTGTTTGTCAGCTTGCCTGTTGGGCTTCAAGGGCCGTTTCGCTTACATCTTAGCCGCGACGGGGCGCTAGTTCTGTGGTGCACTGGGGATCTCGTTCAACGTGTCGCTCGCTTCATACTTGCTGCATTTTTCCAAAGATAAAGACGGAGGCGGACTGAAATAGTGTAAGAACATACTGAATGTCGGGTAGACATATAGCTAACAGAAAAACGATATTTTCGGATGGGGCAGCCATTATTTTACTGATATTTTTCTTTCTGGAGTATTTAGAGAAGAAAAAATTGCGTGCACGTTTTTTTGTTCAGGCGCTCACTTCTACGATTACTTTCCAATATTATCACGTGCTTGTAAACTTCAGAAAATTACAGGAAACAAAAGGATAAGCAGCTGGGATCCCGCCACGCTGTCCGGGCACTTCCACAATACAGTCCTCAATTTCAGAAGTGCGGACCGATGCGGTGTGCGAACAGCGGGGTCAAAACAATACCTAAATGCGGAGGGGATAGAGATGGGATGTCCCACTCAAAAAATTTCAGGGCCTGTCATCCGAGTAGATAAGCGCGCAAAGCCGGCATCAGCCTGCGGCAGCGCAAGGGATTTTGCTTCGTGACAAAGGAAGTTTTATCAGTGACAGACCAAGACAGACAGGCATGGTGAAAAACAAGAAGGCGTAGGAGCGCCGCCTCGGGAACGCTAAACGAACTTTCCACTATTTTGCATAGTTTCCGAGGAGCGGCGCTGGCTGGCGGACACGAAAGCACGCTGGAAGGCTAAGGAGCGGGGAAGGGTAGGAGACAGCAACAGGAGAGTGGCTGTTTGGCCAATTTCGCTCACGCGTTAGGCAATGTTTATACAGGCGGCGTTCCGTGCGGCTTAAGTTGCGCGAGCCCTTGTTGCATCAGTAGCAGCTTCTTGGCGCCGTTGACGTTTCCTTTCGGCTTCGCGAGCCCAAAGTTCGGGATCGGTCTGTCGCCGTTGCTGTTTCGTGGCAGCGGCTCGAACCCTCTTCTCCGCGGCGCTGTCCGCGGCGCTGACACTGGCGTTGACGCTGGCGTTGCAGGTGGCGTTACCGGCGGCGTTGCCCGTGGCACTCATCGCGGCGTTGTGGGAGGAGGTTCCCGTATACGGGAAGATGAGGGCGGTGGGTGAACGCGAAGCTATCTCGTGATGGATTCTTTGGTTGGCCAATCCCTAGGGGCATCCTGCCCCAATCATCATCAGTGGTGCTTGGCCAGGCATGCGCAGTGGGGGTGTGGACGCCGCACAACGGCGCCCACACAACGGCGTAGGCAACAGGCGCCACCATAAGCTGCTTCGTATCGAAAACGTGTAGCCTTCTGCAACGACTTGTTTCAGTAAAACCATTTTTAACTACTGCATAAAGTTTGGGACAAATACCGAACCTATTTTATTTTGTGTTAAAATCATTTGATAAGAGCTCGCATAACCGGTCGCGTCTGCCTGTACTGCCATTTCTTGTATATATAAGTATTTGGACAGGCAAAGCAGAATTTCAATTTGTATGAAACATGCAACCACTTGTATCAAGGCTCTACGCCTTGCCGTACTGTTATTTCAACGAGAGAAGTTCTTTGGCTACTCGTCAAGCAATTCGTGGTTGTCTATACCCAAGCTTGTACAAATACTTGCTTTAAAAGGTTTTCAATACGTAAATAAACGTTTCAGCAGTTACAGTAGCTGGTAGGTTTGCAGGTCACGTGACAGGGACACATATTGTAGTGTCAAGTTTCGACACTACGAACCGCCAACCTTCCGATTTCAGGAAGTTTGCTGCCAAATTAAAATTATTTCCGCCAGTTTGTTTAAAAATTGCTTGTGGTTACCGGGCTATATAAAACGCTGGCTTTCATATGAGCTAGAGAACATGTACCCGAAAAAAAATCAGTTGTCTGTCCCTTTAAACAAATGATATTGCACCTACTTCGCATTTTTTTAATTATAGGCCTGTCTTGATCCCCCCTGTGTTATCCAAAGGCTTAGAAAAAACGGTTTACCCCAGGATAAATAACTTCCTAATTAAGCACTCAGTTCTTTCCGATTGTCAAGTTGGATTCAGAAAGCATAAATCTACAAAATGGCGCTGACTCAATAAAAACAAATCATTAGCTGATTTCAGAAGAAATTACTTGCACTTCGAATTAATAGCGATTTCTCAAAAGCCTTCGACCTCATCAACCGTAAGTTGTTGCTGTGTAAACTTTGTCACTGTGGCATTAGAGGAATCTGGCTCTCCCTCATAGACCCTTATTTAAAATACAGAATACAGGTTGTAGACTACAATGACTCGTGCCAAATGCAAAGTCAATTTTCTCTGGAGTACCATAAGGTAGCATTTTAGGTCCTCTGTTGTTCTTATTATATATAGATGACATATTTTATAGCCCTGTTTCAGTTCATGCTATTGCTTACGCTGATGACATGACAATACTAGCAACAGGAGATGCAGTGGCTGAAGTATTGATATACGGCAGTACCTTTTTAGAATAGCTTAGTCAGTGGTGAAATAAAACATATCTTCAGATTAACAACAATAAGACGGAGGCTGTGATATATCGAACAAGAATTAAATTCCGGGTGAGAGAGAGACCGTGCTCGTCTGCCCGGTGTTCAAGTCCTCGGGCGAGCTGGTGGGCGAGTTCATTGCCCTCCAGCCCTGAGTGAGCCGGTGTCCATATAAGTTCGACTTTCAGCTCGGGTATGCGGCGTATTGCTCTTTCTAGTATTCTGAGTGCCGTCAGAGACATCTGCCCTTTTCTATAGTTGCTATACGCTTTCTGCGAGTCGTGATTATTTTGCTCACGTTAGGCAGCGTGAGCGCCATGGCTATTTCCGCCTCTTCCGCTTCTTCCAGAAACGCCGTTTTGACAGAGGCACACGTCAACAGCGCGTCTTGCGTCGTGACCGATATCGCGGCTCTCGTCGAAAACTTGGGTAGAGAGGCATCCGTGTAGAGGGTGACCCCCGTTGCGTCTTCTTGATCTTCCGCTTGTCTTAGCATTTCGATGAGGGCCTTGACCCTCGACTCTCTGCGCCCGTTGTTGCAACCCGGTCTCATGTTTTGAGGCAGGGGTTTGATTTCGATTTTCTGCGCCCAAAGGTTGGGTAAAGGTCCCGTTTCTTTGTGGTCGGCCTCTTGTCAGCCCAGCTTGGCCAGTACTATTCGGCCCGCCGAGGTTTGGCTGAGCCGCACTTCGTGGGTAGACAGGTAGGATTCTACCAACTTTTCCACCTGTTTGGCCATGCCTAGCATCTTCTCGGTGGACGAGTGGCGCGGGATACCTAGAGCCACCTGTGTTGCTTTGCGTAGGATCGCGTTCAGTTGATCTTTATCCTTCTTGAGTATAGCTGTAGGCACGGTGCCGCGTATACGATGGCGACGTCGCAAAGGCCCGGACCAGCGTGAGCGCGTCGTCTTCCTTCAGTCCTCTTCGCCTGTTTCCGACTCTTCGGATCATGTTCGTGATCTGTTCCGTGGTGCTCATGACCTTGCTTGGCACCGCTGCCGCCTTGCCGTTGTTCTGGAAGATCACTCCAGGATTCGGGCTTGCGTGGTCGGCGTTACGTTCGTCCCATCTATGGTAATTAGCACCTTATCTTGCTCTCCTTTCTTTCTTCGTGGCTTTATGATTAGGAGCTGTGATTTTTGTGCCGAACAGTCGAGACCGCATGTCTTTGCATAGTCGTGTACGGGTAACATGTACGCGTAACATCACACCTTGTGTTCGACCACCTTCACCACGCACGACGTGAGAGATATGAATCGCAGGTTGTCGACGTGAGCTTTGCAATGAAGCGCACCTCCGCTTCCTTCCATTCATTCGGTAACGAGCCCTTTTCCCACGCCGCGTTCGCGAGGTCCAGGAGCTCCATCCAACTCTTGTCGCTCATGTTCCTTAGAACCTTCAAGGTAATGGCGTCGCTGCCCGGCGCACTGCCTTGGTTGCTTTTGTCTATCGCCGCGTTCAACTCTACCTCGGTGAAGGCCGCGTCCATGTCTTCGTTGCCCGCCCCTTCGCACTCGAGGGACGGTTTGCCACTCTTTTTCGTTTTGGGGTACTTCCGCGTGAGTTCTCGGATGAGCTTCTCCCCGTCCCCGTCGTACCTGTTGATCGTTCGGGTGAGGTCACGGGCACCTGCGCTCTTGCTCTTCAGTGGGTCTATTAGGTGCCTCAGCAGTTTCCACGTCTTTTTCATCGACAGGGTGCTCTGGAGACCGTCGCAGACCTTCATGCAGTTCTTCCTGCATAGTTGGATCGCATACTCGGCTGCTTGTCTGTTGAGGTCGTGGATACGTTTCCGCAGCTTCTTGTTGTGTCTCTTCCTCTTCCATTTTCGGGTGAGCCCGGGCCTGGCCTCCCTCATGTGGGCGAGCCTGCTGTCCACGAAGAGAACCTGAGTTGTCCCGGCTATCTTCTGCGCGCCCTTCTAGACTAGGTCACGTTGCTTCTTGGCCCACGCCCGATACGTCTTGACTTCGTCGTCACTTTCTTCGACCTCGTCGTCTTCCGCTTCGGCTTTTTTGCGCAGGCGGTCCTAGTCCGTTATACTGTCCTACCCCAGTTTTACCTTGATGTCGGGTCCCCTGTGGGTCCCACAAATCACGTCGTGGTTCGAGCCCAGGTTCTCCGCGGTGTTGTGCCAGGCAACATAGAGGTTCCCCGTACTGGTTACGTGTCTGGTTACGTGACTAAACTTAACTGCTTAAGTGACTAAACTAAAATGAATTGGTTACTTGACTAAAGCGCTCTAAAGGCTGGCAAATGGGGGAGAGTGGCCTGAGTAGAAGGAAAAGGCTTGGTCGACCGCTCAGCAAGGATGCGTCTGGCATTGAAAAAATACAGGAAGCGATGCTAAAACGGTGAGTAGAGCGATAACCTAGGTGGTACTGATTTATCACGTTTGGTGATAAAAGTTGTTAAGCTAAGCTGATATTTATTTACCTCTGCGTATTTTTGTGTTTTATGTCTTCATTCACGGTCGCCAAAAGACGATCTGGTGTGAAGGTGGCATGTCGTGCTCAAATGTTTCATTCAGTTTATTGCTTCTCTTTAAGCTGCGTAAACATTGTGCTCGCTACTCAATGTTGGAACCTCTTTCAATATTCTAAACACATAAATGATAAGAGATGAATTGTGTGGGATGAAGCTAATATTAGGGTCCCATTCCTGTCTTGCCCCTTCATCTTCCAGACGCAAGACTAATGTAACGACAAAACCATCCCTCAAAAAAAAAAAAAAAAAAGGTGAGCTCTTCAAGCACCAAGCCGGTTAATTTCTCCCGGAAATAAAGAGAAGTAAAAATGAAGTAAAATAAACGGTAAAACCATATAAAAAAGAGCGATAACTGAACATTATTCCCCTCATTTATTAATTAGAAAAGGAAGCGAAGCTTAGTAAATATACGCTAACATGGGCTCCAAACTCGTTCGGGAAAATTCTCTTCTATCAGGTGCCTTTAAAAGCGTTCGTATGTTCACCCTGTAAATTGCGTCTTGTACGGTAATCAATCATCTTCTCGTATCCATTTTTCATTCTCTTGACGGGTTTGATGAACGATGATTGCCTCCGGATTCGGCGCCGTTTATCAGGCCGGAAAGAAAGCCGCGAAAAAAGTCGCCTAAAGGTGTGACAAACACGAGACGGGTGAACACAAACAAAACAAATACACAGCAACAACCTACAAAGTTTAAAAAGCACTTCTGGGGGGCGGTAATTAATAATACCTAGGTCATTAGAACGCGCACCCAGAACGCGCTGCCTGACGCTTTGAAAGAATGTAAGGGGAGGCAAGGGGCGCAGAATGTGACCATTTGCAGGTTTCAGCCAACGTTCTCTCTTTATTTTACTTTGTAAAACGAAATGCTCGAAAGAAAAGTGTAGCTCCCGTTTCTTATTTTGGGCTGGAAAAATAACGGTGTTGTAGATGCCGTTATTTTTCCAGCCCAAAAGATTAAAGAGCTCATGTCAAAGTAAAAAATCTAGGCGAATACTATGCAAGAATGATTTTAAAATTCGCAGTCCGGAAGGCCTGCAATTCATAAAGTTTGGATTAAATTGCCACCGTTGGCAGTCATTACACGGAAAGGAAAAAAAAAAAACGCGCTTGCCAAACACGGGCATACTGTCGCGATATTGCGTGTTGTCAACTTTAGATATTAGTAGGGATACAGCCCACACTAGGCGTCATTTCTATTGCTGGACAAAGTATTGCTGGACAAACATGCAATATATGCCCAGAATGCTCAAAGCCGAAAATTGTTTTGCGAAGCCTCCACTTCAGCTTCTCGATACTTGGAAAAAGTTCAATAAAACGTGTTGTTGGGCTAGTTTCAAAGCTTCACGCTACGTCAGTTCCCACCTATGACTGGTGTCGACCCTTTTTAATCATTTTTTCTTTGTTGGTCTTTGTTACATGAGCCTGTTTCCCGTATTCCCTAGTTATTGACTCGTTATTTCTCAACGTGCGTGCGTATTGCTTTCCCATTGGTCGACGCGGAGAGAAGAACGCGACAACTCGGAACCGGTGGCATACACCTTATGCTGTATTCAGGTGGTCGTTTTAGAACGCTCTGGAGCATTCCGGAAAGTGACTCCATGTTCGGGTGGTCGAAATCGAGCGCTCGACGTATGTTTGGTTGGTCATCTCAGAGCGTCGTCCTCCACTCCGAGCGCCTCCGACTGCTCCGACTCCGAAGTGGGAGCGCCACCGAAATCTAGAGGCGATCGGGTCACGTGACCCCAGCCGCCGCGGCTCGCCTCGCTCGCCTGCCTAGTTGGTGGCGTTCGCTGAGGCCTAGCCAGTGGTTTGTTGTCGGAGTATTTCGACGTTTTTGCTTCTCGTGCTATCACTAGAGGCATCTCCGCATCATGTCGACATGGAGACGCCTATTGAGTGTAGGGGAACCGTCTCCGCTACTTCTGCAGCGCGAAATCGACGCCGGGGAGGACAGCAGCTCAGACGACGACGACTCCCACGTTTACGCGACAAAGTTCGCGGAACTCTTCGCCGCACCGCTTCCTGTGTTCAAAGTGCAGGAATACGTTCGCAACTTTGGCTTCGAGCTAACGCGTCCGATCAGGAAGCCGCTGTTTGTTGAAACACCCTGGCCGGCCTGGCTGTTTGCAGTTGCCGTGTTGCCGCACCGCGGCCCCACGGTCGTGTGCTGCTCCAAGATCGGTTACGCGTTCGGTTGGGGAGCGGTGACGCTTGCTCGGATTGGGGGAAGCGGCGCATCGGCGTACTCCGAGTCTGAGTATCAGAGCGGCCACCCGAATACAGCATTAGTAACGGTGTTTATCGCCAAGTTGTTTATTTTAGCCTATCAAAACTAGTCAAATAAACTTGTTATTAGGACTGCACCTGGTCGCATTGGGGTCCGGAAAAACTTCAATGACATTGAGCACTCCTCGCAAGCAGTGAGTGTAGAAGCGTCATGTCGAATTAAGCCCCGACGGGGGTCTCATTGAACGCCGCAGACCATATTGGGCGGCGCAGAACAAATACCCCGGATTTTCGCCGATTGAAGCGCCACTGGGACCGAGTGGCAGCGCAGGCTGGAGTGCGAAGCACGGAGGGAAGAGCGTTAGCCTAACAGCTGGCGCCGTTGCCGCAGCACCCTCCGTTTTTCCGGGTGGCTCGGCACATTTCCAGGTGCGCTTAGCAGCGCGCGCTCGTTTGCTTTGTATATTGTTTTTGAGGCACGGGCTGTGGAGTGGGTACAAGTCAGTGTTACTTTAAGTGCAGTTTCGGTGCTACCGTCTCTGAATGGCGTTTCTCTTCTACGCCGACTCAAGAATTTTCTCTCAATGGGTCATCTATAATGCTTTCGCATTCAATACGTAATTTACCTATTCTGGGGTGAGCTTCAGTTGTGGTGACCATATTCCGACTCCAGTGACCTCCCGTCCACTTTTTAATCATGCTGCTGAATGAAGTTCCGTTACTTTTCAAACCCGTGTTGGCGTCTTATTATTATTTTTTTTTTCGCTGTCTCTTCCCAGGGCTATGTTGGGTTCGGCAAACTGTGCGTATACTTTTCCCTCCACAATTCCTTCTCGTATTTTTACCTCGGCTTCGCAACAAGTTCCGCTTAACAAACCGCATGTGTCTTCTCCGGAGCTGTGGCTTATCGGTCCCTGAACACGGCTACATTTAGCTAGTAATAGGCCTCGCATATTCGTAGCCGCTTCTTGCTTTTTCAGCTCTCGCGTTAATGCCGCATGCATAGCACAGCCCCACTTTTCCGACTGCTTATTTGGCTCTACTTGAGAGAAACGAAGCCTACTCATGAGTTGATCTACGCTTACCGACACGATCCGTCCTGTCATTTATCGCCCACGATGCACGACGAAGCTTGCAAACGGATGTGGCAATGGCAGGTGAATTCGGACATGGCGCGCGCGATCGAACGCAGCCACTTTAGACAGCATGTATAAGATGAACGAAGCGAACGCATGAATGAGCATCGAACGCACGTGTCACTGCACTTAACTTCCGCGTGCATCGCCGCGTTCCTGCACACACGAGATTCCCTCGCACGCGCGCAGACGCGTCAAGGGAACGCACTCATCCCTTGCTTAATGCAATGGCAATGTTTCTCGCATAAATTTAGGGAGGCGAGAAGGAAAATGTAAGTTTCGCGATTGATTTGATTTACTGATTACGAGGTTTAACGCCCCGACGCTACATGGACGATGAAACGCGCCGTAGTGGAGGGCTCGGCATTGATTTTGGCTAGCGGGGGATCTGTAACACGCGCCGAAACCTCGAGAACACAGGCGTTTTCGCTTTTTGCCTACATCAGAAAAGCGGCCGCCGCGCCGGTAATCGAACCCGCGTCCTTGGGTTCAGCAGCAGCATGCCTTAGCCACTGAGCCACCGCGGAGGGTAATTTTTTGCAATTGTTAATGACTCAGGTGGGCACGCAAAACCTAAAATTGCTCTAAAAGTTTTTTTTTCTCTTTTGCGCATGACCGTACTCCCAGGAGCACTGAGCTTAGAGCTCAGGATCGTCGTGACCATAGTGGTCTTGTGACGCCAAGTTGTTCCTCGGTTAGCTTGCAATGATTCTATGGTTGCGAAAAAAATGAACCAGTAAAAAATTTGTCATTCACTAAGCATTGCTTTTCCCGCATGGTATATGCTGTTATGAATAAAAGGGTACAACTGACATAGAAACAAACTGAAAAGTGATTACCACCTGAAATGCGACCATACCGATTTACAGAAAAGACACACAGCTTTTCGTGAAGATATCGAAATTGAACAAGGATTTGTGAATTCGAGGTGAGGAACAAGTTTTAGACGACCAATCCATCATAGGCTGCGACCCCGGATTCGAATCCTCGGACCATAGTGAATTCCTCTTCAACAGAAAAGTTTTATTTAACAACTGGACGGCGTTCCTTTGTACCGGCATGGCTGTATTTCAGGGGAATTTCAATCATTCGTTTGCAGCAACTTACCTCACCCCGAGGGCATCCACATATGTCTGGTGGTCAACTACTCAGCACCGTATGTCCGAAATGTGAGAAATGGCTTTCATATCTTTGTTTAATAGTAATAATCGTGGTTGTGCTTTTTAAAAAGCATCGATATTAGGATTTTAAAGGAAAATAAAATGCGCTGGCTCGCCACAACGGCCGCTCTATCGTACCCGGGTAAACAGCTATTTAAAATCAAGGCGTCTATTTTAAAAGGCCGTCACTTGCGGTAGTGCACATGGAATTACTTACTACAGCGTAAAAGGTACGACAACCCCTTTTTTTAAAGAATGAAAACGGAAGTTTGTAAGAAAGTTTTAGTTCACCGCTATTTAGGTAAAACAGGAAATGTGGCAAACGTTAAAAGAATCGCAACTGTTTCCGGGAACCGCAATGTACAGCCTTTGTCAACCTTATCTTGGCCAAGCCCAAAGTGCCCATGCCGCAAAAAATTCAATGTACAAGCTTACGTCCCGAGAGAGGCTGAAACGTTTTATGCCGGAAGGCTAGAGAAAACACCTTTATTTCTTACTGTCATAAAATAATTTTGTCACATTTAGAGGCAAAGCTTATTCTCTCATTTTTTGTGGTCCAGAAGGCTTAGGATTGGCCTAGTAAATTTCGACATAGGGTTTACCACCACAGATATGGGTCAGGCGCAACCCATGTAGATGCTGACTCGTTCCAGGTTCCCTTTAGCGGGGTTTGTCGCTATTATTGTACTTATTTTTCTGCTTTGCAACGGGCCTTTCACGAAGGATGGTATGTGTTCGCTTTACTTGCTACGGACAGCGCCACGATCGATAAACGCGGAAACTTAGTGGCTGAATTCCCTGTTTCCTACCGCTGCCCGACACGAAATTCCCGTCCACTTATAAATAATCTATGCAGAACTGACCCGTAGCGCTGCTATTAGACGCACTTACGTGCAGCACCC
Organism: Haemaphysalis longicornis; assembly: GCF_048455015.1. Lineage (NCBI taxonomy): Eukaryota > Metazoa > Arthropoda > Arachnida > Ixodida > Ixodidae > Haemaphysalis > Haemaphysalis longicornis. The sequence goes on along the minus strand of NW_027526335.1, from coordinate 129,221,887 downwards.
GACTACGAGTTTCAAAAAAAAAAAAAACTATTTGAAGTTCAAAATACGATGGAAAAGAAAACTGCTGATTCATCTGCATATCCAGGGGAGGACGGAAAATTTGCATACGAACCTCGTTCGCATTACAGCGCTCCCCGATCGCTGCAGGCCGAAAAGAAAAGAACACGGGTGCAGCAGGAGCAGATTCCGCAGAGCGGAGGAGCAGCGAGTCTTCTCCGGCCCAACTCTGCTGTCTCAGCTTCCCGTGTTTTCCTCCGATGATTATTAGCTGGTCCGCTTTCCGCTGCTGACACGGGTGTTCCGTCGCTCCACTCCTCTTGAGGCGGAGCGGAAGATCACCTTTTCAGAAAACTCACGCAAGCGCGATCGTAGGACAACCCGAGCGGGATATGTGTGCGGGGCGAGGCAGAACCGTTTCACTGGGCCAAGAACGCAGCCCGCATATACGCACGGCGCGGATGCTGATACCGCTGCTCAGATCATGCTGGAGGAGCGTAGAATAGCATGAGCGCCCTCTTCCCGCGGGAAGAACCGCATATCATTAAGACACTCGCACGCTGGTCGGTTCATTTGTCTTATAAACGGCATGCCCTTTATCATTTTCGCGGATGAGCAAGGGACCAAAATATTCGCTTGGAAAAGTTGCTTGTGTTCGCGATTTGGACCCCGGATTTCGAGGGTGCAGTTCGCACTGTAAGAAGAACAGAAACAAGTTCTGCGCACAGAGAAAAAAATCTGCGCATTTTATTTTTATTTTTGCCGCCTCACACCCCAACTCTTTTTTTTCTAAAATGGGTATCATTCAATTGAGGCTATACGGAGCAGATATTACGAATGTGCTACGAACCGTGGTAGGGACATCTGAGTGCCCATGGAACGTCGTCGATGTAGCATGTCTGAATGGGGCGGAGCTTTTTATTTAATAACGCCTGATGGAATGCGTGAAATTTGGTTGTTAGACTACAAAAAAGCGCTCCAAGCGTTTTTCCTTTTATCAAATAGGCTGTTTGTGAGTCTTATCAAAACGAAGAAACGCTTTATCTACAGATTTAGACTATTTAAAGTTTTAGAAAACTCCATAATACAGCAAGAACATATAGTATTTTTTTTCCATTGTTACAAGAAGGTTTAAACCTTTCAGATTATTATTAAAATACCGATGTCTTCACGTTTAGGAACGTGGAAGGATGATAGTATTTCTTTCAATGACAGGTAACGGGTATTTTTAAAACTGGCTGCTGTGATAGTTGGTTCCCAGTATTTGGAATAAAGATTAGCGCAGAACAGACAACACAAGAGAGAAAGACGGGACCAGCACAAGTTGCGTCTTTCTTGTGTTGTGCGTTGTGCTCAAACATTTACCGCACTGGGTATTTCGCACACGACCTAACTATTCAGACTTTGTTTTAGATCTTTGCCGCAGACATTAGAGTGACAAATATGCAATGTATCGATCGCTTTGCGGTGTTATAGCTCGGTAGCTTTCAAACTAGACCACTAGAGAGACGCACATGCATCTTTCTATTGCAGGACCTGGTTAGTCCACTACTCAAGTAATTGCGCACGGTATTTCATCCAGCTTTGTATCGGGTGACGCCAGCGTCTATGACCCACTGGAACTCCATAAGACCACCTGCAATCCTTCTGCACGCCTTCGAGTGATATGACGTCTTTGGTTCAATCGCCACTAGTTCTCCAGTTTTCAACGAAGAAGACATGGGTTTGAGTCCCTCCAGGGAACTTAGCGAACTCTTTCTTCTGACTGGTAGACTTATTTTCTCTATTTGGGGGGTTGAGAAGGCAGCCAGACAGACATTTCGACGTTGTCCTGCGCCAAATAAAGGCCATATTCTTTCTGTTTCGTGGAGCGATTTTGAAATTATGTGTAAGAAAATATGAATATCCCCCCGAGGCATACCGAGTCAAGAAAGGGAAGTGCAAGAAGTGTGCTTGGAGTCTTGTCAGTTCCAATGAATTGCCTGGATTGCGAAAAATTTGTTACAGCAATTTAAATAAGTATTACCGGTTACCTCTCTGTGTACCGTGATGACTGGAGATTGATGGGAGAGGCCTTTGCCCTGCAGTGGGCGTAGATAAGCTGGTGATGATGATGACCTCTCTGCGTAGCTGAAGCAGAAGTAAAATTGTTTTTAGAGGTGTCAGCGAGCGAGCGAACGAGCGAGTAACCGAGTGAGTGAGTGAGTGAGTGAGTGAGTGAGTGAGTGAGTGAGTGAGTGAGTGAGTGAGTGAGTGAGTGAGTGAGTGAGTGAGTGAGTGAGTGAGTGAGCGAGCGACCAAGTGAGAGAGTAAGTGAGTGAATGAGTGAGTGAGTGAGTGAGAGAGTAAGTGAGTGAGTGAGTGGGTGAGTGGCTGAGTCATTCAGTGAGTGAGAGTGAGCGAATGAGGGAGTAAGTGGGTGAGTGAGCGACCGAGCGAGTGAGTGAGTGACTGAGTCATTCAGTGAGTGAGAGTGAGCGAATGAGTGAGTAAGTGGGCGAGTGAGCGACCGAGCGAGTGAGTGATTGAGTGAGTGAGTGAGTGAGTGAGTGAGTGAGTGAGTGAGTGAGTGAGTGAGTGAGTGAGTGAGTGAGTGAGTGAGTGAGTGAGTGAGTGAGTGAGTGAGTGGAGTGGAGTGATCTTATTCGATCGAAGATCCTAATTCCTTTGTTTATAGTAGTACCTTCAATGAGGCCACACATTCCCAGTGCCCGCTGGATGCGAGGAAATAGAAGACTGTTCCTCAGGACAGTAGCCTGAGTCCGCCATGTCGATCCAAGTGGGGAGCGCAGCTGAGGGAAGATCCGTAGAAGTGAGGTGGTGAGGACAAGTCACTGGATAACCGCTAAAAATACGCTGCTCGCTGATATGGATCCCCCTCAGGAAACACGTGTGGGGGTAAGAAAAGCAGAATGTGAGTTGAGTAGTTGCGCCCGTGTCTCGTCAGGAGCAAACTTGCGCTAACAGCCGGCAACTCTTAAACATTGCATTATTTTGTATGCTGCAGTATACATTCTCTTGGCCCCCTGAGCTTATATATGGTTAACGTGAGCAAGGATGTCCCGCCACAGGTCGCTACAGCACGAAGGTAGCACAACACACCAAAAGTTGGTGAGCCACTAGTGATAATTATTGAACAACACCGCCCGAGAGACAGGTTGATAGGGACAGGACACGGCTTGTCTCATTGCGTTCTGCAATGCACTGCTAAGACAGATGCTTAAAGCAACGCATGCACTTGCCAAAGGAACAATCTAAAACTACCCGAAGGGGGCATAGCTCTCGGGGATAGATACACAAATTGTCTTGGATGGATGCAGAAAGTGGTTTGAGAACCCCAATGTTACTAGAACAAACTCCCATAACATTGTTTAAGCCGAAATTTCCTCTCTTGTCTCGACCTTGCTAGTGCAAATGTAGCTTCATGTGTCCCCGACTTCAAAAATGTTGCGCAATTGTCAAAACGCAGCTACGTTTTATCAAAAAAGGCCTCGCTTGCAAGTATGCTGCAAAAAAGCGGACTCTTAAACCGAGGTCTTATATGCCAGCCGACTAATCAACCAGGATCTCAAGGCTCTGCCTTTGTGCGCTGGTGTGACAACCAAATTTCGGGGGGGCTCACACCATGTCTTAGTTGCCGCCTCTTGTGATAGCCCGACGCCATTCATCCTGCAACGTCCGTCCGTAAGTTATGGCTCGTGCTCGCCATCACGCTCTCGTTTCTCGCCCCTACAACAGCAACGGGCTCGTTGTTCGCAGTGCGACGAGTGAGCAATGACCCCCAAGCATGCCCGAAGGCGACAAGAAGCGCAAGAAGGGAAGAAAGAAAGCCAGAGGCTCGTAGTTGTTCCGCGCCAAAACCATTTTTGTCACGCCTTTCATCCATTGGCGTCTATTCCTATTGCTCTCTTCTGCTATGGGGACCGCCTCCCGCTCTTGTTCACATTGTCCCCTAGCCCCGTTTCCCCCTTCTTCGCTGACGGGGACAAAAAGGGAAGAAGCGACGGAATGATTTTTTTCAAGCCACAATTTTTCACGGCCCTCCTCGCGTCCCGGTCGTGACACGAGTGCGGCGCGCGGCGAACAAGCCTAAAGACGGAGACAAAGCGACGAGACGGCGGTTTGTCATCGATAGGCGTTTATGCGTCTTTTGTTAAGGACGGCTGTCCGATCTTGGCAACTTGTTCTTCTTGCTTTCAGCACGAGAACGACAGGGTGTGAGGAAAAAAAAAACGTAGTCGTTATTTATACTTTTTTTGCCACCAACTTCCGTTTGCATGTTGTTAGTGCCGCTGTTTGGTTGTTGGCGCCGAGCGAGCGAACGTTGCTGGCAGCAGTGTCCGTGTTTTGGCTGCTACAGGGACGCCTCCTTGCTGTCGCCGGAGCCTTTGTTGGGCGCGTCGTTCTGGAACGTGGGTCCTTCTTGCGCCCCGAACAAAAAGCAGTGGGCGTAGCGTAAACCCTGTGGGACACCCTATACTCTCCTACACCGCCCTTTCGTGAGCGCTTGCTCAAGAACAGTCACTTTCCGATATACAACAAAAGTTGGCTGAAAAGAAAAGAAGTCGGTGCCGACAATGTCAGACCGGAAGGCAGTGCACTAAGTATAAAAGATTCGGGGAAAAATGGCACGTAGTTATATTATTTTTTCCCCAGTGTCTAGCGCTTTCTTCCAGTCACGTCCAAGTTTTCCCTGTCCTTATAAATGACCGCCGAAATAGTATACCATCCATCCGGTTATTGCTGTCACTTCTCCATCCGCATTTATTTATTCACGCCTACAAGAGTCCTCTCCGTTCCTCGCCCACGTCTGCGTCACTAGCGAGTGGAACAACCACCCCTCTTTCCTCACACTCCGTCCATCTTGAGCTTGGAGCTGGGAATCGCACTCGTCACTTTGCCAGCGTCGAGCGTCCCGAACATAAATTGCGCGCGCTGTTTAATCTTGAGAGATCTGTTTCGAAGTTTGGCATCGTTCATAACGCCCAGCGCGGCGGAATCGTATATCACTGGATCGGAACAGGAAACTACCCTAGCAAAAGAAAGAAAAGAACAGAGCGAGCACATGAGAAAAACACGCCCACACAGACTATGGGAAAAATGTTTCTCTAGCTTCCGCCTGTTCGCATATGCGTTCCATCGAATTCTTCACGCTGCCGTTATTTTTCCTCCGACCAAGTGCACGCATACGCCGCCGGCTTCGCAAAGTGTTCTCCGCTCGCGTTTCTGCCAGTCTTAGAACTATAATGCCTGGTTTTTCAATTCCCCTAGCCCCCTCATCGCGAGAAGTGTTACCCGAGTTCAATTGAGTTGCTGCCAGTGGATTTCGGATTCAACAGAAAAGAAGGCTTGGTTCTTCCGTATTTCTGCCCAAAGGGAGAAAAAAATAAACAGGCGAATTTTCAACCCTTATGGTACGGCTTTAGGTATTTGTCCAAGAATATTTCCCGTTCTCGACATCAGGTTGGAATGCAAGAAACCTACGACTCCAGCATGGGAAATCGATAACTCCGGGCATGGCGAATGCGTTGGCTCTGGCGGGCATCAATGATAGGAAGAATATCGCTCACGCTGCTCCCGACGTAGTATTGGCAATATCCGTAGACTTGTTTTAAAACTTTGTACTTATTAACTAGATAGAGCAAGCAAAAAACGCGGTAGACCGGAAGTAGCAAAAATAAAAATGCGCAGACGTCTACAACGAAATCACAACCAAGGAATGAACGAACGAATGAACGAATGAACGAATGAATGAATGATGAATGAATGAATAAATGAATGAATGAATGAATGAATGAATGAATGAATGAATGAATGAATGAATGAATGAATGAATGAATCAATCAATCAATCAATCAATCAATCAATCAATCAATCAATCAATCAATCAATCAATCAATCAATCAATCAATCAATCAATCAATCAATCAATCAATCAATCAATCAATTAATCAATCAATCAATCAATCGACCAATATAAATGTATTATATTTCAAGGATCACCCATAATTCAATCACAGTGTGTATTAGTCATTCAATAACTAAATATGCTGTCCATTGCAGAACAAAATAAGCTGGGTATGATGGCAGAAGATTTGGCTTCATAAGGAAAGCTCACACGCGGCACGAAATCAGGTGCAGTTAAGGACCCCAAAAAGTTTATTTCCACAGCCCTTGCACCAGAACCATTTCACGGCGACTATTCATTCACGCGGGAGTGACAATACACACTGTTTTCTATTTTAAATCACTGTTCATAAGGATCACAATCGGTCATACATCTTACTAAACGTCATAAGCAAAACAAGCCTACCAAACCACACGTTTCAGTGCTCGCACCGCGGTGGTATCGCATTGTTTGAAGTGTTTACAAAATAGAACTAATCAAATCACTGCTGCGAGGTTAGAGTTAGCGCTGTTATGTAATAGCTAAGACAAGCAATTTCTCCCTCTGAAGAGGGCAACGTGCACCACAAGAGTGAAAGTGAAGGCATACGTTGGTAGTAGCGGCCAGAGCGTCGTACAGTACTTGAATAAATAATAGAGTGAAGGAGTGGGCTGTGAGGAAGCGATCCTTCGATCGATCGACTGACTGGTTGGGTCAACATGTTTTTTTCTGTACATTGATCGCTTTATTTATTAATTGAATGATCGCTGTTTTGTATAACTACTTATGCTGATAGCATGCAGTAATATTCTGTCAAGAGAGCGTATTTTGTTTGCCTTTTTTGTGTAACTATTTATGCCGATAGCATGAACTACCATTCTGTCAAGAGAGCGTCTTTCGTTTGCATGTTATACACGTGGCCAGATGGGTCACCCCAGATTCTTGGCTGTTTCCCTGGATAGTTAAAGCGTACAGCCACCCCCCCCCCCCCCCCCCGCCTCCTTACTATCATCCAAAGCAGTCGCCTGTTATTCTGATAAGATTTTCCTGTCATAAAACCACGGCGATGTGCATGCCGTCCTCCTTGTATTGTGCACGATTCTCACGATCACATCATCTCTCCAGAAAGATCAATGAAAGATAATAATGGAATTGATTGATTTAGTGATTTATTGACTGTTAGAATGAATGAATGAATGAATGAATGAATGAATGAATGAATGAATGAATGAATGAATGAATGAATGAATGAATGAACAGTCATGCATAATCTAGGCAGTCCTCTTCAGTCCACGATGCTGTGGTCGTCAGGTGTCCGCCCCGCTGTTTTGGTTATACAGAGCTGGGCTTCCAGGGTGAAGTTGGACAGCCGGACCTGCCACGATGGAAGAAGTGATGGTAATGACCATCGAGGCTAACGTGGTAGGACAGTACGTCTCCATGGGCTGAAGAGTATTCGCCTGCCCACCATCGCAGTATCGCCATTGCTGCTTGTACAGTCGGGGATGTGATTTTGCGTACTAATGTACCATGCAGGTATACGTGTTCTTCTGCAAGGGGTGCCGGGTGGTGGACCGTTCGTGGTAGACCTTGTGATGAGCGCTGGGTATTTCTGGCTTTACTGGCGTCACAAGAGTGCTATAAACAGTCCTGTTATTTACGACATGGACATTGCTTGTGTCTCGGCTTGCGGTGGCCGGCAAGACAGTGACAAAGTGATTGTGGCCGCGGGATTCGACGTCGGCCAGTTGTTTCTCATGCACCAAGGCGCCCCGCATCACGGCGTCACGATTTACTGTTCGAATCATAGATGCGTCCGAAGAACATCCTTATTTCGAGAGCGAACAAACCCATGAGCATCCAGGTTCCAAGACTAAACATGCGAGCCAGCTCTTCGAACATATGGTGCGGAGCTGCCCCACACCATAACAGGAAAGTGAAAATCTAATACCAGAAACAATGTTCGGATTCCGTCCCCACCATTCCACTCAAGAAATATTATTTCAGGTCAAGCACAGCATCATCGAGGATCTACCAAGAGGACGCACCAAAGTAACCGTCAAAATCGATGTCGAAGAATCTTTGGACATTGCAGTGAAATATTGATTTATTGGAGATGTTAGCTCCAACCAAATAGAGCTAGCTTCTCGGGTGTTGTTCCGAGGCCTACAAAGAAGTTTTCCGTTATAGTTTATATCACCCCTATACAGGGTAGTTTTCTTTGCAATGCAAAAACGTTAGGTTCTCGCTTGCAACGTAGACATTTATTTTGTTTTGTAAATTTACGTAAAACCCATCACGCAAACTTTTCACGATATATCCCAGAGTATTCAGTGACTTCTACAAACAAAGCTTACACAAATCAAAATCTTTTCGCATACCCAGCTTTCTCGCTCAAAAGTCCGACCTCTCAGGAACCTAGCAAAACCTCTTCAGGAAAGTGATATTTGGCAGAAAGCAACAATTCAACGTGAAAATGAAAACACTAAAAGACATTTCCAGGATTCTGAATATTCTGTGTGTAATTCGCTGTAAAATCGTACGCCCCATGCATTTCTATGGGATAATTTACATGGCTCCGGAACTATATAGTCCCACAACGCGCGAGACTTGAAACTGTGCAGAAAGCAAGTTTTCACCCCCAGTATTAGCTGCGCAAAAAAAAGTTTACATTTCACTAAATAACTACAGAGTAATCGTCGTTGAAAGGACTGCCATGAGCAGGAAAGCTACACATGCGTTTTTTTTTTTTTTTTAGCGACTACGCGTAGTAACCGTAGCAGGAATGGGCACAAATGGCTGGCGTCAATATGTCGTTATTTGCGCTGACACTCGTGAAACATCCTCCAATACTCGCTTAGGTGTGCTGCCAACGTTTTGATAGGTTTATTTTTTCAATGTACAGTGTTATTTCTTTCCGCAGTTTTTCGGCATTGTCCACATCTTTTTCCGCATTTCCGGCGCTGAACCAGCCGCAGGAACAAGAGGTCAACGGCGCATTTCCATAGTAGGCCGCGCTCTGAACTCGAGCAAGAACCCATGACGGACTATGTTAATGCTTTGTGGACAAGCTATTTAGGTAGAGCGTTGCTTCTTTCTAGTATGTCGTTCGAACGTCGTCAGTGCCCTGGATCCAGAATTTTTTTGACGCCCTTTCGACCGGGCTGGTGTACTGCAATGTCTGTAATGTAAGCAGCAACGCTGCGCTGAAAGATCCGCAGCATGGAAAGGAGTCATACCTTCAAAAATAGATGACCACAACAGCCATCTCACAGATGACTACCGAAACAACTTATAATACAGGACTACAGAGGCATATCGGCTGGGGTGCATTATTTTGCACAAGGTCTATAATAAACAACAGCCTTTTCGATCGCTTCGGTGTGACTTGTAGTGGGTCCAGTGAATTATATTATCTATTCGGTTGACAGGCTAGTTTATTGATTGTCAACATTTGTTAAGAAATAAGTACTTGAAATTTATTTGTTGTTTTATTTATTTGATCTTTAGCCTACAGCGAGAACAACAAATTACGACTGGCGCTAACATTGCAACGACTAGTTTCATTTGTACGATAGGCTGGCCTGGATATATATACATTACAACTATTGCGCAGGAACAATTTTTACGAAAGTTCTCCGATTACGGTGTACCCTACTAGATCTGCTTTTGTACAGTTGCCTTCTTGCGGCGTAGTTTCCCCGTCTAGTTAATTTGTTTGTCACTGCCATTACACTTGCCCGTTCTAGTACATCGACTGGTATTTATTTTCACGACCAGTGCAGCATGGTGTCGTCAGATAACGTATTCCGAAATTATACATAATACTTAACGGTTCATGGTGGTCGAAATAGAATGCTATGAGGCATCCTCCTACAGAAGACCGAGCACATAATTTTGAACGATAACTTGATATCTCCTTGCAGTGTTCTCAAAAACGGGACTGAAGCGACTTGCTTCAGTTGATTCGACGCGCATACAGAAAATGAATCCTCTGCCGCAGAACAAAGCATGCAGTACTTGCAGCCGGTGAGTGGGGCTAAGCTGAATAATTATTGAGCACTTTTTGTTTTAGATTCAAGCACTGAACTAATGAGGACAATTCAACGAACTTTATTCAGAGATTTTTTTTTGTCGGAATGCTCTTCGCATCACAGTGAAAGCTTTATTGGCGGGCTATCGTGTAGCCACAACAATTCGCACCAAAAAATGCGAGCCTAAGTGTTATTGTCAGCGATCGCCATTTGCGGAACAAGGCATCTTACGGAAGTCACAAGGTGTACACCAAGCGCAGTTTAAGAAAATTCGTGTTTGCGAGGTAGGATAGAGACTTGTCAGACAGGATATAGAAAGGGGATAAAACTTGCATTTGTCGGGGCCTGCATTGCAAACAGCGGATAAAAGTTCATTTCGGCCCAACCTTTTAGCAACAAAAATAATGATAAAAGGAGTGGCACAGAAGAGTACCTGACAAACACAAATTGTGTTCTTAAGGGAGGGGTGCGGGGTAGAGGCAAATTCGTGCAGGTTTCCCACTGAGGTGGGAAAAACGTTCCGCGTCAGATGTTGAAGCTGAGTATATCCGGTTATGTAAGCGCTATAGTCTGGAGGCACTTGCGCAGACGTCAAGGCACCGCAGCGAAAGCAATCGGCCTCAAAGCGAAACAGCCTGCCGTATTGTTACATGGTAGTAGTAGTAGTAGTGGTGGTGGTGGTGGTGGTAGTAGTAGTAGTAGTAGTAGTAGTAGTAGTAGTAGTAGTAGTAGTAGTAGTAGTAGTAGTAGTGGTGGTGGTAGTAGTGGTAGTAATGGTAGTAGTATGTATTGTTGGATGAGCCGGACGTAGCCTTGCATAACTGCCGGCAGTTGCTCCGCCTAATCGCCCCCAATACGATATCAGAGACACGCAATGTCACCACACCTCACTTAGTCCTATTTTAACAAAAAACACAATGTCACCGCACATAAATTAGTCCTGTGCACTGCAAGAATCCCAGCAGGAGACGACACACCTTTCTTCGAACAATCCAGTGGCCCCTAGGAAAAATAATGCCCGCCAGTGTAGACTGGCTCTGCCGTTATTATGTGCTGCGTTGCAATGCTCTGTTCTGTCACCGTGCTGTTTAGTCACTGTGCAGTTTTCCTAGGATTGTTCTGTAGTTACGCTATAAAATTGCGGTGATGCTTTGTCGTGTGCTCTTTTAAAGGGACACTGAAGTGAATTTGTCAAGCTCCCGTTTTTGCTTGCACTGTGTAGACTGGCTCAAATTAGCAAACTTTTCATCGTTTATCCGGTTGACAAATCGGTAATTATTTTACAAAGCGCGAAAGAAGAAAAACTACCATGCGCGGTTTGCAGCGGCCGCACAAACTAAGCTGTGACGTTAGGAGGAGGGGGCGCCGTGATTGGACGATGCCCAAGGTTAGCAATCAAACAAGTTTCGGTTTCGGTTTCGGTCTGTAAAACAACATGTTTGACATTCGATGGCGTCGTTGGATGGACATTCTCAATATCCCAGTTATCGTAGTACCGCGCTTCTGCCATGTTGTCGGCTGTAAAATGCATAAGATACGCCTCCCAGGACGGCTTGGAATCGTAGCATTCACTATCTGAGGCCTACGCTGTGCATGAACGCCCTCCGCGTCCCCGCAGATGCTCAAATGCATGCGCTTTTCCCCCATATTTGGAGCTTGCCTCGCTCATGCCTGTATCGTAAAAAGCGTGTTCGCACCAGGCCAAGGGTCTGTTGATTCTGGCCTGTACCCTGTGCCCACTGCCCGCAAGCAGTCGGTGCATATGGCAACAGCACGCCAACGAGAACTCGCTAGCGCGGCAGTGCCAGCCTGCGCCAGTTCTGTGGACTAGTTCGTGGAGCAATGAACGTTGCGGCCCAAAAAAAGGTGAACTCAGTATAGAAAACATCGGCGAAAAACGAAAAAGTTAACTCATAAAAAAAAGCATGTACCCGCGGCGATTCGAACTTGGTGACTGGCAAAACATTTGCGATGACATACCTAGCACCCCAAACGACTAGGCCACAGGGAGCCGCTGGCAGCGATGGAAAAGATAAGATATATAATGTATAACCAGTTTACACTTCTATTTAGTTTTAGTATTTCAAGCAGCTTAGGTGACTATTTGTTGTATTGCGCTCGTGCAGTAAGCGTCCCACGAGTTTCCACAATAGCTCACGTCTAGCAATTGCATTTCGTAGACGGGAAAGCGTTCGCAGATGCGTAGTCGTGCTGCTGACCGCTCTGCTTGTTCGCCCAGCGAAAAAAAGTGCTTCCCGCACCCTAGTTTTACGCTGTACGGTAAAAATATCAGTTGATTTTATTTCCTTAGTACCTATATTGACTTCGCTCACTCTTCTCCCCCTTCAAGAGGCCTTATCTTTTCCTACTGGCGTACCAGTCAGCGAAGCGTTGCATGTGCGCTTGTGCAGCGCTTGTGTGAAGCGACCTTGACTTCGAGCTAGATACAGTGTACAAACTAACGAAGTAAATAAAGGCGCATTCTTCCATTCCCAAACGTGTTGTGGCTTAGTTTCAACTGATCGAGCGAATTGCGACGACCCGTTGGCGGCCGGCGGACTAAACGGTGGGCCCACTGACTCGGTCAACTCGGTCGCGGAAGGTCAGCGAGCCGTGCAGTAGCGCAGCCAATTGTCAGCTCCTCTCCTGCTGACGTCACACGAAAACGCCACAGAAAATGGGCGAGCGTAAAGAGAGGAGGACAGCATTTTCGAAATGATTTTTCTACTAAATAAATTCGCGTAAACGCGCACAGAGTGGTCGAAACAGGGCCCAGGGACTCCGGACTACAGTTTGCGCTCGTAATCCCGCATTGTTTACAAATCACTTCAGTGTCCCTTTAACAAGTGCTGATTTGTCGCCGCGTCTAAAAGGCAACAAAATAGTTCCTGGAATTCTGTCGATACTGCGTGATTTTGCACAGAGGAGGAATTTCCGAGACCATTTTATTGTTAGGATACAGGGGATATTGGGAGCGCACCTCCTTAAAAAAGGCGTATCACGCCTTTTACTAAGGCGATAGCCTCACACGTCCCATGATGAGGAGAGGTGGTGGCGTCACTCGCCAGCGAGATGGTCTCAATCAGTGGTGTAGCAACACATACTCTTTCGTGGGCGTTACACCCCGTCGCTCAAAACATTAAAAAAAGATAGTCTGCATCCAGACAATATCCCATTTTCGTTTTAGTATCTATGTCTTTATAATTAAATTTACAGATGAAGTGGGCGAAAAAATCGAGGGCCATCGCCACTGCAGTGAAGTCCGTGGAGGGGCGAAACATGCAGTGTACAAGTGTATTCATGGCGCCTTGGCGTTTTTGCCAACGGATATAAAACCGTTGGGGGTACAGGTATACAGCTTGGCTGTAAAAGTCTCTTGTCTTTGAATGCTGGCTAGCGCGAGGCGTAAATGAGTGTCCCGGTGTTATTTTAGTACGCATTACGTTCTTGCGGGAGGAGTAAACGAGTTTCCCGGTGTTTTAGTACCATGACTACATGAGACAACGATTACGATTACGAAAGGAGAGACCAACAGCCCCAGCCCCTAGGGGCTACCCCTTAAAAGCATGGACAGAAAAAGGCCGAAGGGAGGGGGTGGGATGCGCCCCTCATAAAATTTCGGAAGGTGTTCTGACTCCGAAACACCCCCTCTGGCTACGCCCTCGGTCAGAACAATACGTCATTCAGAACTAGTGGCCCCTGCGAACTAAACACGAATAAAATGGGCGCGCGCTTCCCTTGCCAGGCATTACCGCATGTTAAAGGGACACTGAAGTGATATGTAAACATTGCGGGATTACTAGCGCAAATTGTAGTCCGGAGTCCCCAGGCCATGTTTCGACCACTCTAGGCGCGTTTACTCGATTTTATTTAGTAGAAAAACTAATTCGAAAATGCTGTCCTCCTCTCTTTACGCTCGCCCATTTTCTGTGGCGTTTTCGTGTGACGTCAGGAGGGGATGAGCTGGCAATTGGCTGCGCCACGGCTGCGCTACTGCACGGCTCCCCGGCCGACAGAGTCAGTCGGGCCAGCGTTTCGTCCGCCGGCCGCCGGCGGGTCGTCGCAATCAAGGAGGTTAAAAAAAATTGCTTGGTCGCAATTCGTTCGCTTAGTTGAAACGAAGCCAGGACACGTTTGTGAATGGAAGAATGTGCCTTTCTTTACTTGGTTTGTTTGTACACTGTATCTAGCTCCAAGTCAAGGTCGCTTCACACAAGCGCTGCACAAGCGCACATGCGACGCTTCGCTGACTGGTACGCCAGTAGGAAAATATAAGGCCTCTTGAAGGCGGGAGAAGAGTCAGCGAAGTCAATATAGGTACTAAGAAAATAAAATCAACTGATATTTTTACCGTACAGCGCAAAACTAGGGCGCGGGAAGAACTTTTTTGCGCTGGGCGAACAAGCACAGCGGTCAGCAGCACGATTACGCATCTGCGAACGATTTTCCGTCTACGAAATGCAATTGCTAGACGTGAGCTATTGTGGAAACTCGGGCGACGCTTACTGCACGATCGCAGTACAACAAATAGTCACCTAAGCTGCTTGAAATGCCAAAACTAAATAAAAGTGTAAACCGGTTCTACAATATATACCCTATATTAGCAAAGCCTCCGCGTCCCGCTCCGTGGCTCAGTGGTCTGAGGCGTAGGTATGTCGCCGCGAATGTTTTGCAAGTTACGAGGTCGAATCCCCGCAGGTACGTGCTTTTTTTTTTGTAAGTTAACTTTTTTGTTTTCCGCCGATGTTTTTTATATTGAGTTCACCTTTTTTTGGGCCGCAACGTGCATGGCTACACGAACTAGTTCACAAAACGCGCGCAGGCTGGCACTAGCGCGCTAGCGAGTTCTCGTTGGCGTGCTGTTGCCATAAGCACCGACTGCTTGCAGGCAGTGGGCACAGGCCAGAATGAACAGACCCTTGGCCTGGTGCGAACATGCTTTTTACGATACAGGCATGAGGGAAGCAAGCTCCAAATATGGGGGAAAAGCGCATGACATTTGGGCGTCTGCGGGTACGCGGAGGGCGTTCATGCACTGCGTAGGTCTCGGCTAGTGAATGCTACGACTACAAGCCGGCCTGGGAGGCTTATCTTGTGCATTTTACAGCCGACAACATGGCAGAAGCGCGGTACGATGATTACTGAGATATTGAGAATGCCCACCCAACAACGCCATTGGTTATGTTTTACAGAACCGAAACCGAAACCGAAACTTGTGTGATTGCTAACCTTGGGCATCGTCCAATCACGGCGCCCCTCCTCTCAACGTCACAGCCTTAGTTGGTGCGGCCGCCGCAAACCGCGCATGGTAGTTTTTCTTCTTTCGCGCTTTGTAAAATAATTACCGATTTGTCAACCGGATAAACGATGAAAAGTGTGCTAATTTGAGCCAGTCTACGCAGTGCAAGCAAAAACGGGAGCTTGACAAATTCACTTCAGTGTCCCTTTAATGTGTAGACACACGTGTAGAAGAGCAAAGTATTGCGGTGGCAGCGGCCGGTCACCCGTGCTCACGTGCTGGGCTACATGTATTCGGTAGCCTCTCTCCTCGATTTTAGCGCCGCCGAGCTGGACGCGCAATGTCCGACGTGACCGGGCTAAACAGTGGAATACCCACGCCACCACAGTCGGAACGCCATGTAGCTCCTGCGCATGTAGTACATGCAGAAACAGTACTCAAAAACACTGCACCCGCAGAACTACAGCGCCATCGCATTCCTGCTCGCAGTAAGTCTTAAGCGACTCAGCCGAAGTTCATTTGCACATGAACGTGTTTAAATTGAGACCCAAGAGCATTCTTTTTGAGCAAAACGCTTCTCTTCTGAAGAAAACAGAAACAGTTGAGCCACGCTTATTTTGTTAAATTTGTGTTGAGTGGTTTATAGAGCAGAAAGTTTGAAAAAGAACTCATTGTTAGCTGCAACGCACGGAAAATTACTTAGGTAGAAGTCCTTGTGCCTGCTCACGGACTTTCTTTACAAACGTGTATCTTGTGTTCACTGTAACGCCGTCTATATCAGCGCAACTCAGAAGCGAATACGTGCGTGAATGTTTGACATTAGAACAGAACTAGTGCTGCTGTCTGTATCCCCGTTTTGAACTGTAGACCTGGCTTTTGGTTGGCCGTTTACATCCTACCCAGGCCACAGAGGGCGTCTTCATAAGACCTTTCGCAGGCGCGGTCCCTCATTCGTTTCAAAGGGTTTTGGAGAGAAAAACAAACGACTAATCGATACACGCACAATAGTAATGGCTTTCAGTATTCCTCTACATCCGAGCCATATATCCGTCTTATTCCTTTTGTTCCCCACAGTTTCGAAAACACCACTGCTAATAAAAAGGACGCCATCTTCATAATGTGTCCAGTCAGATCTCTGGTCTGATATCAAGAACCCAAGAAAGCAAACAAAAAAACGTCCTCCAATGAATGCAGCACGCAAAGAACCCAACGAGGCAACTCGTGTCCTCAATCAGACCGCACTGAGCCCGAAGTCCCCTGGGCGTTGTCGCGAGATCGCCGTTTTCGGAGAACGACTACAACTACCCCCGCCGAGTTGTTGGGCTGGAGGAGGGCGGCGCAGGGCCGCCGCCGCCGCTGCTGGTCGTATAGCGGGATAAGCGGTGCCGTCAAATCGGAAGAGAACGCCAGGATGGATGACGACCGACGCCAGTGGCCGACTGCTCTGTCCACGACCAAATACTCGGCAGACACGCAGTGTGCCCGGGATTTGCTGGCGACGGCGCGCGCGCGCGCGCTGGAGATGAGATATACGAGATGCCGCCAGTATTTCTTCTTTACCGTCATCGCTTTTCGTACTTACGCGGCAAACGCTACGACGGTCCTCTTCTTCCAGCGGCTTCCGACTGCTCGTGCCGTGCTCTTTGTGGCGTAGTGGCCGCTTCCGCAATCTCCGCCAACTTCAGCGCGATGTCCTCCGTTGCTGAACTCCTTTTTTGCCTCTTTCTTTCGGGGGAGGAGACAGGAAGTACGTTGCTGGGAAGATGCCGGCCAGCGCCGAGATAGGGGAATAGGGGAAGTGGCTGCCCACTTCTGTTCGATTCTGGCATTTCTGCCGAGGAGCTGGTGGTTAGTGTCGACGTCTGCTATTGCCTTGAGTGCGCATCGCTGTTCTCCCCGCCACTGGCGTCGTTGATTAACGTCCGAGCGGTCAACACGTTCGTTGGCCGAATGGGATGGCGACGGACAATCTGCGCTTTCTTCTCTCGTCGGATTGCAACGTAGTGGAGGCTATTTTTTGGCTTTCCTCTCCCAATTTTTTGCTTTTATCGCCTTCGTTACTTTTGCAGTTGGTCCTTCTGAGAGCCCCACCTTCTGCCAGTTTGGTAGAAAGGGATTGGATTGAGTGACGTATGCCTTGCTTTACTGAGTACACGAATTGACACTTGCTTTTTTATGTGTGCCAGAAAAAAAGGAATAAGGCAGGCACATCCTAACTAAAGGGTTGCGTGTGTGAACAACTTTGGAGCCCTTGATTTTGATGTCGCTCTATTATATACCAAAATTCATTTCACTCTATTCATTCGTAGGAGTACATGGTTGGTGATATGTTGTGTAGAATTGTTGGGTTGTAGTGTGTCTGGTTTTGTAGCCGTCACCGAAGGCGCGCGTAGTTGGTGCTGGGAGGTCTCCTCCACGTTCTCCTCCATCCATCCGCTTTTAAAGTGCCAATACAATTCAGAATCGAAAGGCGATTGTAATCGTTTGGTAACGTGAATTACCCTCAAACAGAGCATGCGTCCCTGGTCCTCAAGTTAGCGTTTTCATCAAATTGCAAAGATATATAAAAAAATTAGGACACAAATATTTTGCAAAAAAAAAAAAAAATATGGCGCAGCTTGGACTAGTGGTGCAAGGCGGGAGAAACGGCGGAGCTGGGGATCGACCTAGCTACTTCCGGTATGGCTGAGTTTTGCAAGGGTTTGCTCGGCATAGCGAAGTTTTGTTAGGTTTCGCGGTGTTCTTGCTAGGCTAGGCTTCGGGATCTTCGCGAGGGTTGGATAGGCGTATGAGAGCTACATTAGAATAGGCATCGCATGCGTATTATAATAGTGCACTAGTGGCGCACCTTGCACCACTAGTGCAAGCTGCGGGAAACGTACCTACTCATCACGAGCGCGATACTCTCGATCTTCCGATCTTGGCTGCCGTTTAGGCGCGCCGGCTTCAGCGCGACACTCGGGGTTTGAGCGTAGCCGTATTATGTTTTCGAGCAGCGACACGACGGCGTTCGCGTTGCGCTACTTTTTCCTCGGGAGTTACTTACTTCTTCGGCTGACCCATGTTTTACGGGAGTGTAAACGATGTGCTCGGCGCGGAGTCACGAGGGGCTGTGGGTCGCCGAAGCGTTGGCACAGTGACTTTATAGCTAGGCTCCGCCTACGCAGCTGCGCGAAGGTCGTGCCGGGCGCCTCGCGCCGGAGGAGCTTTTGTACTACACTGGCCGAGGTTGAGCAGTTTCGCGTGGACCCTAAAGGGCCGTGCTGCGCAAGCGCGAGGAGCATTATATTGGATTGGATTGGATTGGATTATTTTTGGATTCGGATTTGGATTGGAATTGGATTAAATTTGAGTACGGGTGTGTAGAGAATTGGGTCTGCACACTCCCTGGTCTGCGCATTCCAGAGGAGTGACGTCATAGCCGTGGCAGACGCTCTGGTGCCGGCGCCTGCCTAGCTGTGCGCCTCCGTTGCGCAGTAGCCAAGACTCACGCTGCACCGGAGCCGCTTGATAGCCGTTTCGCGTGGCTCCTGGAGAGCCGTGCTGCGCATGCGCGAGGAGCAGTGACTGGACTGGACTGGACTGGATTGGATTGGATTCCTGAACCTTAGCTCACGCTACCTATATCCTGGCATAGCCGAGCTAAGCCACTGCTATTTTTTTTTGCTATTTTTTTTTTTTTTTGCTGATGCTACCGAACCAAGCTCAAGCTTAAACAGCTCCGCTGTTTAAAGTTTGTCGCAGAATGAATGGTCTTCGAGGCACATTATGCTATTTGTGCGGATTGCGTTCTTCCGTTAAAGACGAGCTCGAATATCGCATCCAGCGTTACGCAGTCATTCTTTGACGACACTGACAATGACGAGAGGCCGCGGGAATGATTAAAGAAAAACAATGGCTCTTTTTTCATACCGGGGTATTGACGAGCGTCACGTCATGCCCAGATTACAAAACCAACAAGTACAACAAGTATCCTACGCACGGCCTTGAACTCGTATTGTAGTGCCCGGTTTAATTACACATGAGCATAACCGAGCATATCGTATTGAGTTCGCCTCCCATACCGTATACTGGTTCTGTGTTCTCTGAAATTCTTTCTTTCGTTCTTTCATTTACTCTCTCCCTCTCCCTCTCTCTTGTTACAGCGCAACTCTTAAGGCCAGAATACATGGAGCGATCTTTCACGACGAAGTTTGCGCGGCAAAAAATCCCCCGGGGCAGGACTCCGTATGTTCGTAGGGCTGAACTACATGGATTCAAGACACGGCGACCACCGCCGCGTCACCGCAGGCTTGCTCTCAGTGTGGCTAACTGAACCTCCATTCCCAGAATCAATGGCGGCGTTCAGTAAACAAACCCAGTGAAAGAGCTTCCCGCTTGGGTTGTACGTCGTTTGACGACTCTGCGTGACTCGGGCGTTTATTCTGCTGAGTATTTGTTTTTAGTTCTCAAAAGTGGTAAAAGCAGTAAAAAAAAAAAAACACGAATGTCCCCGGGGAGATTCGAACCAGCGACACAAGACATGAAATCAGCATTCTACCCCCCTACACATCGGCAGATGGCGCTTTGGTGCAAGTTACTCAGTCATAAACTAAAAAAAAATTCAATGCATAGCAGTGTGCTTTATTTGCTCCCGATACCGCAAGGCAGGATCCGTCATAAATGTTTTAGAATCATGTAAGATGGAACTGCTCCAAGTGCACGGCGAAATTCAAAGTTTATTTATTTTATTTATTTATTGAGATACATTAAGGGCCAAGAAGGCATTACATAGGAGGGATCGCAGATCAAACAAAAAATTGCATACAAGTTACATGTGTCAAATGATTGCAGGGTGAAAAGCGAGTACATACATCAAGGGTGCAAAAAAAGTACGAAAGAATATGGGTACAGAACCAGAGCGGATGTTCATTTTCTAAAAACGTGGGCAGAGCACTCTGGAACGAGGACAGCTTGGTTAGGTTTGCCACAGGCCTGTCTTTATGGCCTGTCTTTATGCGCATGATCGATGCGTGCTGATACGTAAGTAGCTGGATGAACATGAGTGCTTTAAGGCAATGAACCATTGGGATAAAGAGCATAAAAAATGATAGGCGACCGTATTTTTTTCGAATTACGAGAGGCAAAAGCTTGAGGGACGCTTTTGTTGCCGAAACACTGGTATAGAGGGGATAAGACGAACGAATAAACCGAGCCGCTTTGTTCTGTAATGACACGAGTAAGGCTGTGAGATATTCCTGGTGCGGGTGCCATATAATAGAAGAGTACTCTAACGAAGGAGGAATTAAAGAACTGTACGCGTGCAGTTTATTTCAGAGTTTGCAAGGTGTAAACGTCCTTTTAGAAGGCTCAGTTTCTTAAAAGCTTTACCGGTTATGTACTCTATAGGAGTTTTCCAGGTTAAGTTTGAGCTAAGAAAAATTCCTTGATACTTAACTGACAGCACTGACTCTATCGGGTATTCGAAACAGTGTATTGATGTGGGGTGAAATTGCTAGAAAAAGTAAATGTTTAAACGTTACATGCTAGTTTTATCCATGTTAATCTCCATTTGCCAGGTACAACACCGCTCTGATAAACTTGTTAAATCTTCCTGGAGCATAGTTATATCAGCCGAATGTGTTATTTCTCTATAAATAATGCAATCTGCGAAAAAGCGGACGTTTGAGGCTGGATTATCAGCAATGTCATTTACTTATATTGAGAAGAATAGAGGGCCTAGAACTGATTTTTGTGGTACACCGGATTTTACAGGCGGGCGATTAAATACATGATTATCGAGTTTGACTGATTGAAAACGGTCAGTTAAAAATCCTTCGATTCCCTCTGTCGTTCGGGTGTCAAGTTGAAGGCTGGAGGGCTTCAGCAGTAGTCGCTTATGGGGCACACGGTCGAAGGCTTTCGAATAATAAATGAATATAGCATCGACGTAAAGTGAAGAATACAATGAATGGTGAAGGTCATTCACAAGCTCGAAAAGCTGTGTTTGGCATGATCGCTCGCGCCTAAAACCTTGCTGGTTTTCAAACAAAAGGTTATTTTTGTTCAGGTGAGCCACGATATGGTGATAAGGAATGTGCTCTAGTAGCTTGCAGCAGATCGATGTTAGGGAAATAGGACGGTAATGACTGGGTTGGGTGCTATCACCAGATGTAAAAATCGGGACTACATGGGCGTTTCAAACTACTGTTTCAAATTACGACGGGCCAAATGAAAATAAACAAAGATGCATGCATGCAATTCACCCCCAAAGGAGGAGCTCAGTTGAGCCATAGTGACCCAAATAGGCTTTACTGGGCACATCCAAACGGGTTCAAACATTCTTTTTTCCCTGAGAACATGGAAGCGTGGATTAGACTTCCGGCGTATGCAGTTGCTAGTTCGAATGTCAAATCGTTTGAATGCTCGGTAGAATTGTACTACCGGCAACACGAAACCTGATGTCTTTTTTGTCATTGTATATTGTTTTCTTGTTTTATACTCCCCCCTGTTATGACGCTACAGTATAAATAAATAAATAAATAAATAAATAAATAAATAAATAAATAAATAAATAAATAAATAAATAAATAAATGAAAAATAAATAAATAAATAAATAAATAAATAAATAACCTTCTGTGTGTGTGCTGTGTGTGCGCTTCTGCTTCTGTCTGTTTCCATGTGCTTGTCTGCATTTGTTAGAGTTTGCGTGAGTTTTAACCTCAGAGCTGTTGTTACTGGTCGTAAGTTCGGTGTTCCAGGGAAAAAATGCCAAGAAAGTGCCGAGCGGTCGTGAGAGCGTGCCTCGCGGCGACCGCGAAATTTCCAGCGGGCACAGTGGCCTTGGCAAAAAAAAAAAAGAACAAAGAAACAACTCCGGCCTTCGCCGTAATCGCGGCAACAATAGGAACAAAAAAAAACACGTCATAATGTAGGCCCCTCATTCGTTCGACGTCGTGCCATAGTGCGCATGCTCTCGGTACCATACTAAAGCCTTCGCGCGCGGCAGCGTCCTAAAAGTTACCCCGCTCGGGAGAGGCGACTTTCTCTGGAAGCCATTATCGATAATTAGAGACATGGTTACGAGGGTTCCACTCCTTCCCGAGACGACTTGCAGATCTTGCCACCGCTGCCTCGAGGCGATGACGAAGACCTGGCGGAAGTCTACAAGTAGATGCAAAGTTGACTTTGCATCTACCACTCGCCGCCAAGAAGAGGACAACCTCCTGAATGCATACGACGAGGATTACTAGCCCTACAACTATGCAAATAAGCAATAATACTGAAACTTGGCAATGCTGGCCCACAACAGCTTCGCCCTGCAAGTCCTGCGGGTGAGTGCAAGCTTCCCTGAATTTTTTGCCTCTTCCCTTCTTTCGCTCATTTTCGCATTTTTCTTGCCCATATAGAGTAGCAAGCCAAGGTCGCTGCCAGGCTCACTTTCTCTTATCATTAAAGGCATCTCTCCATCGTTCTTCTTTCTATTGCTCTTCGAGGTTTGCTTCGAGGTTTGTTTCTTCTTTCTATTGCTCTTCGAGGTTGCTTCGAGCGCTTAGTAAGACGCCAAGTTTCTGCTGCTGACGTCATGATCGGCCATTCGCGTTGGTTGTGCGCTGTTCTTTTAGGTAGCGAGGGAAGCTTGCTTACTTTCTATTATTTGAGCGTAGTGGCTGAAAATCCCCCTCGTCTGTAATAATCCTTCACCGTATTTCTTTCTATGCTTTTAGATGCGAGGCATCTCTTGCTCGGGGGGATGTCCCGCGTCCGTCCCCCGTCCGCAGCGCCTCTGATGATGATTGTTGCAGGATGACCCTAGGGATTGGCCAACCAAAGAATCCATCACGAGATAGCTTCGCGTTCAACCAGCGTCGTCATCTTCCCGTACGGGAACCGCTGAAGAAGAAGAAGGAGAAGACAAAGCTGCAGTAGTTTACTTGGAAGCGCGCGTTCCTCCTCTGCTTAATAGGTTCCGGATACTGACTGCTGAAACTTTTCTGAGAGCTTATAGCTCTGAGGTGAACAGGGAGCAGTTTATCTTTATTGCAGAACCAAGTGCGTATATGGTGCACCAATGGCCCAGGTCCTTATGTCCACAAAGCACTCTGGTACAGAGCTTCCTTTCTCCATTGGGTGTAGCAATAAATCAGATTATTCCATATACTGACAGGAGTTCACCTCTTTCTATCAATTTCCGGAACATTTTCCCCAAAAATGCTAAATTTTACCAGCCCGGTTGCTCAATCGTCTTCTCGAAGCTTATTTGGCCTCCATGCAGCCAGGTGCTATAATATATACAGATGCCTCTCAACGAGAAGAAAAATGCGGTATCGGAATATTTTCCCTTTCCCTTAACTGGACCTTTTCGGTTCGTCTGGGTGATTTTATCCCCATATTCTTCGCGGAATTCCTGGCAATTGTCCTGGCGCTACGAAAGCTGGATGTGTCAATTACATCTCCAATGATAATTTCCGATTCGTTTTCTGTATGCCTAGCCCTTTCTTCCCCTAAAGACACTCCCCTTCTGCGGACGTTTCGGTCACTCCTGCCACCTCACTTCACTGAAATTCACCTTCTTTGGGTTCCTGGTCATGCAGGGATCACATTCAACGAGACTGCCGACTCTCTAGCAGGGATAGCACTTTCTGGGCCTGTAGTAGACGTCGTAGAGCCGACACCTTTAATAACAGCAGCTAGGTACCGTAGGATGCTGAAACTCCAAGTACAGCAAGAATCGGTTTTATTATCATTAAGAGATTTTAATCATCTTAAATTCTCTGGGAAACCTGAACGGTGCCCTTCACGCAACTTAGAGGTGGTTATTACAGCCCTACGTTGTCGAGTACCCAAGTAAAATAGGTATTTACACAGGTCTCGTCTGACGCCAGCAGCTCTGTGCAGCTATTGCAACGAAGACGAGTCTGTAGATCACTACCTTTTGACATGCCGACGTTTTTCCCGACTGAGACGTCAGTCCCTGGAGGTGCCGCTTTACAGTTTGGGGATATCCCTAACAGTGCCGGCTATACAGTAGAATCCACTTATAACGATACCGCTTATAACAATATATCGGATATAACGATGGACAACGATTGCACCGTCCAATTTTGTATGCTTTCTATGGTAAAATAACCCGCTTACTACGATGATCCCAAACCGCGATATCGGATATAGCGATTGAATCCGCTTACCGCGTCCGCCGAAAATGCGAGCTGCCGCCGGCGCTGGCGCCGGCACTCGGCGCCGACAGCACGCGACGCGCCTTGCATCCCGTCCACCCCTCAGAAAACGAGTCGACTGCGCCAAGCGAGAGGAGGAGCAGCTTTTCTTCCCAACTCCCCTCCCGGAGCCGCTGCTTTGGCCTCGTCCGCGCGTCCGGCCGAACCAACGTTCGGCTGGTTCGGCCAGTTCGGCTCGTACTGCTCGCAGCTCGGGAGTTTCCCTCGCCTTTTCTGCGCGCCGAACTGAGTGCTTTTTTTTTCACCGCATCTGCCTCCGTTCAACGTTTCACCAGTTTCACTGCGGAGTCGGACTGAACGTTCGGACGCCATGGCCGATTCGCCTGCGGCGCTGCGGCGAGCATCTAATTGCCTGGAGCAATTAGATGCTCTCGAAAAAGATGTGCGTCAGCTTCGCGTGAAGCAGTCAAAGCTGACTGACTATGGCTTTTCTGCAAACGAGTAGCTGCACTACCTCACTTGCATGCTAATAAAATGTTTTGATCTCTCTTGTGGCTTTTTTTTCTCGACCCGCTTATAACGATTATCGGTTATAACGATGGGATTTTCTTGGCACTTGGATATCGTTATAAGTGGACTAGACTGTACTATCATTCGGAGCATCCGAAACGGCGTTCTGCCGCCGGGATGTATGCTCTGCCCTCCTGCGCTACATTGAAAATTCAAAACAATTCTCTTTATGATTGCGATTGGTCACATTCGCTTTGATTTTTCAGGATTTTTATTTTTTTCCTTTTTTGTCAAAACTTTTTCCAACTGGTCTAAATTATCTTTCCTAAGCGTCTCGTGATTAGATAAGAATTGCATTCATTTTAACCATCCTCTGTTGATTGGACGATCCTCTGATTGGGTATGTGCCATACCTAAATGCGCAACAACAACAACAAAGCTGCGAAGAGGAGGGCGTGTACGTTGCTCTCAGCCGGTGCACCAACGTCAACATTGACAAGAACATGATGGACGAGTTTCGGCGCCTCGAGAACCACCGCCTACTCACCGTAACACAACAGTGCTTGAGTGCCTTTGCCACCAGTGTGGACCCGGATGCGGAATTCCCTCTGGCGCTACTAAACACCAGGTCACTAATCATAACGGCAACACAATGGAACCACACGGATGAGGTGGATAAGGTAAAAATTACACCATCTTCCCACAGGAAGATGGTGTAATTTTTTATGAGCGCTGACAACCTCACGAAATAAGTTATGCCAGTTTGCCACTTGGATCATTTCCCTATCGATTATAAAGGTGAGGTTTTCCGCCAGACCGTTTACCATTACGTTCAATTATTTTCACATTAATCTTTACCACAGCCAATTATTCTACTACCGATCTTACTGAATGCATCCACTGAACCCTGTTGTGCTGTTGTTCTCGCGGATCATAGGACAAGACGCCAACGTTTGCAAATTTAGAGTGGTGCAAGTATTCTTCATTTACTTCTAAGCATGACTTCTCCGGCTCCAGCTTTCCGAGTATTCCCTCCAGATAGACGTAAACAATTTTGTAGAAAGTGCCTCCTAGTATCACTCTCGCCGTGAATGGGAACCTTCAACTTTTTTTGTGAAAGAATATCTTGCCTGTGCATTCGTTTTATACGTCCCGAAGGAGCCTGATGTAAGTCTCCTTTATTCCTTTGCCCTTCAATCCTTCTAATACCGTAGATCAAACGCTTCTTTTTTCTAATCTGCACATGCCATGTAAAGGGGTTTATAATACTACAAGGATTTTTCCATTACCTGATTGACGACATCAATGCAATATTTGTAAAGTAGCCTTTCCTCAATCTAACAATTCCTTTGGTTGTTGGAAATTTATGGTATCGCATATACGGCAATTACTGCCTTTGTGACCAACTCGTGTATAACACACAAAAGGTTATAAAGCCCGTTATTTTTACTTACTAATTAAAGCTAAGTTAACGTTGACATGTTTAGTAATCTAACTATGTGAACCACCGAGTATAAACTAGTATCGTCTGCGTAAGTGATTATTTCAGCTTTTAGAACAATATTGACCATTTAATTTACGTAAGGAACAATTAGAAACAAAATATAAAGCATAATATGGCCTAGATAATCCACTGAGGTACTCCTACTTTAACCAGTACAGCAGATGAAAAGTGCTCATTCTTTCCACAAATTGGGGCCTCTTTCAATTACGAGGACAATATTTCCCAGACTTTCCAATATATTCCAAATCTACTTAGCTTTATAAAGGGGAATTTGGAGACTGATGTAGTCGAATGAGTCGCTAAAATCAAACAACGTGGCCAAACTATGTCGTTGCTTTAAAAATTGTCGAAAATAAACCATCTTGTAGCAAGAAGTGCAAGCTCAGTGGACCTATTTTCCCCCTAGCCACGCTGAGCTGAAGTAATGACGACGACGGTAAAGAAGACAAACATCGAAATGCTAACAGAAAGCCCATTCTCGAGCATACTGGAAGATAGCATTTATTGCTGTTTGAATCGAGCATCAGAACGACGCGAACTGTTTCGGTAAAAAGCCTAGTCTAATACCTTACTCGAATGTTGAACTAGGTTAAGGTGTTAGCCTAGGCTCGAAATGTTACTGTAGAGAGTCTATTTCAAAGCATACCTAACTGCAGTTGCAGATTAGGCGCAGAAGAGTTCACCCTACTAGAGCCACTACGCTTGACTAAGCGCCGTATCCTGAGTTCCTCCTCCACTCCATTTGCTCCCTCCACTCGGTTAAGGGGAGGATTCCGGCAATGCTTATGCATGGGTAAATCGATTTCGAAACTCTCCACCCCTGAAGGCTCGAGTGTACGAAGGACTCGGAATACCATGGTAAGACTCCCAGAAGGAACAAATGACCACACCCGATGCGACAGCAGTACGCGACACAGCAGGCTACATTTCTGTATGGTTTAAAAGAAGCGGGGCATCTTAATTCAATATCAAACTGCCAGTAGAATAAAAAATCAAGAACGCTCATGCAGAATACTCAAACCTTGGCTGTACCGTCGATCGTTTGTGACCCCACTGGTCCCCACTACACATGAGGTCGAGGAGACGATGCGTACGTTTTTCGCCTTCGTCCTACTCCCGCATGGATCGAACTACAAGCACACCCTCGGCTCGAACTGCGCCACATCCCCTGCTTTTCTTCCTTTTCCCCAAGTACCCTCTTCTTCGCGCAGCCTCAGCCGATATAAGGTTAGAGAAGGCGTTTCAAAGAAAGAAGCAATGAATAAAAACAACGCCGAGGACAGGGATTAGAGCGGTGGCGCACGAGTGCTTGTCTGTTTCTGCTTAATCCCCTTTTTCGCGGTGTTTCTTTGCCTTGCTAACTCCATAAGCCCACGGGAAGGCGACAGGAACGCAGGAGTGTGCTGGTGTTATTTTCCCGCGCACGGAGTTATATGGCATGGCGCGGAGTGACTGACCCAAACAAGAAAGCGCTTCTGCGACAGAACTGATGGCCTCCATGCTGGCGAGGAGCGCACGCGTGTTCCAGGCAGTGACGCACACAAGAAGACGAGGGAGATCATCTGGACGGAGTTGACGAGCACCGTCAGAAATGCGTGGCACTTGCTTGACGGGCAGGCGAAGGTTTGTTCGTGGAATAAAATTACAAATGCACACAGAAAATGCTCAGGTCTAAGAGTAGTTTTGATATAACTAATTCTGAAAGATGAAAACAGGAGTGGTTTAGCTACAGCCGTAACAAAATCTTCCTGGTCGGGCTATTAGGAGCGTGAATTCGGTTTTTGCTGCCGTAAATTCATATAAGCGTCTTTTCAGACATCCAAAACATGTTAGCTCTAACGAACAAGGACGTGGACGAAGACGCAACGACACAAAGCGGGTTTTGTTGTATCTCCACTCGGGTCTTCCGTCTTTTGCGCTGCAATGTTTTCAAAAATACAGCATCTACTCGCCCAAAAAGACACAATGGTGAGATACAAATCATGAAGGCAGTTGGAACAGTATGCTTCAATAATTAAATGAGGATAAAAATATATGAATGAACTGAAATAATGTTTCCATGTAATAGAACTCGAGGCACAAGTGAGGTGCATTCGAAATATTTTGATGTTGGCGTCTGCGTCTCCCTCCCGGGCGAGTAGAAAAATCATTAAAGAGACGCACGTGCTGACAAGCTCATTCGACTGTTTCGAAATGACATTGAAAACAAACAAAAATTACGAGAGCCAACCGAGGGTTGCTGAGGAGATGCGAAACATATGCTTACTTGATTTAACATCTACGGGCGATTAGTTGTCTCGTTTGATCAAACGATTTTATAAATGATGACTATAACTTTTTTTTTCTATAGGTATTAACTTACGTTGAAGCGTTCTGGCAGAAATTGGAGGAGACGCATGGGAAACTAGAAGAAATGAAGCAGCTTACCCTAGTGGTTCAAGACTGGACAAATAGCAGGGCTGACGCTGGACCTAGCTTCTCCTTACGCTGACAGCGGATCCCAGGAGCGAGGGAGCAGCCCGACCCTAGCAATGCGAGGCCTTTTAGGGGGGAAATGTAAAGCAAAGATGATTAAAGTGTGTAGGGTCTTGGACAAATCAAACGCGAACGCGGAAGCATGAACCAGAACAGACAAACAGCGCGATTTCTTTCCATGCAAGTCAAAATGACGCGTCCCTTAATACAAAAGCAAAGTTGGGAAATATGGCTTTCCAAATACCGTAAAAACCCGCATATAATACGAGGTTTTTTTTTCTTCAAAATTTTACTATGTAAATTTCGTGCCTCGTATTATATGTGGATCCCAAAGTTTTCAGCCGAACATTTGCACTTTCGGTTCGGTTTCAGCGGAGGGTGCGCCATCTTGCGGTGGCGTTCGCTGGCTGCTGCTTCTCTGTTCTCTCAGCCGGCGCCATTTTGATTGTTTTGACCACGCGAAGGATCGGCACGTTCACCGCAAGTCTATCACGATGTCGGGTGCACGGAGGCAGTATTCGGCTGCAATTAAAAGAAAAGGTATTTTTTGTGCCCAGACCATCATGAATTGCGCCGCAGGACGGCAGTTCGGCGTCACCGAAGGCAGCGTTCGCGGGTGGAGAAAGCAACTGGTGCTTGACTGAATAAAATCTGTGTGGTGTCGGCGGCCTGGAGCACTGTTGGGGGTTCCCGTCAGTGCTCGTGTTGGACGCCTTTCGCTGCCACCTGGCCGATTCCGTGAAGAAGTTGTTGCGCGAACCCCGCACCGAAGTCATTGTCATTCCAGGAGGAATGACATCCCAGCTGCAACCGCTAGACGTTTGCATCAACAAGCCTTTCAAAGACTGCATCAGGTCCTGCTACCAAGAGTGGATGAGGTCAGGAGACCCGTAAGTGACAGCTACCGGATGGCTGATGCGGGCTTCTCCAGCGGTGCTTTGTGGCTGGATCGTGGATGCGTGGGCCAGCATCCCAGAGGAGCTCGTCAGTCGCTCTTTTAAGAAATGCGGCATCTCGAACGCCCTTGATGGCACTGAAGGCCACTTTCTGTGGGAAGACATTTCCGACAAGGCGACTTCAGGAGACAGCGGCAGCGAACCTGATGATGACTGAACGGACGTCGGGAGATAGTGCCAGCAAAAACTGACAATGACTGAACGGTAACTGCAGTGCAAATAAATGTTTTCTGTGCTCTTTACCTGCAATTATATGCGGATGAAAATTTTTTTAATGATTTTGATGTCCCCGAATTACACCTTGTATTATACGCGGGTCCGTATTATACGCGGGTTTTTACGTATATGAATAGCGCGCTATCATTGGGTTTCCACAAACAGTAATTTTTAATTTTGCGTGTTTTGGTTCATTATTTTGTGTTCTCGTTTCTTTTGTCCATGGCTGCACAGCGTTTTATTCAGTAGCAATCGCCGTCATCCCTTCCGTCGCCGTCTTCCGTCGTTGCCTTTCGTCTTCGTCTTCCCCGCGTAGGGAAAATGCTCTAGTAGCGCGTCCTCGCCTCAGTAGACCTCCACTTCTTCATCAGATGGTCCACTCTCCGTCTCCAGATGTGGATTTCGGAAGGGGTGGGTTGACGGATTCGGCGCCGTGGCTTTCCGCGAGGCGGACCCGTGGCGCGCCGGTAGGTATACATGACGACGACGACGAAGGCGGGAGCTCCTCATGTGGCGTAGGACCACGCGCAAGCCTGGACGACGCCGTGCGATCGTTGCGAGATGCGCGCTCACGTGCGCTCGGGGTTTCTGTCTCCGCCGGACGGATTTGAGTCGGCCTAAACCACTCTGCTGTTAAAGCACTCAACCGTGTGTATTTGGACGGAGCTGCATTTCCCGCAACCGCCGAGAAGTACCCCACAGTTAACGGCGGCTGTGCAGTGTCCTGAATGGTCGGGAGAATGGGACGGCAGCAACGGGGCTGCTGCAAGAGTCGCATGGCACCCACGTCTACCCCCATTTTTGCCACATTTATATTACGCGGGCTGCAGCGGAGGTCGGAAGGTCTCTGGGCGGCGTCCTGATTTGCCCTGAAAATACCAGCCTCGGTTTTAGCAGTGGGGCTGTTTAAGTCGACCAATATCCGCGCGTTGTACCAAAAAACCTCGAAGTGAAGTTAAGTGAAGTGAAGTTTATTTTCTTTTCGTAGAAAAGAGGGGACCGACGCAAAAGGCGGTTAAGCCTGACGAGGCCTCGGTACCCTATGCCTGTAAGTAGTACAGATACAAAGCAAAAACACTTAATACATAGAAGGGGCAGCAATCAAAATACAAAACTAATATATAAGCAGTAACACTTACCAGAATAAAAACATGTGCGCAATCATGGGCAAATACAAATTGATACTTGTACAAGTACAATTTCGTACATACGGAAGAAATAAAGTAAATCATTCGACTTAAGTACTTGTGTGAAAAATATAGAAATATAGATATATACACTTACATCCATGTACAGACATACATACACATACGCATATATATCGAAGACGGTAAATTGCATTTTTACATCAGAATTTCACCTTCAATCAGATGTTGTTTTGTCTCTTTTTTGAACATGTTTCCAGATAGAAAGAACTCATCAGGAAAGGGGAATTTGTTTAGGGCGTTGGGTACTTGACAACTCAGATTTTGTTCACCATAATTTGTTCGTGTTCGCGGAACTCTTAGTTTTACCACGCGAAGATTGTAACCTATGTTGCTACCAGGAACAGAGTGGAAGCGATTCTGGCGAATGTATTGAAGAAGCCGCAGATAATACACTTGGTCGGCTTTTAATATGTAGTGTTTTACAAACAATGGTTGCGTACGTAAGTTTCGTGGTGCACCATAATATCCCTCAATAGCCCGCAAGGCTCTTTTTTGCAGGACAAGTAGTTTTTCGTAGTTGGAAGGCGTGGTCGTACCCCAAACAAGATTACAGTAAGAAAGAGAAAGTGTCCAGGAGGCAAGCAGCCCACGAGCACGTGTTGGGAGTGCACGCCTCAACAAAATACGAGGTTATGGATGTCACGGAAACCCAACCCGGGACCTTTACGCCATGAAACCGGCAGCCTAACCACTGTGCCTTCCAAAAGGTCCAAGGGGTATACGGGGTAGCAGAGCGGGAAGAATAACGCGAGCAGCCAATTGGAAAGGAAAGAAACGTTTCCCGTAATCGAAATCGAACCTTGGTCCCTCGCCTTATGAAACCGGCATCTATACGATTCAGTCATCTTTCTTTTCCCACAAGGTATTTATTGTACCACGATATTTACACCCCATGTGTACAACTGTGTACACATACAATGGAGTTGATTACAAGACGAAAAACAAAACTAAAAACAATGAACATTTATGTACAGTTGGTTTAAAAGGGGGTGAACAGTGAGAAACTAATAAAGAGGAGATACCAGTCGGGGCGAGAATAATTTTGGTCATAGACGTCTTTAAAATTAACGATCATTTGGCAGAAGTGTGATCTGGAAGAAACAGTAGCATGCGCGTTTTTCGTAAATTATGCAGAGCGATTAGAAAAAAAATTATCGTATGGCACATCACCTTCTGCGGGTGATACGAGATACCGTATGCCATGTAAAGTCAATTCAAAGTCCTTCTTAAGAGCTTAAGAGCTTTTGGCATGATGATGATGATGAATAAACTTTATTTGAGGCCAGGTGCTGATGTTATGGCACCCAAACGGAGGACATCCCAATATAGTGTGGCATCCTTAAAATTTATAAACCAGTGCTCAATAGATTCCGGTTCATAGCACAGGCGACAGTTCGCAGAAGACAGAATTGTTGCGGTTGTGCATCCACGTCTTAGGCAAAGTTTCGCTGGGCAGTCTGAAGAAGAACGTTTTTGTTCAGGGAGAAATCGGAATTTTATGGAAACCTTGGAGTATATCTTGTGCAGACAAGTTAGAATAAACATTTCTGTACGGTGGTTCTGGGAAAAGCATGGAAATTAGGTACTTGTAGAGATTAAAATGATACATAGTGAACATATCTAGGGGAAAAAAACGAACCGACAAAACTCGTATTGAAGTCTTCGCTTCATACATGAAGGTCTGGTTGAGAATGACGATGACACAACAAGATAAGGCGAGATGTTATTCGCGATTTTTTGCGAGCTATCGTCGCATTCCAGGCGCACAGAATTTCTTTTGGGTTCCTAGCGCGTGCGTTGTCTTTGGTCATGGCCGCTGCTTTAGCGCGTGCTATCGTAGTCCACCTTGGGAGAGACGTGAAAGCCTGCTGAAGAAATGATCCGGGCGTGCCGGTCATGGAGAACTTTCAGCCGAAAGTTCGGAAATAAATCTGACGTGCAACTGTCGGGTGTTTTATGAAGGGAAAGGGGCCGCCAGCTCTGCCGTTTCTCTGTACTTGCACCTCTAGTGAAAGCTGCGGCAAGTTTTGTGTTCCTCTTCTTACATTTTAAAAGACGGGGGTCTCCCTCGAGCTGCCCCAACGAGACAATGGTAGTCCGTCTGCCCGCCCGTCCGCCCCTCCATCTGTCCGTCTGTCCCCCCATCCGTTCGTATTCACCTTGACCTTGCAGAGTTGAAGATTAAGCTAGGAGCATTTGAAAATGAAGAAATGTGATGCAGTCAATGCCATTAAGATTCTTAAAAAGAGGGCGAATACAGCTTCTAAGCCATTTGCTTTAATGGCCTTCGTATTCACCAGGCGGAAGTTTACTCTCGAGATCTTTGTTCTATCGCGTGAAAAATAGTCCTACCGAGGCGGTATTTGGCGAAGAGAAGAAAATTCGATAACAGCCTCGCGGCCCCCCTTGTTAAAACGAGAGTGTATGTTTATTGTTTATTTTCCTAGTGACAGCCTGAGGCACGGGGGTTGCGCCAAACCAG
The DNA here is from genome assembly GCF_048455015.1 of Haemaphysalis longicornis. Classification (NCBI taxonomy): domain Eukaryota; kingdom Metazoa; phylum Arthropoda; class Arachnida; order Ixodida; family Ixodidae; genus Haemaphysalis; species Haemaphysalis longicornis. The sequence continues at coordinate 129,188,223 of NW_027526335.1, read as the reverse complement.
CTTCGATTTAAAAGCCTTTTTTCGTAAAAGTAGGTATTCGCCATCGTCCATTCCGCGAAATGGCCACTACGGCCACGAAATGCCCGTCTACTCCAATGTTCGATCGATATCATGCACGACTGTATAAGCGAGTCTGGAAATACGCGCTAGCTGACGGCCACCGTCTATCAATACAGAAGATCTCGCGTTTTACCAACTGGTAATGCAAAAATAACGATTGTAAAATGAAGGCAGTGAATACTTCCAGCAAAGAAGAAAAGGAGAGAGAAAGCTCCTATCTTAAACCTTTTCTTTAGACGACTTTCTCGCTCGTATTTATTTTCCCTACTACGTTTTCTGAAAGCCCCTGGCCACTTGTCCGGTATTCGCCTTGTGAATCTGCGACATCAATCTAAGCGAGGCAATAGCCCGCGAGTTCCTTTGGCGTCGAATTCACCAACCCCGGGGGAATACGCCGGAGAAAGAAGGGAAGAAACGAGTTTATGCAAAAGTCAGGACATGGAGGGAGAAGCAACTGCACCGACGTCGCCTAAACTTCACAATATAAAAGATACTGAATGAAGCAGCACAGCGAGGCATCCAAAACTGGAGAGAACGAATGCGCTGTGATCGAACACCGCTAGCTGCCAGGATCAATGCATATCGAACGACACAGAAGTCTGGACAGATGTATCGCGTTCTCGAAAGCTAGAATTCACCACCCAAAGCTTTCTTTTATACTTGTAAGTATTATATATTTTTTATTTCGTCTCACACTGCCAGCTTTTCGGTGGAGAAAGGAAACCTGACACTGACGCCACTGTTATTCTGAGACGGAGGTGACATGTTAAGCTCGGGCTCATGAATGGTCGACTTTCGTTTGAGTTGAACACCTAGAGGGAATGCGTTGAAGCTGCCTGGAATGGTTTTTATAAGCAGAAACGCTTCAGTGCCACCATACGTCCTTCCACTGGCAGAGGCTATATTGTCAGCTTCTTCGTGTCCATGGTCACCGAAATATAGAGTGACGTCGAGATCTGCAAAGATTAAAAACATATCAAGCGTTTTAGGCCGCTGTCGCGAAGTCGTTCTTGCGCTTCCTCCTCTGGGAAAAGGGATCACGGCGCTGAGTGCACTGTCCAAGATTTTATAGCCTTTTCATGGGTTACACAGGTTTCGTTTCACAAAAATTTGTGTGTCGCCTTTCTGCCACAGTCACAATGAAAGCTACAATGATTGTTTGAATTTGAATTGTGCCGTGACACAATATTGACTCGAAACGCGGAATTTTCGCGAGAGGAACCGAACAGTCATATAAATAGGAAAAAAGAGGGATTCTTTTAAAACATCGCCCGAGTTTGACTAGCAGAGTGGCACTGGAGCAAGTTACGGGACGTGAAACTCGCGAAAAAAGAATTATGTTTACAAAAAAAACAGAGAGAACAGAGAACAAAAGTGAATCCCATCACAAAACCTACAAGGCTACGATTAAAGAGAGTTCGCTAACCTGAGAGTTCTGGCAGCGACGGAAAATGAAAATAAATGTTCGCAAAGATCTACGCAAGTGGTCGCAGGTTCGCGAAAGCGGGTCAGGGCTGTCTCTGGTGCAAGCCGCTCTTGAGGATCAGTGTCGCACGTTGTCTGGTATGGACGGACGGATGGTGGATGGATGGATTGATGGATGGATAGATGGATGGATGGATGGATAGATAGATGGATGGATGGATGGATGGATGGATGGATGGATGGATGGATGGATGGATGGATGGATGGATGGATGGATGGATGGATGGATGGATGGATGGATGGACGGACGGACGGACGGATGAATGGATGTACGGACAGATGGATGGATGGACGGATGGTCGGACGGACGGATGGACGGACGGATGAGATGGGGTGGGGTGGGGTGGGGTGGGGTGGATGGATGGATGGATGGATGGATGGATGGATGGATGGATGGATGGATGGATGGATGGATGGATGGATGGATGGATGGAAGGAAGGAAGGAAGGAAGGAAGGAAGGAAGGAAGGAAGGAAGGAAGGAAGGAAGGAAGGAAGGAACAGTACAGGAAAAGCAGGGAGGTTCACCAAGGAACGGTCTGGTAGGCTACACTACACATCGGGGTGGGGATACGGGAACAGAAAGGGAAAGGAAGGGCAGCGGTATATATTCAAAGAACATGAGGAGGAAAATCATAAAGGGAAGGTGTGGGAATGGTAAGTATAAAGACAGTACGAAGCACACATGAAAGAAAAAAACGGAAATATCCAAAAATAAGCCGGTAAATTGACAAAAGTGGGGACGAAGCATTCTACACGCTAGTAAGGTCCATTCAATGCTCTGCGGTGAACTAATCACGAAAAGTGAACGAGAATCTGCGTATTTATATTGTTGTCTTAGTAGTAAACTGTTCAACGATTTTTCGGCGGTATCTACAGACTCAGAGCTATAGAGTCGGCACAAATATTATTCTGTTGAAGGAAACGAAACAAGTTCCGGGGAGCCAGCTACGTAGAATACGGCTGAAACTAGAAAAATAAAAGAAAGGCGGTGGAGGCTATCCAGAGCCTTGCTGACATTGTGTCTTGTGTGCTCTTTAAAAGAGGAATCCCAACTCGCCTGGAAAGGGAGAACACCATGTCGCACGTTGTTCCCTGATGGGAGGGACAGTGCGGGGTGAGGACGATAGGACTTGATGCTTTTACGACTAAATCGTTATTAGCACCTAAACTTGCATGTTCGCTCCTATTGTCGACGTGAAAAGAGTAAGCACATAGTAAACAAAAGAGCAAACAAAAGCGGGTGACACGGCACTGTAATTTAACCTCGGGGCGAACACTCGTTTTCTGTTTTAACGATTTCTTCCTTTCTACATCAGTGTCGCACGCTATAACAAACGTCCACAAGTTGTGCCGAATTGGTATTACCGGCCCCGCGGGAAAACCGTGACAAAAAATCTACAATACTGTACTCGATAACGTAAACCGAAGACTACGGGTAACTAAAATTCAAGCTCTACGTTTTCCACGCGAAGCTGAAGTTGTACTTCAGGGTACCAATTGCAAAAACTTCGTAATTTATTTTTAGACAGCCACTACGAACAAATTTTCAGTTTCCTGCGTCGGTGAACATCGAATAAACCAACAGATGCCGGTTTTATCGCAATTTATGCAAACGTTAGTTACATTTGACGCTATCTTACGTAGGTACCACACTCTGCCCTGATTTGAAAAAATTGTACAATATTGGCTTCGATGGTGTTCTCACACCTACAATGTGGAGACAGCACGTCAAAATGAGATTTTTACGTGCTGTCAAAATCTCATTTCAACAGTTATCCGAAGGGCACTGGTGTTTCAAAAACGAGATATACGCGTCGTAGCAGGCAAGGTAAGAGGCCCCGCGTTCCATTCGGATCCGCTCCGCAAATCAACTTCGGTACGATAGAGAAACAAGTTCGAGTTAGATTGTAGTAGACATAACGATCTACATTATTTTCACCGAATTATGTCTGCACAAGTTTGGAAATCACAATTCTACGCCCAAGAAAGAACCAAGGCTGCCCGCACAACCACAACTTCTAACCTTTTTCAGTAATGAAAATGAACTTGTGCCTCACGCCAACTTAATTTCATTCTCTTCGGTCCTTTTTAACTTCGAGTGGTTGGTCAGAAGCGTTCTATTTGTGGATGATGTATTTGAAATATACAAGTCTCAAACAAATGCACTTACTCGAAAGAGAACAGATGAACTCTCCGTATTCTTATTAACTAAGCATGTCAGTCGCCACAACTAAACCCGGAGTTTTTCCGAGCGGCTCACGCGTTTAACGCTCGTAATGACCACAGTCTTCCCGAAAGACACTTGAGCCTCCTCTGATTGCGTAAACGTGGAACAGAAACGGCAAAAAAGAAAGATTCAGCAAGTAAATGGGGCACAGCCCATCTTTGCGGAACACGCCGAGTTCCCTTTGGCGTGTCGTAATCGCTCTGCGTCCACCCCGACTCCGGCGCGCTAAGCGTGGGAAGCCTTCCCGCCATTCCAGCTCCCCGGAGCGCTGCGTCCCTCTTCACCCTTCGCTGTCTCTATGGAAGCGAGCTTTCCTACGTACGTCCAGCAAATTGCAATTACGGCCAGCTCAGCCGAATAGCGTGGTTATCCGTCCAGAGTGCGCCATCGCGGTTCCACTTCGGGTTGCCGCTACAGTGAAAAGAGCTCACCCCTTCTATTCCGGCTTCTTGCTTCTTTGTAACCGTTACGTGTCATCGTTCGTGTTCGCGTTGTTCTTTCTTCTTTTCATCCTTGGGGCAAGGCGTGGCTTTGGGGTCGTCATTAAGTGCGGTCCACACTGGTATGACCAAATTAAACCAGAGGCAGCTTACGCTTCGGGAGGAAACGTACAAATTTTGGTCGAAGCCTTGGTCTTACGTCTTACAAAAAAGAAAACTACCCTCGATTACTCTCGAAAAGTTCGTTGCTTAATTCACGTACACTGTCAGAGGAAACAGTAGCTGTTAGGGGTAGTGCGGTTCATTTGTACTCACAGGTGTAAGCTGCAAACAACTGCCTCATAAGCATTTTTTCGCTTTGGAATGCTTTGAGAATCGATACCCAAATGCCAACATTTTGCGGCTGCAGCACATGGTCAACTTTTGCCCCACCTATGCTTCCCAGTGCTTGCACCTCTATGAAAAGGTAACTGATTGTTTATGAAGTTTAAGGCATCTACGCTTCAGAGGCGGTGAGGCGCGCCGTTGTGGAGGGCTCCAGAATAATTTTGACCACCTGGGGATCTTTAACGTGCACAAAATCCTCGAACACACAGGAGTTTTCGCTTTTCGCCTCCATCAGAATTGCGGCTGCACGAGCCGAGAATCTAACCCGCGTCCTTGGGCTCAGCAACACAACGCCTTATCCACTGAGCCATCGTGGCGGGTACCTTTGTGGAAAAATGTTAGGTAGTACTGAAGCTGTTGGTACAGATGAAGCAGACACTGCAGTTTTATCAAAGCTGCTATAAGATACCTGTCTTGTAGACAATAGCTACCCTTTGTGGGATTTCTCCACGTTTCAAAGATAAACGACAATAGGCACTGAAGGCTGGTAAGCGGACTATGCTTGGCTTTGTTTATTCGGGCTAGGTAGTTTTCATAGAACCCTATTCTCTAGAACGTGTTTATAAGAATGACGGCATTATTAGATGCAAGCCATCTGTTACACTCAGCCTGTCCTTCCATCCGGCGTGCATGCGTCCGCAACCCTCCCCCTTTCCCCTCGCCTGCCAACTGCGTTAGCGCGTTCTCCTCGCCATGCCAGCTGTGCGTCAGCGCGCATGCGCGTCTCTCTCTCATCACTCTCTCTCGCGGAGCGGCTATATAACCGCGGTATCTGCGGCGCGCTCCTCAGTCGCTCCGTCAGTCGCTCTTGCTGCTACTGCTCCGGCTGCTGCTCCACCTGCTGCTCCGAAGAGTTGAAATGGACACTAACATGCCTGCTACCGCGTTGGCTGACGCAACGGTAACCAGCTCCAGCGAATTGAACCCCGTGAGATGCCTTGCATCACCTCAGGGTTCCCCTCGCGGGAAGATGGAGAGAATTTTTTATTCAAATGGAAGCTGTTCACGCTCTATTACGGTAAGTAAAGATGAATAGGAACGCAGGCATACGGTGTAATAAAATAAGTGAAATTTCTCTAAATTTACGTCAGAATATTTTTTTTACGTTTCACAGTGTGCAATTGGGACAAATAAAGCGCTCCAATCGCTTCTTTGAATGTCTTTACACCTCACTCAAGCCAAAACTGTGCAGACGCAATTATAATATGAAGTTAGGAAGTTATTCATGCTAGAAAAGCTTACCTTCTCATGTCGATGGGGATCACAAGTTTTATTTTTTATGCAGAGCTTTCAGCTGCTGACAAGAAATTCTTCACTCCGTAGCTGCAAACAGATAGAGCTGCACTGTCTTGTTAGAAGACGGCAGGAATGATAAAGAAGGTACAAGCTATCAGGACGCTTCATTGGGAAATGTATATAGGAAGGGTACATCATAAGAGATGAAAATCAAAGCCCCTTTCATAAGAGAAAGATGATTGAGAAGCGAAGCTTTCTCCCATGCAACCTGAGTCAAAGTCAAAATCCAAAATCCAAACTGCTTCGACCGTGTCGAAACGGCGCAAGCGGGTAGACGTCGGCTTCGTAACGCGAGGGGTACGGGCTGGATTCTGGCCATTGGAAAGATTTTTCTTTTCAGGCGCTTGGTTTGCCTTTGAAGAAACGCATTCCGCAAGTTGGCTTTCCTGCCTTGCGTTTTGGGAGTAACGATTTGGATTAGTGACTTTGACTTTGGACTTTGAACACATCGGCTTCCGACCAGAGAAGGCTTCGCGTTTCAACCATCTTTCCCTTCACCCACAATAATCACTATCATCGTCAGCGAAAGGTGGCTTTCCTGCTTTGCGTTTCGGGGCAGCGTCGCCATCATTGAGGCATATAGAAAGCTTCGCTTTAAAAGGCCTACTTGCTGGCGTGTTGTTGAAAATGAAGGGTTGTTTCGGTCTCGAGGTGGGCTTTGCCTCATGCTCAGTTTGTTTACGTAAATGCGCACTTTACAAGAAACGGAAAGTGAAAACCACTCGCACGCCGGGAGGGAGCGCTCGAGAATGGGCGTACTAGGGAAACGGTGCCCATTTAACAGGGCGTTGCGCAGGGAGGGAAATCAAGAAGCACGGCAACCTGCCTGCTTCATAAATTTACCGTGTCTATAATTGTTGATTTTAAGTTCCATCTCCTTTCGCTATTTCGCTATTTGAAAATAGTGTTCAGTCTGAGTCATGCGAAACATGTATGCGCATAATTTGCGCGAGTCGGCAATCGTTCGGCGTACGCATTATCGGACCAGCATTTAACTGAATTATAACTGCAGAGCTGTTCGAGCAGAGCGTAATCCGTCTGTCGCACCAAAAAACCTCGTGGAGTGATGACGTCACCTTGCGTTGCTGAGCAACCCCTGGGGCAGCTGGGCATAGCTTCGCGCTCGCTTCGCTAGCGTAGGCATAGCTTCGCCGAGCCTCACCGGCGTCCGTCAAGCGGTGACGTCACTGCACAACACACGGTGTAAAACCTTGTGTACAGCGGCGTCGTCCAGGCTTGCGCGTGGGCTCCGGCGAGGGTAGAGGAGCCATAAGATCTGCTGTTTCTCCCGCCTTGCACAAATAGTGCAAGCTGCGGCATTTTTTGTTATCTTGGAAGTTTCACTGGAGTCCGCGTAAGTTTCACTGGAGCTTTCAGCCCGGCGTGACTTCTTGCTGTTAAATAGAGGAATGCACCTTTCTAGCGTATTTTCACAGTGCAGGTAGCGGTCAAGTTGCATGCGTGCATGTTTCCTAAGTACTTTAATTGTATTGTGCGGCGACCTGTTCAAGGGCGTCTACATAAGCAGCGTAGATACGGCATAGCTACGGCGTGATTTTGCGCCCTCATTAACCTCGGTCTATGCACTTGGCGTCTCCTTCTTGCTATGTAGTCCTGTTTGGTGAGAAGTATCGAGATTATGCCGCCATGAGACACCAAAAATTTGAATCACTGGTCCCGCCATATTGTTGGGACGCATTGCTATATTCTTTGCCACTTGCCTCCACGTAGGAGGCCCCGCGCACGTTTTTAGCAACTGCTTGTTTTTTTTTGTTTCTGGCCCTCTTATTTGCGAGTCATTCCCTTAAGAACTGCTTATGCGTTTTGGCGCGTGTGTTTTATGCCTCCATTTGTGCGTAGTTTTGTCTTAAGCTTCGGGAACTCATCTTTACCCCTGACGTGTGTATTTTCTATTCACACTACCATTCTTGCAGAAGGCCTGTCTCAAGTCGAAACATCAAAATAGACACCACGCATTGAAGAGTATAGTTTTATTTTTCCTTTTTGCTCAACTCTGCAGCAACAACCGACTAATCCTCACACCTTTGACCGCCGTGCTGGCGAATAGCAGCAGTCACACCTTCCTCAGCGCTGCAAGCGATTTAACGACTCAACCACCGACTAAAGTCGAACGCTCATATTCGCATGCACCAAATCCGTGGGGGATTTAACAATCTGTCTGTATGGAACGCTTTCAAAAACAATATTCGCGGCCTTCAAACGCGGACCTGTACGATCCCACGAAGATGTACGAGCGCAAGCGCGGAAGCACACCACCACACGCCCAACTGCGTGTCTCAGACAGGCCAACCATTTTTGCCCACGTCAACCGCTAAGCCCCCCCCCCCCTCCTTTCCTCTCACACCGGCAAGCCACACCAAGTCTGGTGTGCACGCAAATAACAACCACGAGCCGTTTACCGCGATGCTTCCGTCGTCGTGCCATAAAAGAGACCGAGCTTGGAGAGCCTAACTAAGCGGGGAAAACAGAACCCCCGCAGTGGCATGAAAAATGGGAGCATACTCACGCAGCGAACGTGGTGTACGGAAGTCGCGTTTATGCTAGAATAAACCCCGGGCGCACGACGCGGCCCAGGGAGATGGAGATGCTAAGGAGCCGCCGGCGGTTGCGGCCAGATGACGAAGGCAAACTTCGTCATAAATCAGTGCCCTCCGCTGCGAACAGCTAGCCAAACAGGGCCATCCTCTTTCTGTCTCTCTTTTTACCTCTTTTCCTTCTAGTGTCTTTCGGCCGTCAAAATGTCCGCGCACCCAGCATTCTCTGCCGGCTCGCATGAGTCGCGGCTGTAAAGAAGCAGGGAGTGAAATTGCCCAGTTTTCTACCCGCAAGCGTTTTACCCCTGGCGGCTGTTTGTAAAAGAAGAACCCTTCGGGGACATCACTGGCAGATGTCCTGCTGCCGTCCCGCTATGCGCGCAATACTGGGGGGCGCAACAGTGACTCTCCTCGCACGCAGGGATAACTCCTCCTGCCTCCATTTTCGGAAGGAAAACAAATGTGTAGTTTAATTACCGTAGAATTCATTTTTCACGGGCGCAGCTTTTTGCAAATGAACTGTCTTCTTAACCAAACTCTATTTCGAGGGAGCTTTTGTTTTTGTTTGTTCGTTTAGGAGACAAGCGTAAACACATCACAGCGAGCTTGCTTGTATGAATAAAAGCTTAGTCCCGCGGTAGAGTAGAAATGGGTTTGGAGGATGTCGCTTCATTTTTCAAGCAGTTTCCGCAGGTGTCACCTTTTCGTGCAACCAAAACCACATTATAACAAAAGGAATTCATACCCAGGTGGAGTCAAAATATTCCTGAAGTAGTTGTATAGCTTCTGGCTACAATTCGCACTGCGAGCAGGAGACATTTTCGACGCAAGAGGCTGCAAGGGCAAGTAATGAAAATAAATGGATCTTGAACGCAAATACACGCCCTAGCAACTCATCGCAGATGGGTGCATACGGGTTTCTTCAAAAGGTGCACTGAAACAGCATTTACTATATCAAGGCAAAAACAGTTTACATTTTTATTACATCCGGAGGCTAAATAACTGGTCGTATATTTAAAAACCCTGTTTAAGCGCGCATTTCATATTTCTTTTCGTGTTGGAATGGAGAAAACAAAAAAAAAAGCCATTCCATTTCGGTTCTTTTATAGTTAGTGAAAACACCGTTTTGATCTCTAGCATCCTTGATGCTCTTCATTCCACGGCAAGTGGGAGAGTTAAGCGAAACGGAAGTAACTTCCATTTCAGCGACAACATGAATCCCAACGAATGGTGCCGGTTAGCAGCTGCGAAGGGAGCCATCTTTTAGCGGGAGCATCACGAGAGCGGTTCACTTTTTCTCGGACGTCCAGATTAATGGGCTAGCCAGGGCCGCCAGCCTGGATGGACGCAGCACCGCTCTGCCGCACGCTCAGTGCACGCCGCTAAAACTATTTTGAACGCACTTCGCCCCGCTGCCCGTTCTGCTTGGAGATCTTCCGTTCCCACCACTTCAGTATTTTCTTGGCTCCTGATTGCCCACACGCTCAAGTTGACAGGCTTGTAACAACCCGAGCCCCTCAATTCCGAAATAGTCTGGGTGTAGCCGCAGCATATGCTGTCAAGGAAATGGAGGCGCAAGGAAATTCAGGGTACTTTGGCTGCTGCGATGACGGACAAAGCGGAAATGAGCAAACCGTCCGAGCGAAAGCGACAGAAAAAAAATTCCGGGCCATCTCCTCTAACGTGAAGCCTTGGGAGGGGTGAAGCATGCATTGTGCGCCGGTGTTTCCCACGGCCAAATCGCTGCTAATGGGCAAGCCTCCATCGCAGAGAAGAGCGTTTCTGAAGGCAACGTGCGGCGGTTCTTTTCTCTTGCCTCCCGGCGCGCGCTGAGTGGGCGCCGGAGAAGTGCCGGTGGGAGGAGAAATCGCGCGTTTGCTGAAGCGGTGGCTCCCTCTCTTGCGTTGAATCGGATTTAAGCAATTCAATGAGACAGACTTGCTGTAAGTTGTCTTCGGGTCACGCGCCGCCGCATGCTAAGAAGTAGGCTTTACAGGAGAAAACCTGGCGTTTGAGACCAATTTCCAGACGGTATTTAACAAACTTCTGTTAATAATGTAATTAAATCCTAATTATTCCTGTATTCTGAATTAGTTGAAATGATGTTAGTTTATTTTGAAACATTTTTATTAATTATGAACTTGTTTTTCGACCATCGTTTGATATCTTGATTACCGTGACGACAGGAGACGACGGCGACAGGAGATGCCGAAAGCCCGAGCTCCTAAGGTGCTTCACCGCGAAAATTGGCTGTATGTTATTCCACGTAATGATTATCATTGCGAGAAGCTGCGTGATTCTGCGTGGCTGCGTCGCTTAGCCGCTTATACTCGCCGCCGGTTTTCTAGCGTTTACCCTTGCTACGCCCGGTGCCAACATATTGTTTCCTCATAGAGGGCACTGGGAGTTTTGAGAAACGCCCAGGCCGGGATAGACACATCCAGCTCCGATGTAACAGAAGGGAAATACACGAATACAGCGTGTCATAGAAAAGCCCGCTGAGGACTAAACCAGTGACAGCAGGTATACCACTACACTTCTATATCTAAAAAGAACGGTGTTAACCATGGCAATGCAGAACTGCGAAGCTGATTCCAGTTCAAGTGCTGAGGCAGGCACTTTCTATCACCCGCTTCTGTGCTATTTTTCAGGGGAGCCACCTATCTGTGTGATTGGTTTGTCTGAGGCATTGCTGTCGTGAGCTAATCATTTTACAGAAGGTGGTGAACCGACGAGATGTCAATTTTTGGCCAAATCCCCATCCTTAGGTTAATAAAGTTTTTTTTTCGCTCATTGCTTGTTCGCTTTCCACAATCTGTTTCATCTTGGACGCTCCTCGCAATTTTAAGAGCTCTTCCTAGGCCGAATGATTAGCCTGCAAGCTATAAAACCTCGCATCCTAACCCTGACACTTTTTCAACACCTCTCCTCTTTATCGCTTGCTTCGAAGTGTGGCCACCGATTGGACAGTAGTAGATAAACGACTTCGCGTGAAGGAACACCTCGCCCAAACTCTACATCTGAACCGCGGCCTTCGCCGCCAAGAATTGCCTGCGCCCAAAGTTGTCGCAAGCCTACCGGTTGGCTGCCGTGCGGGCCGCACCCGTCGTGGTGCACCTCGGAATCCGGCGGCAAGGCACGCGTGCGATGGGGCGGCGAAGCGCGGTGTTCGAATTGAGATAGCGGCTGATTAATGACTCCGGCGTTAGCGAACGCCATCGAGTAGCGGCTTCCTCTCCCGTTTCCCGACAGCAGCCGTCGGGTCCCGATTAGCTTCCACTCGGGCAGCCTGCAAGTTGTTCCTTCTCTCTTTTTTATCTCTCTCTCCCTGGAGTGAACATGGAATGAATAGTTTACAGCGGCCGTGTCTCAGGGCTAACGCCGCGTGTGAACGGGGGCTAAACGAGGTTACTTGGAGCGATTTGTTAGCCGTTGCTTCTTGCGGACACCTGAATTACCGGGAGAATCTGCGGTATGCGCAGGTGCACTTGTGAGCACGATCGCCACGGAGAATATTACGTCGCCGTCGCGGTAATTTTCTCTGCATTGGGTCTCGCTCGGACTCAAACTTTCGGTTTAGATCTCTTCCTAAAAATTTCATAAAGTACGGTACAGTTATACAGTACAGTACAGTACAGTACAGTACAGTACAGTACAGTACAGTACAGTACAGTACAGTACAGTACAGTACAGTACAGTACAGTACAGTACAGTACAGGGCGATTATTCAGAGAGCACAACGAATATCATATAAGAAACTACCACTGCATCTTTTTTGTGTAAAAATAACGCTTCCTTTGTGTTTTCTTGCACTGCTATTCGGTTGTACTATTTTAAACGCGTATAGAAAAGTACAACGCCGAGTCCTATACCGTTCATAAGAAAGGAACCATACATACATTAAATTTCGTACAATCGATAAAATGCTGTAAGCTAAATGAACGTACGTCCTATACCTTAAATTTTGGGTTTTGTTCCCTTTAGGTCTGTTTCAGCTCTTGTAAATTTTAATCGTTTTTTCCCTTTTACGTCATTTTCACCTACTTTCGTACATTATTTTTGGGCATTAGCGTAGTTTTATTAGTGTTGGAGGGTTTTGGTTGAGAATTTATTCTTGCGTCGGTTGCGTTTGTCCCTTCTAGGTCATTTTCAACTGTTCCGTACTCAGCTCAGCGAAGGCTATCTGCGGCGAGCATAGGCGCATGATTGCTTTTTTCGAATTGCGGTTGTTTTGGCCCGTTTCAACTTTAAGTTTGTTTTGTCTGTTATTATTTAACATCAAATACTTTTTAGCTGCTCTGAGGAGGATTCTGCTGTAAAATCATCCCAAGCAGGAATATGGATTGTGAATACTCGTTTGGAACAGCCCTCACCTGCAATGCGTTCCATAACAAGGGCACACGCAAAAGAAGCACACCTTATGCTTCAGAAACAGAACACAAATAAAAAGAGCACACCCTGCTGGGCAACGCCTGAGCATGCGCAGAAGCACGGAAAAGGCGGAGAGGGCGACGCGGCAGCGGTAGCTGTTCGGCACACTGGCCGTTTCGGCTAGCCCATTGGTTAGCAGTCACCACGCAGCGAGGGCGCTGTGCGAGGCAGTGAATACCCTTCGCCTTTCATTTGGAAACTCAGTGACACCCAGTTCTCGCCCAGAGGCGCAGCAATCACCAGCGACCCAGAGTGCTCTTCACAGCGCCGAAAGACTGTCGTAGTTCGACTAGGCATTAATGATATCGCGTTCTCAACTCACCAAGACCAATCTGTTGTCTTCTGAGTCCCGAAAACGCCTCAGCACTGCTATTCCCTCACGCGTGTAGATGTTTTCGAGCGTCATTGCGCCTTCTTCGCATCGTAAGATGCGTGCATTTACTAATCCGCTACCGAGTAGTCCACCAACACTGCCCGAAATGTGTGGTCAACCAACGATCCATGCGCCCCTTTGTGTTCCCGCTTCTTCATCGCATTTATTACGGAGCGCGTGGTGTGTTGCCACTAGCAGCATCGCCGAGATGGTTATTTCTCTTTCGCAAGGCTGACCTTCAATGTTTACATACTCTCGAGCCGAGGCCTCGCGAACACTGTGCCTGACAAGCGGCTGCCGCCCGCAATTGTCGTCTCTGCGCCGTCTTAACCAGATTAACACCGTTCCAAGGCCACTTATTCGCAGCGGCTGCCCCAGCGTAATGGCAGGCTCCTCGCTCTCGTGTAGGAAGCAAAACGGGTGGCGGAAAATGACAGAGCCGTACAGACGCTGGGGTTGTTTTTCTAATGTTTTATTTCTTTTTTGTTTCTTTCTGTGGTCAAATGACCATGACTTCAGAGGAGCATAATAGACTTCTAAAGCTTGATACGGCCTTGTATTCTTCAGCGACCATTCATGCCTTGGTAAAGCTAGAACATAGAGATCGATCATGTGCATCTCTAAAACGATACTAACAATCCGCCTAGGCGGATTTCATTTTGCAACATTGTTTCTGAAGTGAGTACCTTGCTCAAAATATAAAGTAGAGACGTACCTGGCTCCCTCTTCTCAAGCACTAGGCATACTTGTGAGCATTTTTTATGCATGTCACAATTAAGCAACTTTTGAACGTAACTTGGGGGAAAAATGAGAAAAAGGCATGTAAACTTAGCATTAGAGGTGAATTAAATCCCAGCTCACAAAAGCATCTTTCAAGCGCGACATTTGAAGTTTTTATTGCATCACCATCATCATGATCCTCATTCTTTTTATATTTTATGTTTTATGGTATATTATTTATAATTTATATTTCGCTGTTTTGCTGATCTGTTGTTGAACTTTATGTCGAACTCTGCCGTCACGGTCATCACCACATGACCAGCACCCAGGACCACAGGGTTTCATACTAATATATACTAGAAGGAAATATGGCGCTGCAATCGCGGGCCGTCGTGGGCGCCGCCATTGCAGCTAGCGGCGCTTCTCGCCCACATGGCTTAGCCAGCCATATGACTTCTTTTTTGTCTCGAAGCCAAAATCAACAAGAAGGGCAAATGTTTTTTCCTGTTCATCTTGCTTGAAGCTTCTAAATAACCACTGACAACTAAATCGTTTTCGAGCTATTATAAAACAAATTTGCATATTCTTTTACAGTAATATTGTTGCTTTTTGTGCGGCACAGGCGACTTTTCAGTCTGTTCATTAGCAATGCCAAGGACAAGTGGAACGTGGCTGCCCGGTACATGGCGGAACGCTCGCTGAAGCGCGGCTGCCCTAGACAGTGGCGCTAGATTTCCCTCTAGTATATATTAGTATAAAACTCTATGCCAAGGACAGCAGTTTTCCCTCTAGGATATAATAGCATGAAACTCTATGCCAAGGATAGCGCCCTTCGAAGCTGGTTGCGTTCGCTCGCCACTGCCAGGCGCCACCTGCTCGACTCCGTCGGTACCTCCACTTCTCAAGGCCGGCTCGGGTTGCGTGTGCCAACTTTTATAGGAAAAGTATCTATAAACGTTGGCATGTGCGGCAGCGGCATACCCTCCTTCCTCTGGCGCTGCTGTGTCGTTTTCTAGGCGCGCGCTGCGCTTCTTTTTCGAACGCCCTCCTACGATCCTCCTCCGAACCTCCTGCTTCCCTCCTCTTTCCCGGCGCCCGATAACCGGCTAGCATCGCTGGCTCCCATTTTCTGTGCGATTTTGTGTATGTACTTGTTAAATTCGGGAACCTCACTTAATTAAAGCTGCCCGGCAATACTTTATCATTCGCTGTGTTTAGTGTGTCTCTGTGTACTGTGTTTGTTTTCACGCCAGCCGGGCTGACCTAGGCACGAGGGGGGCAAAGAAATTGCGCGCAGCCTTTTGTCGCTCACCACAATTTTGTGTTTTCTCCGCGAGCAGCCCCAGAGAGGACCAACACAAACGTGTCGGTCCCATCGAAGTCGTAGGTCAGAATCTCGTTCGTTTTGTGAAACCAGCGTAGTTGGACCGTTGAATCTTTAAAGAGCACGATTACAGTCATTAGAATGTCCATGGTGGACGGAAGCTGTGAAATCTTTCAAGGGGTCAATGGTATGAAGGGGACACCAGACATTTCGCCTACCGCAGTTACACTGCTCAAAGTTACTGGGCGAAGTCCGCATTCGTTCCGTGGCTCGGTAGCCGGTATACGTCAAAGGGTATGCGGCCAGGCTTTGTAATGCGCGCGACCAGTTGACATAACAAGGAATTTTCGGCGGTGCGGACAACAATCCTTAGCATGTATGTTAGCAGCGTCGAGAGCGAAACACATTAAACCTTTCCGTTCCCTTCCAGGTACCAAAAGCAATGCCATCTAATTTTCCACTTCGGACGCTTTCGCCCCTACTTATCGGGTGCAGCATCCCCTAAATTGACCTAAAAAAAAGTATGCCTCAAAGTGGGCTCCCACAGTTAACACTTCGCCACATTAGCCGGCTGCACTCTGACGCGAACCACATCTTATCAGATGGCTAATGCGCCCCTGAGTTCCGCTCCTCCGGAGTCATTATCCCCTTTGCTGGTCAGATGTTCTTCTATCGCCTCGAGCGGGCGACATAACCTATGACAGCCGACCTTCACGCTACACTTTAAGCCAGCGGCTGAGGCAATGTACGGACCATGTTCACGGACTCAAACGCAGCTTTTCAAAGCCTGCAACGCAGCGATGCTCACAATTCATGAACATGCCTCTCGTGACATCGCATACCTGCATCACCTTGCCAACAATGCTGGACACCATATAACGTTTCAGTGGCTTCCTGGTCACTGTGGTACCCTAGGAAATGAGAAGGCAGATAGGCTGGTCGCAGGGGCATGGAAATGCGAAATTTAAGGAAGATTATCGTCACTAAGCGTGATGCCATAACTATGACGAAGGCGCTTGTTTTAACGTATCGGAACCGTCTCTGGTCCATTCCAGAGCACCACCATGCTCTGGAATGGACCAGAGACGCTACATAAACCCTTCTCTCAGGAGGAAGCTGTTAGACGTACTTCCACGCCGATTACACACGTTGTATCCCCGACTACGTCTCAACGCAGCGTTCACGAAGTAGTACCTTTGTAGACTTCACGCCATCACAAATTACTTACTGCGACAACTGCGGATCGCTAAGAAACGTGGAACATTTGCTGTTGAAATGCTCCGCATATATACAGGCAAGGTGCAGTCTTGTGCAGAAACTAGAGCGTCCCAGCCCAGGACCAATGACCATGAAACTACTTCTTGCTCCATGGCCATCTCCTCCAGCTCAACGCAAAGTAGGGGCGGCATTGTTTGATTATCTGAATGAGATTGGCGTCATCGAAGGGATTTGAAGTTTTAAAAACACTCTTTCACCCCACTACTAACACCAACGGGATGTTCATTTTTTTTGTCTCTTGTTCTATATCTTTTCTTCCTCTCTCTTCTGCCCTGCTATATATCGGGCCTTTCCTTTTCTCCCATTCCGCTTCCCCCATCGAGTAGCTAGCATATTGGTGCCGAAATACCGGTAAACATCTCAGTTTTCTCTCTCTTTCTTCCTCTTTCTCTCTCTCTCTCTTTCTCTTTTGGCTGTGAATTACTAGTTTTAAATGCTCAGTGTAATTAAAGTGTACATATTGTGCAACTGCTCGGAGTAGTCCATCGTTCACTACCTGTCGGAGACCACGAAGGAGCAAGCGAGTGATCTGTTCGTCACCTTTTCATGATCTTTCGATCATCGACCGACTGATCCTCTTATCAGGTCCCATCGGAGTGTAACTGTACCTCCCAACAATTTTCTGTAGCTCGAGCGTTCCACGAAACATAAAGATCCAAGTTTTTCACTATAAAATCTATTGCCTTTAGAATATGAACGTTCCGGCCAGCATCACATTTAGGATAACATAAAGCCAGCACCGCCCCCCCTCTCAATATTGCAGAAACGATAAATTCCAAATACAAGTACTCATCGATAATGACAAGCGCAATGTCATCACTGACAGCGTTACTAATGAGTAATCAGTAACGTCATTGATGACAGCGCGTGCCAATGAACTGTGCTGAGACTGGGAACCTGTGAATACGGCAGTGTGCTCAAAAACAACTGCCAGAGTATTTGCTACCCAAGGGCGGCGAACCACATTTTGTGGTTTGCATTTGATATGGATGTGTGCCAGCGGAAGCTTTTACTATTCTTCTGCATCCTCTCCTCCCTGTTGTAGTTTGGCCCAAATGATGCCAAAAAATTTCATGAGACAATAACATGAGTTCACCATCGCATTGCATAAATGCGCCGGGATAGCAGTACAGTTCTGCCTATGAGAAATCAGGCCTGTTATTTCGCGTGCCCATGTCCCTGTTGACCCTCACGCAATTTATATGCTCCTATAGTACACAACCTGGGCTGCTGATTGGCTGCATTGCTATTTTAGGGGTCCAATAAACACAGCATACTCATGATTGTTGGTTACCTCTTGGGCCTTAGCAGAACAGTCCTCCTCGGTAGAGCCGTCCATCCTATATTGCTGTCTTTGTCAGCGTGTCGTAATCAGGTTAATCGCCGTATTCATGGGAGGTTGTGGCCGTTACTACACCAGGGTGGCCAATCCTGCTCTGGTGAGGGAGTGCATTACCGGCAATGGTCGCCGGAGTCAGGCCGCACCCCAAGCCCCTTTTGTGCAATTCCATCAATACCCGGATTTTTTTTTAATCCGGTGGGAATTGTCCGGTACCGGGATTCGAACCACGGTCCTTCTGCACGCGAGGCGGATGCTCTACCTCTACGCCATCGCGGACCAGCTCTACGCCATCGCGGACCAGCCGGTACCAGCGGACCATCTTACCGGTACTCACCTACGGGGCAGAAACCTGGAGGCTCACTAAGAGGGTTCAACTTAAATTGAGAACGACTCAGCGTGCAATGGAGCGGAAAATGATAGGTGTAACATTGAGGGACAAGAAGAGAGCGGAGTGGGTCAGGGAAGAAACACGTGTTAAGGACATATTAGTAGAGATTAAGAAAAAGAAATGGACGTGGGCAGGGCATGTAATGCGAAGGCAAGATAACCGCTGGTCATTAAAGGTAACAGAGTGTATCCCAAGAGAAGGCAAGCGTTGCAGGGGGCGGTAGAAAGTTAGATGGGCAGATGAGATCAAGAAGTTTGGTCCCAGTTGGCACAGGACCGAGGTAGTTGGAGAATAATGGGAGAGGCCTTTGCCCTGCAGTGGGCGTAGATAGGCTGATGATGATGATGATGATGATGATGATGGTAATCAGGTATTTGCTCATCGTTCGATGCAACTGATTCTTAGTGCAGCGAGAGACACCGGCAAACCGTGTATTGCTACGCAAAGGTAAGAGGGCAAAGACTAGATCCCCACGCAACGAGTTTTAAAGCGGAATCCTTAGATCTTTGTGTCAGGCAACGCGTGAGGTAGAGGAAAGCGTACATCGAATTAGAGCTCCAATCTAGGAGCGCACGCTCAGAAAGGGAAAGGGCAGCGCCGGAGGAGGGTTTTGAGGAAGGGCGATGCACAGTACAACGTTCTATAGGAGAACCTGACCGCGTGGGCTCAGAGTTTCATTCCACATCGCTATGAGTGACGACGCAGCACGTACTAGTCGCTAGCGGGGAAGACCCAGAAAGTACGCCATAGCGGAAGTGGCTACAGAAGCTCGAAATGCCACTCGTCGTAATCGCCATGGGGAGGAAGCGGCTATGAATGAAGCCGTGGTAGTGGCCCGACGAGAAGAACATGAAAGCTCAACAGTTAGTCGTTTCTCCCTCTCTAAACAGCAGATAAACAGAAGTACCTGCACTGGTCTTTCGTCTTTACATCGTTTAAAGGAAAAGGTGGAGGACCACTTTTATTGCAGAAAGTTCTAAGCATCCCCCGCAATTTGTATGCGCATGAATGTTAGTCCTACTTTTATTTAGTATGTTCAAGGGACACAAAAGCGTAAAAGCAAATTGGTCTACACCTTAGATTAGTGCTGCGAATACAAACACAGCACTTGTTGTAGCAACAGTTCAATAACGCAGAAAGTTCCAAAAGCGTAAATACAAGTATCGCCACCCGATACATTTATATGAAGTGCATTTTATGGCCGCCAGAACCTTGCAGTGTGAAGCTCGGGCATTGGAAGTTTGCCTAACGCTTAAGTGTTTTCCTGGAGCAAACATGAAAGTTGCAGATCATATGGATGTAATATAACTGTAAGCCAGAACTTTTGCACGTCGTTTCGTGATTCAGTTTTGATTTCGTTGAAATGCTTCGCCTTGCGTACAAGCGCAAATAAAAGAAGCATACATGAAGGTGAACGCAAGGTCCACCCGTGCCTGCGTACCACTTGCGGATATATGCGCATACAACAGCTATTGGCAAAATTAGATCAGCTCTATAGACTTGAAAAAAAGCGGTTCACAACTGCATGCCCTTAGAAATGGAACTTGTGTTTCCTGCGTCTGTTCACAGCCGGCAGCACTTCCTGGGAAAATTTCGGTGGGATCGTCAACCTCCGCTTGTGAAGATTCCGGTGAGGGTGAGCGTCCATCCCTTCCACATGGAGTGGAATTTTAGCGCTGAGGAAGATGGCGACTATCAAGTAAAATTAAAAATAGGCCCCCGGCTTGCTTACGGCACTTTCTGACGTGCTCTGCATCTTCTAAAAAACACAGAAGCAAAATGGCAAGAAAGCATTCCAGTTTTTATTATTTTCTTAGCAAAAAAAGCACCACTGGCCGTCTTACCAAATCCGAAAGAAACACCAATATTTCCGTTTAAGCAAGAAGTTGTTAAGCATTTAGTGTCATTTCGAGTTCAATTCTCTCACTTTGAAATTGTTAAAAGGAACAGTGTAGACACCCAGCGAGTTGGTTTAAACCGGAATTCTGACCTTAGCCTTGATTTGGGACCGAAAGATGCCTTGATTGCCGAGAAATCGCTTAATCAAGCAACAGATTTTCCTTCCTCATTTTTTTTGCCCCGATTGCTTGGCACAAACAGCGGTGGCAGTTTGCGTCACAATAAACGGGAAGCAAGCGAGGCAGCGGAGATGTATAGCGGAATAGAAGCAACCGAATAAAAACGCGACCACGTAACAAGCGGTTTTGTCAGTTTCGGTCAAATTATTAGGATTTTCTCCAACTCCCGGTTGCTTTGCATCTACGGACGACTAGGTAAAACGTTTTGTCGTGGGACCTGTGACGAGTATTGACGCTTTGTTGAAGAAAAACAGGTTTTACTTTTAGGCCGCGTGTAGTTCGGCGTCAAACCAACCACTCGTGCGCAGTTACCGCACGCCTCCTCGTATAGCAGTACCGCTGCAAGCGTGGAGGAGTAGCGCCATCCAACGACAGCCAGGGAAGACGCTGCGTAGGCCAGACCACGGGCCAGACGTTGTGTGCACTTGAAAATACTGACTTTAGCCAAAATCAAAGTTCCGTGCTTTTTCTTTGCGGAGCAGCAGTACGCAGATGGTCATAATAAAGGTGGCTAGGCACACTGTACTGTTCAAGGGTCAAACTATTATCTGGCCGAGTATCGCGCCAGGTATTCCGCCCAAACCGAATCGAATTTGGTAGCGTTTGGGCTTGGCTCCCATAATACTAGCTTTCCTTTTGTTCTCTGACGTCCAAACATTACCCTAAACAAACCTCCAGTTAAGGTTCTGGACACATTTGAAGGCGTAGTGTTGATATATTTGCAACTGTAACCTCTCCCGGTATAAGTGGCGCGGTACAGCCAGTGGCGGCCGTGCCTGTCTTCACATTCTTGTATTTTTCTACCTTATCTTAAAATAGCGAATATACCACTCTGTATGAGTGGTATATTCGTGTTCTCGGTGAGATAATCTATCGATCTAGAGCAACTCTTATTTTGTCTTGAATTCCTTTCAATGCCAAAGCCGCCGTATAAATAAATGTCTTCTCGTTAAACTTTATTTTGGCCACTCTCATAACTGGGGTATAGCTCGAACCAAGTTAAACAAACTTTTGAAAACTAAGTAGATTTAGTTAGATAGACTGATAGACTGATTAGTTAGTAGACTAAGTAGATAGACTGAGTTCACCTGAATTTATCCTCAATACAGTTTTCCATGATGGTAATGCTTGGATGTTTTTGGCGCGAGGCCAACGAGGGAAAAGAGCGCCAAACAAAAGTGATTACCACAAAAAAGTAGGTATTAAAACGTGTAAGCCAGACAAATAGAAAAATCAATAAAAGTCAACAGTGATTGCTGGTTTATTGGGCCAGTTTTGAATATGCATGGCAGGAAATGAGGTTTCAAAACTTAACATCTTACAAATACTTACAAACGCGTTTCGCAGAAACCTAGGCATCGTCACCCAAAAGCAACGATGGGTGTAGCAGAATGCCTTGTCTGTAGAGTTCTCTGAAGTGTTTGTGTCGTGTTGTATCGAGTTCCTTGCATGTGATTAGAATGTGAACTACGGATTGGCCCTCCCCACACCTGCTACACACGGATCTTGAAGATCCAGTGAGCAGGCTTGAGTGCGTCGACTGCGTGTGGCCTATGCGTAACCTGGCCAAGGCGACTTCTGTGTGTCTGTTACGTGTGTCCGTGGTGTATGGTACCAAGTGTGGTTTTATTAAGTGTAGCTTGTTGTATGTCTGTGTATTCCAGTCTGCTTGCCATGTATTGTGAAGGTGCTTTCTGATGTGTGGCTTGAGGTCCGTGTAGGGACTGTTGCTGTGTGTAGTGTATTTGTAAGTACAGCAGCAGCGGCCATCTGATCCCCGGTCTCATTACCGGCTATCCCAGAGTGGCCAGGCACCCAACACGCAGTCAGTTAAAGATTCTAGGCATATGCAGAGATAATGGTCTTTAGGACGAGGTAGATGATATAGTTTTTGCATGATTTTGTTGATGACAATGCTTGCACCACACGCAACGAGTCGGTATAAATGACAGACTTAGGGATGTTATGTTCAATGATATGATTTGCAACAAGAAAAATGGCATACGCCTCCGCCGTAAAGATACTGGTGTTTATATTCATGGTTCTATTTGCAGTAAAATTGGGACCGTGCGCAGCACAGGACACGGTGGAGGATGGTATGGACGCATCGCTGTGACGCAGCGATATTTATCCAGTAAAAACAAGAAGTTCTGCAAAATTGCGCTTCTTGAAACTCAATTTTTTCCACGTTTTACAAGTGACAAGTCACACAGCACAGGGCGAACTTTCCATGGGAGTAAAATAGGGTAAACGCGTGCTACAGGACGTTTTACAGGTATCTGAAAAGGAAACAGCCAGTTCAGATTTCAATAGGCAATAACTTTGCACATGAATTGGCGAAAGAAGCGGCAAGAAATGGAGAACCAACTGTTGTTCCAATAACAAAATCATTCATTTCAAAACATTTATATACCAAGTTAAACCAGGAGTGGAATAAGGTGTGGAATAAAGATGGCAAAACAAGTTATACTTATAGGTGGTTTAAGAACGTAAATCTTATTCCGGACCACTTTCCTACAAACTTCTACTCTTCCCAAGCCCTGACAGGGCATGGTAGATTCCCGTTTCCTTTTTCAAGATTCAGAATAACACAGGCATCTACATGCAAGTGTAGCAAGGATATAGAGAACTTTGATCATTATCTAACAGAATGCCCACTCTTAATATATGAAAGGAAAAGACTCGTTAAAAAACTAGGAGAAAACTGGAAATAATTAAGAAAGAGGAAACAAAATTAATTTTACAAGAGATGCTTTTAAAATTTAACGAATTCATTCTACAAGCATAAGAATAGACCAAACATGACAGAACACCAACACGATCAATCACGACAATATAAAAGATGGGATATGATACGGGCATGGAGCAGAAACGCCATGTTGGTGAGGCTTCTACCGCCAACATCTCCAGTCATTCCCTTCTTACACTAAAAACAACACAAGGAAACCAAGCAGAACACCAACAACACACAATCATAAACCATCAGGCGTAACAGATCTATATACCCAGTCAAGTCAGGTCACGAGCAAATCATGAAGAACAAGATCAACAAACCAAGATCAAAGAATCAAGTATCAAGTAAAGTTCAAGAACAAGAACAAACAAGACAAGACGTCTACCAAGGATCCAAGTCGACAGTGAAGATCAATTTTTATAACGAAGTGTTCTTAAGGTTTAGTGTTTGTTATTTTTCTTTTAATACTTGTAGAGTTTCCTGATTTTTCGTTTCAAACAAAGAAATTTTCCTTTCAAGTTAAAAAAAAGCCCGCTGATAATTTTCCCGTTCCCGGGTGGTGGTCGCTGATCTATTTTCTCTTCCCCATTACCCCTTCCTTTTCCTGCCCCAACCACCTTTGTACCACTACCTCAACCATATTTCTACCCCCTCCGCTTCCCTTTCTCTCCCTGCGATACATATGTGGTGCAGGCTGGGAACCTTTTTTCCTCTCACAGTCACCTCACCTCACCTGCTCATTGGCTCTGAGTGAGAAAGGTGCAGAGATGTTCGGGCGGTTTAAAAAAATCTGGGGTGTGGAGGTATTATATAAACTGGATTAAAAGGATGGTTACCCATTGATGAAACTTCAAAAGCATATAACAATTAGGTTCGCTGGTGTCAAAAGCACCTTTTGTCACACTCTGCGTAAAGACTATGGGCAGGGATAGTACAAAATGCGCCACATGAAAGGCGAAGCCCCAAGTGCAGTACTGGGTCGAGCATTTTGAGTGCTGCTTTTGTTCCTGAACCATAGACCGCACTCCCATAGTCCAAGCGAAATTCCAACAAACAGGAAAAAACACGCAAGAGGAACTGTTTGTCCGGACCATAAGACTGGTGTGACAGGATTTTAAGAATTTTGATTTTTTTTTCAGACATTTCTGTTTGAGCTGTTTGATGTGGGGAATGGTTGCGAGTTTGTTTATATAAAACTACACCTAAAAACGTGGGCTCCTTTTTAACAGGAATAGAGTTGCCGTTAAGTTCAATGTCAGGATCCGCGTGGATCCCGCGCCTCTTCGAAAATGCGACGCAGGTACTTTTAGTAGGATTCAGTTTAAACCCATTTTGATCAGCCCAGCGAGCCAGTTTATGAACGGCAAGCTGTACGTGGAATTCGCAAATGGACAGATTACAGGCTTTTAAACATATCTGCATATCGTCTACATACATAAAGAGATTATTCGAGGCAGTATATTACCTAGCGAGTTCATTTTTACAATAAACAATGCGCAGCTCAATACTTCGAACTGAGGCACATTTTTCTTTGCGCAAGAATTCTGGAAAGCGCAGAACCTACTCTCATCCGAAATGTTCTGTTAGACAAGTACCTTTCAAGTGTGTTCAACATGTTACCCAATATTCCAAAAGATTTCAAGTCAATGAAAATGCCATAGCGCCGTGCCGTGCCATATGCTTTTTCGATGTCGAAGAATATGGTCATTTAATATTGTTTATGAACAAAGGCATCTTTTATATATGACTATATGGCCACAAGTTGATCATTCGTGGATCGCCGCACCCTGAAGCCTGCCTGGCAGCTCTGGATAAGGCCATTGCACTCCAAAAAGTACACTAGCCTTCTGTTAATCACCTTCTCAAGAAGCTTGCACAGGCAGCTTGTCAGTGCGATGGGACGATAACTTGCGGGTAATGTGGGATCCTTTCCTTTTTTAAGAAAAGCTACTACTATCGCTTCTCTCCGTGACATGAGAAGGCGCCCCGAAAGCCATATCTTATTGTATAAGTGGAGAAGGGTTTCAAGTGTGTGTGCATGTAGGTGTTGTATCGTTGTGTATTTAAT
This sequence comes from Haemaphysalis longicornis, assembly GCF_048455015.1. Taxonomy (NCBI): domain Eukaryota; kingdom Metazoa; phylum Arthropoda; class Arachnida; order Ixodida; family Ixodidae; genus Haemaphysalis; species Haemaphysalis longicornis. The sequence goes on along the minus strand of NW_027526335.1, from coordinate 129,163,036 downwards.
GTCGTCTGCACCCGGAGCTGAAGGCTGATATGTACTCAGGACAGCCCTTAACTCATGAAGTGTAAATGCACAGTTGTAAGCAGATTTTGATTTGTCTTCGTCATGTAGGGGCTTCTTTTCTGCAAGGTGTTTTGCGTTTCATGAAAGTGTTTGTGTAGTGTGCCGAACTGGACACGTGTTGGAAATATTGTACAAGTCTGTTAGCCTGGCCTTCGAGTGTGTCCCCTGTTTTGTTGACAAGGGGCAGGCTGTGTGTCTGTCGTCCGTAAAGTTTGCGTATGGTTTCCCTACCTTGTGTGTGTCTGTGGATGAGTTTATGCATGTGAGGAAGGCGCGCCAACTCTCCCTTTTCGCCTCACGGTGCAGACGCTTCCCAAGTGCGTTTGCCCGTTCAATATAGGTTGTAATTTTCGCTATACCAATAAACCCGTATTTGTATACCGTATTCTTACGTAACTTAACGTATAAAACGTTGTCGCACATGAACAGAGTAGCATAAGGCCAACACCGTGCTCCTTAAACTGTATGATTGAAGAAAAATAAAGGTTTCCTGGTTACGTTGAACAGAATACAAGACCGTTTCATACTTAATAGTTCTTCGGAGTTTAGTCTCGAAAGCACTAGTTCTTAAGCAATACTCTAAGGTTGCACAATATCCTTTTAAGAATCTCAAATCTCACTTGCTTTTGATGTGATAAAAGGGAGAACTAGCCCCCAAGAACGCGTGTTACTGAATGAGAAAAAAGAAAAGATCGACCAGCACTTACGGTCTTCACAATTCTTCCATGCTGGAGATAAAATTGCATCACACGGGGAGGCTTATCTCCCCTCGATGCATTTTTCTTGAGCCACTTCGCCCACGAAGGCATTCCGCTCATAAAATTTGCACTCTATATTTCATCTGACAACAAGGAATGTCAAGTAAGGGCTGGTACTTGCAACCTGATTTGCGAAACAAGTAAGATTGTTACCTTAAAATAAAGTTACAATGCAGTCACAATGCTTTATTGCTGCAGTTCCAGCCGAAAGATAGTACACAGCTAAGCAAATGAGGGAAACAACATGCCTGAATGTATGCGTGTAAAGTCACCATCAAACGTGCCACTTACAATCCGGAATAATGGTCTCGAGTGACGAAAATGGGACCTCGAAACAGGCGCATACAAAATAAACGAATAAGTGTAGGCGTGCATAATGGTTAGGAAAAGGTTGCCAGTGCCTTCTCACCGCGGTGGCGTTCATCTGAGTGGTCGCAAATGGCGGATGTGGGAGGCACGTTTCGTCACGCCAGGATTATTGGATGCTGTCTTGGCGTTGTGCAAACTGTCTCGAATTGTTTTGCGTTCGAGGATGCTTGAGTCCCTGAAGACACCCCACGTCTCTCTGAACGCTCCCCACAACAGAGAAATGAAGTTCGCTGGAAACATTGCAACAGCTTTAGTATAGCAGGGCGAAAATGCACCTTAAGCCGACCTACGCAAGTTGCGATGTGCGCGAAACATTGCAAAAGACATCGAAGGGGCTTTCGCACCGATGCATCGACGCTGCCGTTTTTCAGCAGGAGAGCAGTGCTAAAACTGCTTGGTTCAAGATCCTGTTTTGTTATGGTTATGTTTGGTTATAATTATATCTCTTGCCACTTCAAATGTGTGACGAAGCGCACTATTTGAACGTAGGTATTTGAGCAGCGCTTGGTCTAGAAAAAGAAAGGTAATTTTAGAGCGCAAGCTTTCGAAGGCCAACTGAACTCCAATTTCACCTCGGCCAAATTCACTTTGAGCGTACAGTACGTACCACCAAACCAACAGGGACATGACTGGCAGACCCGTGAAACAGGGGGTTAATTGATTAGACGCGTTCAAAATAGCTCTATCGCAGGCGACAGTGCACCTGCCGGCAGATCCCGCAAGCTGTTATGAAGCGGAAATGACCTTACGGCCTGCCGGGTACTTTTTCCTCCGGACAGGCACGAGAACCGGTCAAGCTTCGCTGGGCGTGCTTCTCCTAGAACAGCGGCGAGAGTGAAGCGTTGCGCGCAGGTTCGTTCCGGCCGGCCGGCCGGTCGCGTGCGGCTTCTCGAAGCTCGCCGGCTGGGCCGGCTGGAGCGCCACTTCAGCCTGGCCGCATAATGGCCACGATCTTCTCAATTCCGGCTTCAAAACTTCCGTTTCTTGATTGTTGTTTGCACCGCGGGTACGCGTATTTCAGCTCTCATATTCAGTATCTTGCAGTATTTTTAGGCGGACTATACGAAACTAACGTTTTCAAAAGGTTGAAGTTTTGAGTGCAGTTGGCCTTTAAGCGCCCATTACTGTGGTTGAACAGCGCCGTAGTTCCTCGACGTAACCAAGCAAATGAAGATGACACCGAAAGTAAACGAGGCAGCGAGCAGAAAAGTGCAGGAGGAAAGTAGGGAGAATTGTGAGGGGGAGGAGAGTATGCCAATGTAGCGCAAGACACGTGCGGGAAAACCGCGCCTTGGAGTCTAGGGGCGCCCGAGAAAGGAGGCACAAAACCAGGCATCCATGAAAGCAAGCGCCTTGTTTCTTCAAGTTCGCAAGAAGCGCAGAGGGCCAGCACTTGCATTGAAGCAGAGAGCCCAACTATGCTACTAAGAGCGATTGAAAGAAATAAATTGTTACGGCAAAAAGGATTGCGTGATGTTATTTAGTTTAACACACGCCTTTCGCTCACTTTTGACTCTTTTTGGATCAATCATACTTGATCGCTTTCTGCTGTTGACGCCAATTTTAGCACTAAAAATGGGTTTCTCTTGCCAGCCTGAGCCGCCATCCTGAGTTTTATTAGACATGCGAAGTGTTCTTATATATTTTGCATGCAATATTTGATATCGTGGTTGTGATCTTTATAAGCTAAGCATCAAATTACACTGCTGGTCGTTATAGCTATACGTGCACACGACGGCTTCCATTTTGCCCAAGCAAAATCATGGCAAATTCTCGGTGAATTTATGAAGCTGAGAATAGGGCCCTTTGCCACTAAGCCATCGCCGCGGGTGGCCGTATGCACTAGGCGTTCAGTGTTAAAAAGGTGAGCAGTGGATAACCCTTTCTCGCTTGACTTCTAGAGTAAACCTGGGAGGTAAAGATTGCAACGCCGTACGGACGACCCTCAAATCCTCTCTGCATTTCAAATCACAACTGCATGTCACAGTCGCCGAGCATTTCGGCTCCCCCGTCTGTGTATCTACGTATATCTGTATAATAGGGCTGGAAGAATCATCCGCACCTTCTGATCCTAGTGTAGCGTCTTTAGAGACACCCCTCATTTTTAGTTGTATGAGCTGACATTTTTTATGTGCGAGGCTCCAAACGCGAACACAGCAGGCCCAGAGAAGATTACTTCGTACTAGGGCCTTCTCAAAGAGAGAAGGCGTTGCCGAGAAGTAATCAAGCACTGTCGCGGACTGTCAAAGCAAGTTTACAACGCAAAAGCCAGCGCCAACTACTTTCCGCGGAATTGCGAAACGCGAGCAGGCCGCGGAGGTCTGGAAGGCCGCTTCTCATTACGCCAGGTCCCGGTTTATCAAGGCAGTCGCTGCTTCTCGAAATGGCAGCAGAGAAGCGCCGGGGAAGGTTTTTTGCACGCGTTGCTTCCTCACCTAGCTGTGTCCCACTAAGTAAATGTTGCAACCAGCGAGAAAAAAATACGGCCACAATTCTGTTGTAGTTAAATTAAAGTTAACTGTGAGGGAGTAGGAGCGGTTGAAGGACATTGAATTAAAATGTCCTGACGCACCTCCGAAATATGTCAATCCGCTACAAAGGTTCTTGAAAAGTCGGCACTTTTGAGTAAGGGTTATTCGACGTTAAAAATTACAGTAAAATATAAAAGAAAAAAAAAACAAGAAAAAAAATTACTTACAACTTGGGGGAGCAGGCATGCATGAAGAGTCGTTCTTTGGTTAAAAAATTCGCGAGAGATTTTGAAAAAGAGAGCAGGACACAACAACGAAACGAAAGATATAAGTCCAGCGCGAAAAGTTGAGAGAAAAATTGTTCGCCAGATTTAAACAAAAATATTGCAAGGATTTGCTCCCCTGAGTTGAAATAACGCCTGTCGAGTGTGCTTAATGCCAAGGCTCGGTCATTTCGTGGGGCAAGTGGGCAGTTACTCACAACCCTTTTCGAAAGGCTGTCCCCACTACTCCTGGAATCTTGCTTTTTAAGGTCACATTTCGGCGATCGTGTTTTAAATTTTCAGTAATGCGTTTGAATGAAAACAGGTAAGTAGGTTACGCTAATACCCTAATAAATTTCAGAATTTCAAAAACGTTTTGTTAAATTTAACAAAGAGCGAGAGATACCCCGCGGCTGAACGTTTAATTATTTACTTGGTAATTGCAGACAACGTAATTCACCTCAAAGATTTCGATTCAAAACCACAGGCTTTTTTTCCAAAAAAAAAAAAAATGTTTGGACACCCAGAACTATATTGGCGCCAATTTCCCGTTATGTATCAGGCAGATGAGGAGTACATTTTTTGAACCTGTACCATTGAGATAGGCTGCACAAAAGCTTTTTTTTTCTTTAAAAAAAAACAACTCGTGAACTTAGCTTCAAATCTGTCAAATCTGATATACGTGATGCTTCGCTTGTTTAAGCAACAATTCTTTAAATCATGCTTTAATTTTCTTTCCTTACCCCTCCGGTCTTCAGACGCGCCGCGCCAGTAAGATAACCCCGGTGACAACCAAATACCCGGAACATTATTTCCACCGGCTTAAAAACTGTTATGCATCCACGCATAAGCACCATGCACGAAAAACGTCCAGCCGTTTGAAAGTTCAACACTCGAATTTAGCTTTGATGTCTCGAATTCAGGTTGCCTTGACGACAAAAGCTTCCCTCAAGACGGTGCTTTAACGTTCCAGAACCCCGCAAAATACTTCTTCGGAGTCTAGCCAACTGCTTCAGAGCGGTAAACAGAGAAATGGGTCGCACACGGACATTCTCGTTTTGTCGCCTGTTTACCACTATCCGTCGCTGGCGGATGCGAACACGGTTCTATCGCACAGACACGGAAACAAAACAGACAAACAACGCACCCCTTTTTGGGAACGAGCGGACGCATGTAGGGGTATATACATAAGCAGCACGAAGCCCCACCGCTTGGATAAAAAAAGGATTACGGGACTAGGTAATCCTCTTAATTTAAAAGCGCTCTGAAAGCTGCCTCACTCCCTGCCTCCCACCGTGAACGAAGTGATCAGCGCGGGATGCCTCCTCCTCTCTCTTTTTACCTTCCCCTCTCCCTATTAAAGCTGCTCGCAGAAGCGGTCACAGGTGGGTTGGACTTACAGCACGCAAGCTCCCGCAGAAATTGCCCCTCAAAAGCTCGCAGTAATACGCTTTAATCCCCGCCTAGTGCGTTAGTACTAGCGGCCAGGATTATAGATGCCGAAGTTGTGCGCTTCCTCCGGTTCTGTGATAGCGGGCGCCAGCCACATGACCTGCGGTATAACTATCCTAACAGTGGATAAGCTGTTATTGAATAAGAAGATATTATGTCACTGGTGGACTTGGCGAAGCGGCCAACTGGCGGGAAAAGGCGTGTTTGGAGCATGCTTTTAATGCGAATGTAAATTTTCATTAGGCCGTTACTCGACAGCAATGCCCGGTCAGCTCGACGTTATTTAAAGCTCGTCCGGCCGAACGTGGGGGATAAAGCGAAAACTTTGTTTCATTGATCGATTGATCATTTATTATCGCCGGATTACCGATAGCATGGCTGTTGCGGAGAGTCAAGCCAAGCTTCACATTCATCGCATTACGTTCACTATAAATTTTTGGAGTGCTTTTAAGGGTCCTGCAAACTTTTCCTTGGCTCATGTTCGATATTCCATTTTAGACGTTGTTTTACTGGGTTTCACAGTGTTGGACGCCGCAGGCAGCGATGGCTGATGATTAATTAATACAAAACCTCGAGATTGCTCCAATGTTGTCCAGATGGACGAAGAAGCCGCCAAAAACAAAAATCGCCTGGCTGACTAACGTGGCAGAGACAGCACAAAGCCGTACTTCTGGGCGAATGAAGTTCTCTCTCTCTCTCTCTCTCTCTCTCTCTCTCTCTCTCTCTCTTGGTACTTCAGTATACTGAATAGAAACTTTCGGTGCACTACAATAATCTTTACAGCACATTTATACCAGGCACATGAGAGTAGCAGCCAATATCAGAAAAATATGAGCCGACATAATGAAATTTATGAAGTTACACAAAAATACAAAAGTTGAAATACGTACGTAGGGATCGCTAAGCAAACATATTAAAGAAACAAAGGGACAAACATTCTTTTTCTTTCCGCCATTGTTGTTTGTTTGACACATAAACTGCACTTCCTCCGGCAATAGACAGACTAAGCCCACGGAAATGACAGCAATGGAAGGTGTGATAAAATCAGGGTTCGATGGTAAGAACAACAAGTCTTGCGCACGTGAGAGGCAACATATAAAAGCAACACGAAGTTCCAGGAAACGGCAAAACTACATTTATGGAGAGACAGACGGGAAAAAAGAAAATTAAAGACAGAAAAACTGACGACTAAAGCATTCGTCGGGATAGTCCAGCCGCAACAAGTTACCGAGCTAGGACGAACGAACGACCTCACAGTTCCAGTTTCCTGGTGGAGCTTCGGGGACAGGCGTTGACTTTGTGTAAGAGCGTGAGCCGAAGACGATGCCTCCCCGGGCGTCGTAGACAGAAGGGGTGCAATGGCGCCGTATCGCCGCTGCCTTGCTGGGCCGGAGAACCAGACAACCGGACACAGTGGTAGGAATGGAAGACGTGCCGGCTCTAAAGAGGTCACATGAGCCGAGGCTTCCGGGCGCACAGAACGGGTGCACCGGTATGCCGGAGCAGCGCGGGTGGTCCGCCGAATGCCGTGGTGGCCCCGCAGGTCGGGACGATGTCCAGGTTACCCAGCCCGAAGCTCGAGTGCCTGGAGATGGACGGGTGTCCGCCACTACAGCGCGGGCCCCGCTGTGCCGGCAGAGCTGGCGACGAATCGACTAGCCAAAACACTTCCCGAACAGCATCTGCTTTAACGCCTCCAACTCAAAGCACCCATCATCACAGCCTCCAAGTCAACACAGCCAAGTCATCTCAGCCTCCAAGTCCACGACTATCCCCCTGGAAATTCACGCTAGCATCAAAGTCCACCCGCTCCGTAGAAACAAGCACCCTCATGCACACCGGGGCCGCAGGATGCACAGGGCCCAAAAGCTTGCAGAAAAGTATCTGACACGTCCAGACACAGTGTATGTCGATGTTGCTGAATATCGGCACAGCAATACATTCGCAATAGCCGTCATCAATGCCCCAAACGACCCCCCACTCACTTATCTCACAATGCGCATGGCAGAACCGGTCACGGCGGAACAGGCGGCGATCGCAAATCCCATTGCAAGTCGGCCACCACCCTCATACATATTTGCTGATTCGAAAACGTCCATTAGAAAATACGCTGAGCTGATTTGGACTCCTCCCCACACTGGGCTTGGGGGTAACCAGGTGGCACAAACGACAGCCCGAGCAATCACCTCCCGGGCGTGCCCCACCTCTGTGGCCTCTTACGGAGCTAGATCAGGCCGAGATAGCCTATTTAGCCACAACTAAATTGCTACTCATTACCGCTTCTCTCGCCTCAAATACCAACCGGCCCACCCCTCATTGACTTACACGGAAGGAAGACTATCGAGGCTCACCCAGACGTGACCCCTTCCCAACAGGGCTCTCCTTTATCACATACACCCCTCAGTTTATCCCTCTCCCCTGTGCCCACTATGCGGAGACAAGGCCACGGTGCAACATCACATGCGTGCCTTTCCATATGATCCCCTCCCTCAAATCAATTCCTCATAGCCCTGGAAGGCAGCGTTGAGGTGCTCGGACCAGGAGAGACAGTATACCATAATAGCCCGGGCTTCCAACGTCGCCGTACAGCTCCGGCTGCCGGTCTCTCTCGCAGCGCCGCTCTCTCTCGCTCTCTCTCATCTCTCTCTCGCAGCGCTGCTGCATGTTAGTCGCCCTCGGGTGAATGTAGCCTTTCTTAGCGCCGCCGTACAGCCGGTCTCGCGTTCCCTGTTCCGACGTCCTTCTCTTATGGCGCATACCGGTGTTCGGGGAATGGGCCTTGTTGTCCCACTTCTTCGTCTTCCACTTCTTCGTCCTCGAACTTTTCCTGGTATCATCACAGAAGGTTTCTTGATTTGATTGATTGTGGGGTTTAACGCGCCGACGCAACGCAGGCGATGAGGCGCGCCGTAGTGGAGGGCTCCGGATTAATTTTGACCACCTGGGGATCTTTATCGTGCGCCGAAATCTCGTACACACGGGCGTTTTTGCTTTTCGCCTCCATCAGAAAAGCGGCCGCCGCGGCCGGGAAACGAACCCCCGACCTCGTGTTCAGCAGCGCAACGCACAGAAGGTTTCTGTGTTGCGGTTTCGATAACAGGAAAGGCGCATAAACTACTGTGGAAATATTTTTACTTTCTGTTTGTGGTGCGCCTCACATCTTACACGTGCAGCCTATTCAGAACTTCCCAGCTAGTTTATTTACTTCATGTAGATGCTGCGGCGTTTTAAATTTTCGTCCCAAAAGGTACACATTCAATCTTCTGTGTTGCGAAATGCTTCCTTGTTTTTTCTTCTGCCCCGTATTGCCTCTACTACTACACAAATGGCAATATTGAACCCCCGGTTATTGCTTATCCACTTCTGCTGTCATTTGTAGCATTTTAGTCGATTCTGTGCAGAATCTCTGCGTCTTCTCTGTTTTTTACTTGTAATCTTTGTAAGCTTTTTTCTCTAGAAGACACTTTTCCCTCGTCCGGTCATACTTGCATTCCTTCAATTTTTGTCTTTTGTAATACCAGTTTTGTACTGTCCATGCCGTTTATTCAACAAGCGTCGTGTTCTCGCAAGCTAGTAGAACGAATATGGGGCATGCCCGGGGAGCATTTTTCACTAGAAATGACGAAATATAAAACAGGGAGAGACAATCTCTCCGAAAACACTCGTAGACTGCCTAGAGGAAGAGCGAGGGCTCAATTGATGGGTTCAGTATAGAGAATTTTGCAGGCGCCCTGAGACCGGTAGTACGGGTTATAGCGGCCACTTTGGAGCCCCGGCCGATGGTTACGTGATGATCATTCTTTGATTGATTGATTGTAGGGTTTAACGCGCCGACGCAACGCAGGCGATAAGGCACGCCGTAGTGGAGGGCTCCGGATTAATTTTGACCACCTGGGGATCTTTAACGTGCGCCGAAATCTCGAACACACGGGCGTTTTTGCTTTTCGCCTCCATCAGAAAAGCGGCCGCCGCAGCCGGGAATCGAGCCCGCGACCTAGTGCTCAGCAGCGCAATGCCTTAGCCACTGAGCCACCGCGGCGGGTGATGATCATTCTTTAAAAAAATTCTTTCACGAGATATGTTTTAAGATAGTCGCTGTACTTCACTCTGCCTTTGGATAATCATCCGGGAATTTCGTTGATAACGTAATAAGGGAGGTTTGATAAATCATTCAGTGCGGCAATCTATATCTACGCCCCTACTCTTTACTTTCTTTTGTAGCAAGAACGGCCTTGTGATTGGTGTAGAAGATCGATCGGTATGCATGCGCTTTGACCAATATTGTGGGGTCCCTAGTGAAGACCAGACTCATTCAGGTACCGTTCTTTTTCAACGCAGAAGCACTTCGAGCGCCACAATAAGTTTGAGCTTTTCGGCTAAGGGCCGATGTAACCATTTCCGTTCTGCCCTTGAATGTTATTTCAGCGGAAAGAGAGAGAGAGAGAGAGAGAGAGAGAGAGAGAGAGAGAGAGAGAGAGAGAGAGAGAGAGAGAGAGAGAGAGAGAGAGAGAGAGAGAGAGACTTTTATTGAGCGACTGGGGTTAGGGAAGCGTGGTGGCCGCTGGTTGAAGGTCGGCGGCGACGATGACAGCTCGTTCCACAAAGGCGATCTGAACGCCCGGGTCGGAGTTACCCAGCGCACCGTCCCATTGCTCGTCACGGGTGATTAAAGGGAAGGGATTGGATGGACGGGCCCACATAGAGTGGGGAAGTGTGGCGCGCTCGCTACATGCGGGGAAATGAGGTGAGGGGTAGAGGGAAGAGTGGATGTGATAGAGCACCGCCCTACAGGGAAAGGAATGATCCTGCAGAAGTCTCCAGGTGCGCGCTTGCTCATTGCTGAGCTGGGAATGCGCCGGGGGTATTTTCGGTGGGCCAGGCGGTAATTCGTGAGTATGTGATGATACGTAAGTAGGCGGTCTCTGGCGGATCGGGCCCCGTCGTAAGGAACTAGGCTGGCTCCCGTTCAGATTGTGAATCCTTGAGCCGCGTCATGGGCCGCCTCATTCCCCCCGAGTGCCGAGTGCGCCGGGGTCCATAGCATTTCTACCAGGGAAGTTGGAGGATTTTGAGCGATAATTTTGAGTGTCAGTGGCGAAATGAGACCACGGGCGAAATATCGAACGGCTGTCTCTGAATCAGAGATTACGATCTTGGGGGTCAGCCTTTGTGACAGGGCAAGCGCAATTGCCGCCTCCTCCGCCGTGACAGGGCAAGGGGTGCGAACTGTAAGGAAGCATAACGGGGAGTCGTCCGGCCGATTCATGATGACCAGAGCATAACCATCGTGGTGATGGTATTCTGCAGCGTCCACGTATAAAATATCTGGTCTTACAGGTAGGCATCGCTGAAGAGCCTGCGGTCGTTGCATTCTGCGACCCGCATAATAAACAGGGTGCCTGTTGCGTGGTGCAGGACGGAAGACAAGTCGAGCGTGAATTGCGCGAGGAATGGGGCATTTATGAGCGGGCAAAGTAGGGGCACGAATCCGGAGTCGGTCAAGGATGTGCAGACCGGTTGAGGTAGTGGATAAGCGTGCTATTTGTCCTGTCAGGTGCGCCTCCACAAGCTCCTCGGCATTATTATGGATACCCAGATGGCCTAATCTAGCAGTGGAAGAGTGCAGGGGTATTTGAAGTGCCCCTTTGTGGGCTTTTCTGATGAGGCAATTGATTTTGATGAGCAATTGAGTATGTTATTCTGCTCATCACGACGGCCTGAATGAGTCGCCATCTCTCACTCTCACACAGCCCATTACGGCGGTTGGCAATCCTTTTTATGAGACCAATTGTTTGGACAATATGGTTAGTTACCCAGGTGGCGAATTGTGTATTGGTTCGATTCCGTTGTATAAGGAGCCCGAGAACTTTTACTGTTTGAACTTCCTGGACTGAATAACCACTAATAGAGAAGGAGATATCTGAAGTTGTGCGGGATGCTCCTTTGGGTGGCAAAACAAGCAACTCGGACTTGTTAGGTGAACATGTAAGACCTGCTAACTCTGCTTGTTTAACTACAATATTTGCACCATTTTGTAAGGTCTCTTCAGTGTGCGCATCACTGCTTTTCCGCGGAAGTGCGTACGCCTGTTAACCGTTTCTGGGGGACCCTCTCACTACAGCGAGGGAGAGAGACACGATTCAAGCGGCAAGGGCAATCATGTCGTGCAGAACGTGGGGTTAAGTGCAAATGTTAGCGCATCGCACACAGCTTCAGAGAACAGCTGGTGGCCCCGTGGTCTGTGACCTCACTTCGTTCCGTGGTTTCTAAAGTAGACTGGGTGGTTACTCTGCAATGTAGTCAATAAAGAACAATCGATCGCAATGGAATTCATAAATGTAGTCATTTTCATGCCGAACACTTAAGCTTCCGCAACTGCAGTGGTTTGGTGGCGTCACCGGCCTCGTAACCGAGCTAACAAAGGGAGCATAAAAGACAGAAGGAAAACTGAAGACGAAAGTATGGCAAAAGTGTGAGGAGGAGGTCGGTATGCCGAGGGGGTGCGAGACGCTCCCCGGTACGACGCGCTACTAGATAACCGAGTGAATGACCCTACCGAACATGAGCCCGCAGAAAAGCAGAGGATGAAACTATGGCGAAAGTGTGAGGGAAAGGGCGCCACAGAAACCAAGCACGCTCTGCGTGATGCACGTGCATAGGTCCTTCGGGGTCCTCCTCGTTGTTCCAGCCTCTCTGGATAAAGTAACTCTCTCTCTCCTCCTTGTTGCGTGGCTCATCCAAAGAACGTAACATTTGCGCGGGAGGTTCAAACACGATTTACAATAACATGCTGGCTGGCAGCGCCGCGCTGCGACATAACGGCAGAGTAGCGAGCGCCACCGTGCGTTTGCTGATCCCGCGATCACTTCCTGAGACAACTGCAGCTATTCGCCGTTGCCGAGAAGACTGCAGTTTGTGCTGTGCACAAATTTTACATTAGAGAGTATAGTAATCGCGTGCCATTTCTATGGATGATTTTCAAAAGAACCTACAAGCAATGATCCAAACCTAAATAAAAAGGCTCAAGCAGTAGTGACGTTATCCTCACTCTGATAGGAAAAGAGCTTCCTTACGGGTGGCAGGAAATTTTTTCATACATCAAACAAAATGTTGCAGGAACCGCTGCGCTAATTGTCTGCGATATGCACACATTTGCGTATAAGACTCACTGCGCAACCTACAAGAGGCCCCATTTTGTTCTAACCTAAAATAAATGCGGCTAACATATTAAATAAACGCTTTATCGGTGCACGGCGTTGATGTTGCGCGACGATGGCTTACTTCAGGCAACCTTCCAAATCACCCCTGGTGTACCTCGGCCATTTCGCTGCCGGGAAGCTGTGGATCAGCTTACTGCATTTTTTACAACGAAGCTGTTCAGGAATAGGATCCAGCAGGTCGTCTCCGGCGACCGACCGAGCATAGAACGACAAGTTTCAGCGTACGAAAAAATTCAGCAAAGTTCAAAATGAGTTGTAGGACCTTCATATTTTTATATGAGGAGGCTTATATTGCACGTAGAAAAAAAATGGCTCCAATAAACGCTGCGAAGGCGGTTGGAAAGCAAAAATTTAAACGAAACCCACAACAATTGCCCATGCGACGTGGTTTGAATTCCCAGACGTGCCTGTACAAAGAGCGAAACCAGAGATGCGCCCAGCCGTTACCAGGAATTCGAGGGGACGGAATCCCTCCCGAACGCAGTGGCGTCGGCCACGGCCGGGCTAGAGCGGCGGACGCCGTGGCTCTAGCCCAGCCGTTGGTGGGCAGAAAGGAAACGGAGAGGAGCGCCTTTCGAAGGGTCAGACCGCGGAACCTAGCCATCGTGATGTGCTAGCTCGGGGCTACAACACCGCGTGACACAAGCGCGGACACCGACACAATCGGGTATGTGAGCTTAGTGATTCCCATTTATACCGATTTGAACTAGTTAGTTTAGTAAGTTTGAAAATTGCCAAAAAGATATATGAACTCTTATAATCGCTTTTTATCAGATCGATTTGCTCATTTCGCATTTTGTAATGCCTCTTAAAACACAACCGAATTGGTATTCATCAATTTAGAAAACGGAGTCAGATTAGCCGCAAGCAGTGCGCAAAAGGTGGGCGTTTCTATAGCGGCCAGATGTAAGTGGTCTGGCGTGTGCGGCCAAACCTTATGAGTCACTTGGAAAAGTAGTTGGCAGTTCTAGGCGAAGAGGCCTTCCTGTTACGCTGGTCCACGTGTTTCATAGTGGCCAGGAACAACATTCTGAGCATCACTATTGTGCCGTATTGACTTTCAACTAGTTTATGAACTCTTTCTGTGAAAGCATGTGAACTTTTTATGGATTGATTTCGGAGTAGCTTGTTTTACCACCATAGACATTTGTCGTGCAAAGTGTTGACTGCCCGGAGTATTAGGAAACTGATTGGATTTTGTTTTTCTGTTTTTCGGACAGCACTGTTACCACTAGTCGCTGCGTGCTGATATGTGGTTTTATAATAAATTCTCTTCTAATCCCGTTGGTCACTACATTTTATTTTCCCGCCCGGCAAACCACTCCTTAGCGATCTTTGCCGTACGACCCCTTAATTCTGTCGGTTCCGGGTTACCCAGGAGGTGCTGTTGAAAAAGTTAATGATGCCGTGCAAAGGGAGTGCGCAATGGACGCGAAGCTGCGCCAAAACAGGCCCAAAACAACGGTCGCTAAAGCAGACGACAAGGCTGACGGAATGGTTCCCGCTGTCGCCCCCGCCAGCGCGCAGGGAACGCTGAGTAATATCGCGCGTTCGCCATGCCATATACGCTGTGCTCCGTGAGTGAAAACCGCCCTCCCCCTTCTTCAGCCGCGTTAGGACTTTCTTGTCCAACACACCTCGAAGGAATCCTTGCCTGATATAGGTAGAAATCTGTGCTTTAAAATTCGTCTGCGTTCACATGTCAAGCCGACTTTAGGCGGATTGGTGTAAGCTTGGTCTCTATAAGCTGGCTTTTCCCGATTTTCTTAAACCCGATTGTCTTGAATGTTAAACCCGACCGGGCGAAGAGAATACAGAAACATAAGGCCACCGCTCCGAGCTGCTACTACTTCTCTTTATTTTTCGACCCTTTTTCTACTACTACTACTACTACTATGTATATTTTATTGGCGCAAGGGCGTCTGAGGCCAAAGAGCGCCAAGACAATGTTTGTTTTGTCACATTTATTAAAATGCCATGGCGATGATTGTGATGTACTTGATAAAAATAGTGTATATATGGGTGTAAAGGGCCCTTACTCTAAGAAGCGAAGATGAATAAGATGAGGGGTAACAGTGACGATGTTTATATGTGTGCTGGGAGCGCCATAATATAGCAGGGATGGCGGTGACGTCCCTGGCACGTTATGAAAACGCTCAGAACCGCCCTCACTATTTGCATTGGGTGGCCCTGATGTCACACATGGTATGAGATGAGTGTTAAAAATCCAATGTCAGCGAGATAGGCTAAAAGGCGTTCACTTCTAATCGGGGGTTGATCAGATAAAAACAAGGATGGGTGTAAGGGTATCATGTAGGTGTATAGTTCTGGGAAGTGTCGTTTCCTTGCGTCATGGTATGCCAAGCATTCAATCAATACATGGAGGACTGTAAGTCTTCGTCCGCATTTCTCACAAGATGGTGGTGGGCTTCCGTTTAAAAGATATGAGTGTGTAGCGTGTGTGTGACCTATTCTTAATCTGCATATTGATATTTCTGTGAACCTGTTCCTTTTCTCTGTGTTGTATTTCCCTATGTGTGGTTTTATAATGTGCAGTTTGTTTTCGATTTGTGTGTCCCACTGTACCTGCCAGCGCCTCCGAAGCATACTCCGAACTAGTGGTTTCATGTCTAGGTAGGGCACATGTGGGATATCTACATCACTGCGGAGAGCCGCCACAGCAGCATTCTGGTCAGCAATTTCATTGCCTGAAATTCCACTGTGCCCAGGTACCCAGCACACTACTACAGTCAATTTTAGAGCGTAAGCAGACATTATGGATTTGATAAGACGGTTTAAAATAATGTTTCTAGTTGGTTTTCCTGAATGGAGCTCAGGGAGTCTGTAAAAATAATGGAACTGTGTATTCTGGTTTCTGTAATGTGTTCCACAGTGGTTAAAATGCCGTGTGCCTCAGCTGTAAAAATACTGGTATTTTTGTTCATTGTCTTCGTGGTAGCAAAGTTTGGGCCATGTGCAGCGCATGACACAGAATGGGCGGACTTGGAGGCATCTGTGTAAAACGTTGTGTAGGGGTATTTGTGTCGTAGATGTAGGAAGTGCTGCAAGATGAGTTCTCTTGGTGCAGTTCTTTTGTTAATGGCTCTGAAAGATAAATCACAAGAAATGGGGGACATTTCCCAGGGAGCAACAAGGTCTGTGATCGAAGTTTTGTAAGTCTCGCTAAAAGAAACCCCAAGCTCTTCAGCATGCTTTCTCACTCTCAACGAAAAAGGCATAGATATAGAGGGCCGACTGAGAAACGAGTGCATGGCAGAGGTGTCATTGACAATAAACGAAGAAAGGTGATTTTTTATGGATGTTGCCTTCATGGCATACAATAGATCTGTGTATAAGCGCTGGTCTTCCAGGCACCACTGGTCACATTCCACATATAGGCTTTGTGCAGGACTCGTTCGGAAGGCTCCTGACGAAAGGCGAAGCCCAAGGTGCAGAACAGGGTCAAGCATTTTTAAAGCGGTTTTCGAAGCTGACCCGTATACTACGCTCCCATAGTCCAGCCGCGACTTCACTAAACTGTTGTAGAGACGCAGCAGGCACATCTTATCTGCGCCGTAGGAGTGGTGGGATAGGACTTTTAGGATATTCATTGCCTTTATACATTTTATTTTGAGTAGCTTTATATGTGGAATAAATGACAGCTTTTCATCTAGCACAATCCCTAAAAACTTGTGTTCCTTCTTCACAGGCACAGCCACTCCACTGAGGTGGACGGTGGGCTCAGGGTGAATACCACGCCTCTTGGAAAATAAGACACATGTGCTCTTTTGAGGATTTAGCTTAAAGCCATTTTCGTCGGCCCATTTTACAAGCCTGTTTGTGGCAAGTTGTAACTGCCGTTCACAGATAGACAGGTTACAGGACCGGAAACTGATATGAACATCATCCACGTAAATGGAGTTAAAAATGGTACGGGGCAGATCTTTTCCAAGTGTGTGCATCTTAGCTATAAAAAGTGTGAAACTAAGTACTCCACCCTGAGGAACGCCATTTTCTTGCATATACAGCGCGGATAATGCAGCCCCGACCCTCACTCTGAATGTTCGTTCAGACAAATAGCTTTCAAGGGCATTAAGCATATTCCCACAAATTCCAAAAGATTTCAGGTCTCGCAGGATGCCGTAGCGCCAGGCAGTGTCATATGCTTTCTCTAGATCAAAAAATATGGACATACAAAACTGTTTGTTAACAAAGGCATTTTTCACATAGGATTCAAAAGCGACAAGTTGGTCTGTTGTTGATCTGCCCGACCGAAAACCTGCCTGGCAGCTGTCCAGAATACCATTGTATTCCAGGAAGTATAGTAACCTCCTATTGATCATTTTTTCGAACAGCTTGCACAAGCAGCTGGTCAGGGCAATTGGACGATAACTTGAAACACAGGATGCATCCTTTCCCTCTTTCAGCAGTGGCACAACAATAGCCTGTTTCCATGCCTTAGGAAAGTGCCCAGCACGCCATATTCTGTTAAATAAAAACAGGAGAGTATTGATTGTGTCTGTATGAAGGTGTTTGATCATGCCGTACGTAATGTTATCTGCACCTGGTGCCGAAGGCTTGCAACCAGCCAACGCAGTCATGAGCTCGTGAAGGGAGAATGGAGAGTTATAGGAGTCGTTTGATTGCTTGTGGTCACGTATGGACTTCCGCTCAGCTGACTTTTTGTAGTGTATAAATGTGCTTGTGTAATGTGAAGAGCTTGAGACGTGTTCGAAGTGTTGTGCCAACGCGTTTGCCTGGTCCTCCAGTGTGCCACCAGTGGTGTCAACAAGGGGTAAGCCATGTGTGCTTTGTCCATTTAGTTTTCTTATCCTGTTCCAAACCTTTCTTGTATCGGTGAAAGAATTTATTGAGGTTAAGAAGGACCTCCAGGTATTGTTTTTGGCCTGACGGCGAATGCGCCTTCCCATGGCTTTGGTGCGCTTGAACGCTACAAGGTTGTCCGCAGTGGGGTACCTGCGAAGAATGCCCCACGCCTTGTTCTGTGCCTGGCGTGCTTGTCGACACTCTTCATTCCACCAGGGCCGCCTTAGATTACTTGTGTCACCAGAAGTCTGGGGAATGAAGTTCTCTGCAGCGTCAAGGATATGTGCCGTGACAAGGCTACAAGCTTCATCAATACCCAAGTGTTCTATGGAACTGTATGCGAGTTGAGATTTCTGCTTAAATTTCTCCCAGTCTGCAGCGGTTTCTTTAAACCTTTTAGTTGAGGTGGGAGTGTAAGGGTCTCTGTCTAGGCATCTCAGGAATACTGGGAAATGGTCACTTCCAAGCGGGTTTTTCTCCACCTGCCACTCAACGAGTGGAAAAAGAACAGCAGAACCGATTGCCAAGTCTATGTGTGAGTACGTGTTGTGTGTAATGTTATAATATGTGGGCTGTTTTTTGTTGAACAAACACGCACCAGATGATACTAGGAAATGTTCAATCAAGCGGCCGCGAGCGTCAGTTCGCCCAGAACCCCAGAGTTTGTTGTGTGCATTTAGGTCTCCAACTAAGATAAATGGTTCAGGAAGCTCATTTACCAACGACTCAAATTCTGAGGTAGACAATTGATGATCCGGGGGAATGTATAAGGAACATATTGTAATCAGCCGACCAAAAATGATCACGCGGACAGCAACTGCCTCAAGGCTGGTGAGTAGTCTAATGGACTGGGATGGAATGGATTTTCGCGTCACAATGGCAACCCCACCAGATGAATGAGCAAAGGCATCTGTATCTTTCCTGAAGACAGTGTATTGTTTAAGAAAGTTACTTTGCTTGGGATTCAGGTGTGTCTCTTGGAGGCAAACAATACTGGATTGATGTTTATAAAGGAGTTCATATACATCATCCAAGTTTTTTATGAGACCCCTACAGTTCCATTGAACTATGTTTTCAACAGCTATTATGGATTAAAGATAATAAAGATGTAGTTGAGAAGTTGCCTATTCTGGTTCATGTCAGTGAGTCTTGTTTAGGGCCTGTTGTACGTTGAGGTGGTTTTTTCCCACGGCCAAAAGTGCCGCGGCGCTCATTTTGCGCCTGCTGGGCAGGTTGAGATGCCGAGGTGTCCATGTCCTCGTCTGACAAATCAGGCGGCACCGACATGGTGTTCATCCGACATCCACCTCGCGGATTGGTTCCTGAGGTGGCCGCAGGCTTCTTGGTTGGAACCTGCGGTGCGGGAAGGGAAGGAGTACGTGTGGGGCCACCTGAGTTCATGCTCTCAATGCCCTTGGGTGTCGTGCGGGCCAATGGAGCTGGACTGGAAGAGGCCGGACCAGTCCCAACAGCGCCCGTCACCACATTCTCCACGGGCTCCGCAGACGTAGTGGCGGGGTGCTCGGCTGTGGACGGCAGCCCAGCAGGAGGAGGAACCACCAGGGCCTCTGCTGTAGAAGCAGGAGCTAGTGGTTGCTCGGAGGGGGTTAACGACAGCGACACATCAGCTAAGCTGCATTGTGTCGCAGTACTAACCAAACGTCGCCCCAACCCCCGGCGGGCGGCGTCTGCATAGGATGCAGCCGAAAACATCTTGTGCTTTTGGCGTGCTTCGGGGAAACTGATATTTTCGGTTACTTTGATTTGAATGATCTCTTTTTCTTTCTTGAAAGATGGGCAAGATCGTGAGTATGCAGCGTGTGAACCACTGCAGTTCGGACATTTCATGGTTGTGTTTTTGCAGTCATCAGAAGAGTGATCATTCTCGCCACATTTCGCACAGGTGAGCTTGCCACGGCAAGCTAGAGTTCCATGACCGTAGTGTTGACATTTAAAGCATCGCCTCGGGTTTGGAATGTAGGCGCGTACACGACAGCTAAGGAAAGCTGCCTTCACTGTCTCTGGCAGGGTAGAGCTAGCAAATGTTAGGATGATGTGTCGGGTCTTGATCTCTGCTCCATCTCTTCTCATAATAATTCTACGGACGCCAACAACACCTTGGTCATGCAGTCCCTCAAGGAGATCATCATCTGTCTCATGGAGGAGCTCTTTGTCAGAGATAACACCTTGGACAGTGTTTAGCGTGCGGTGTGGCGTAACGGTGACGGTCAAGTTGGCAATTTTTTCTTGCTTCAGGAGGTTCTCGCTTTGGTTTTTTCGCATAACTTCAACAAGGAGGTCTCCAGAGGGCATCTTTTTGGCGTTGTAGTCTTTGCCGACAATGTTTTCAATACATTTGGCAATTAAGAAGACTGACAGGTCGGTGATAGGTTTTTCATCGGTCGAGTGTACAACTAGATACTTGCTGAAAGCTGCCTGAGGTGGTTGGGTGCGGAGTACTTCGGTGCGACCCCTTTTAGGAGGTCGATCAGGGTGTTTTGCGAGAGTTGAGAAAATAGCTATAGAACATGGAATCAATTCGGTGGCGAGGCCAGTCGCCCACCACCGAGCCCAACAAGGGAACGTGGCTTTGAAGCACACGTTAACTGTACCTCGCCACTATAACCCTATGGTCAGAATCTAGGGTGATGTCCTCGCACAGGGTTAACCCTCGCCGCCTAGAGAAAAAACGGAAAAATGAGGAAGAGAAAAGATGACAGGACAGGGTTAGGAAAGAACATAGGAAAGGGAAAGAATGGAGAAGAGGACAGGAAGAGGCGGCTGGCTGATTCCCCCCAGGTCGGGTCAGACCGACCCTTTTTCTACACTCCGCGCCAAGCATGGGGCCACTCTCCCCCCTGACATTATGCAATGCGGTGAACCCTTCCGCGGTCCCCTGTGCGGCGCACTAGAGACTGGATTCTCTTTTCCCAGCACTCGTTTGTATCCTTAGTCTCCGACGTCAAGGCGGCGCAACTGTCCTTGTAATTCGACACATACCTGATATCGCCAAACCTGAATAGCAAATCCCACCAGAGCGCCCGCTTCGCTGTCGGGGACGCTTGGGGGCTGCACGATGCCGTTACCTCTCGAAGACCTTCTCTTTTGTAGATTGGGATCCCTTGCGAGGACTCATCTCCTAGCCCAGGACGGGTGGATTAATATAGGGTTTTATAAACTGTTTTATAAACCGTCCGCGTGACCGCAGCGCGTCCATTCTAAATACGCTATGGGGCGATTGCTCCATAGACTGTGTGTGAATGTGAAGAAATGCGGACTTCCCGACTTCCGCGCCCGCTTAGCTCCTCGCTCTCCAGCCAGTCGGGGGTAGAACAGGGCGTGGCGCGGGTTGTGCTCCCTTTGCCACAGGCGAAATGCTGCGCGCGCCGTGGGATCGTGTGATCTCTGCCCCCTTCAACGAGTGGGAGAATGGGAAGGAGTGCGCGCGGCCACTCCTTCGTGCATACACGGCGGGGGTTTAGGTACATTTACTACGATGCCACTGAGATCGTGATAGATGTAGCTGAGCACTTCAGATTAAACACAAAGACATTCACTCGAAAGTGCAGTAGATTGAACAAACGTAGCGCTTCCGCCCAAAGCCCGGTCGCAAGTGCTAGTGGAAGCTCAGACTTGAACCTAGTTCGACGAATCAAAGTGACAGGAAACTAGGTGGTGGCGTCAATAGGTGGGAACGGAAGGGCGGCTTTCGAAAATGTTAGCATTGTCTAGCAGTACGGCTTGCTGTATATAATGTCGCATTCTGTTTTCATTGTGCGGAGAGGAATGCTATTTATCGCGATGTTCGGTAGGTGTCACCTTGTTAAGAATGGGGCCGCCTCACGTGCGACTTGGGCATATTTCTTCACCAGTGCCTAGCCTTCGTCAGCCCGGGAATCATTGCCTGCTTGGCGCAGCGCCGAACCCAACCAAAGTGCTTGTCCCAAGACCGGCAACCTGCGTTCATTTACTACAAAGCACTACCCCTTTCTCTTCTCCACGGTGGCCAGAGTGTACAGAATGTCCCTACACAAGATTGCAGTGTACGATCTGGTTTGAGAACTTGATGAGATTGTTGGGTTTAACGTGTCGACTCTTCACAGGCGATCAGGCGCGCCGTAGTGGAGGGTCCAGATTAATTTTGACCCCCTGGGGATCTGCGCCGATATCTCGAACACACGTACGGGTGTTTTTGCTTTCCGCCTCCATTAGAAAAGTAGCTGCCGCGGCGGGGAAGCCAACCCGCGTCCTCGTGCTCAGCAGGAGAACGCCTTCAGTTTGAGAACTTGAAACCATTCACTTTACTTCCAGCGCTGCATATGCATGTGACAAAATAAATAAAATTTGAAAACCAAGGTATTATCGTTTTTAGCGGGTTACCCAGAGCACCAAGCCTTGTCCAGAGTGCGGAGCAACTCGTAGAGATAATTTCGATAGGGTGTTACCCTGGCTTGACAAAACCTTTCGACTCAGCATAACTACGTTCGCGTCAATGCTGAGATAAAAGTTTCGAATGTTAATGTAGAAGAATCCAGTGATAAACTCCGACAAGCAGAATGCAATTGATATCGCTCCACGGACCTCCCTCGTAGCTCAAATATTATGTAAACATTTATAATACTGTCAGTAATATATTTCTGATACATTAACAGTTTTACAAGGAACAGCAAAAGCCGTCAATACTCCTGGTGAGCACGCTAAACAACGCTATATTTCGTTAATGTCTACGGATCGTACTGTCTTGAACACGAGAAATATAACAAAAACAAGTATCTTGCTGTTTCTGTCATTTTCTGTGCAAGGGTGCGCATTTTGGCACCATTGCTAACTATGTCCTTTACCTCCATTCTTGAAGCTGACATCTTCTGTTCCGCTTGAGTTTAAGTGGTGACCAGCAAGACCTCCCGTCCTCCTCATTCTCCCGATGTTTCAGTGGTTCTGGAGACCGGGTAAAATACTTCGACGGCGCGGAGAAACATTGACCCCCGAAAACGTTTTACGAAAGAAGCGTAGCTACAGTTCAGCTAAAACAAAATATACGGGCCAGAACATCCCAAAACACCCAGAGAATAAGGTTAAATGCAGGCGGAACAAAGGCCTCGAAAAAAAGGAACCCACGTCTTTACATCTGCACGCATTAAAGCGCTTTACTTCGCAACGCCTTTTTATCTCGCGCTTAGTCCGGAAAGGGCATTGCTCGAAAAGCGGCCGGTTCTTTTCTGACCGGCCTATCGCCGCGCTCTACCCGAAAGAAATTCTTGGACGTTGCCGGAAGCAGTGCCGGCAGTGAAAGAAAACGACCTGAAACATTGCCACTTAGAGAAGAAAAAGCGTGAAAAGAGCGAACATGAGGAATGCCAGTGAGCCTTGGCGAGTAAAATGGAAACTAAAATAAACCACGCAGCAAGTTCGAAGGGGTAAAAAAAGGGACACGCGCGCGGAAGCTTTCCCTTTGACCTCCCTAATCTCTGTTCTGCCTCGCACTCTACCTTCCGTACTTCTGTTGCCTTCAGTTACCAGTCAACGCTGCCTTTGTTGACTGCTATTGAAGGAGCAGCAAAGGATGCAGGGTAGAAAAAATCCTAGGGAAAAAAAAGAGGAAAAGAGCACACTAGAGTCGCTGAACCGATGATCACTGGAGCGCGCGTATATTGAAAGAATGCTCCGTAAAACAGAAATCAGCCTGGACAGCGGCGAAAGCTCAGCTTTAAAATACAAAGCTCCCGGATATCGAAGACGCAGCGACGCGGAAAGGCTCTCGGATAAGGGTCGCAAGGGCTCCTGAATAAGGGGAAGGAATCGGGGTTATGTGGATGCATAACGCTTGAGCACAAAGCGGCTTAAAAGTGAACTTCTGTAGGCAAACGAGAGTTAAAAAGACGAGCCGTTGAAGCTTTCTGGAGTATACCGTTACGGTATGCTTGGAAGATTACATGGGTGCCTGGTTAGGCAGCAACGATGTTGGTCGGCATGGAGTTGGGAGAGGGGAGGCTGGGGCGTGACGTCCAACTCTTCATCAACGGGGCAAAATGTACAAAGGATGGGGTCATGACCCTTCCCCCCAAGTAAAACAATGTGCACATTACTATTTTTGAGAAGCGCCCAACAACGTTACGGACATCAAAATAAATGTTAAAAAATATGGTTGATCCCTCTTTCATGCGAATTGGTAAAGCACGAAAGCGAAATGTGCCTTCACAGGAGAACTTGAATGTCTATTGTGCATCGATATGACCATGCACATCGCTATTTATAGTTCGTCGTTATGTCACCGTTAGACGCATCAACATTAGACACGGGATTACACGCGCCGGTGAATTGCGTCAATCCGATTGAAACCCCAGGCTCTCGCAAACCGTGCGAACGAAACCGAACAGGTTGTCCCGGTCCGCTAAAGCAAAAGGAGCATGATTTGCGGGTCGGCAGCTGTCTTGTGGTCGTGCATGGCGAGCGACGTCCTGCCGGCGGGTCGCTTCGGCAAAGGTGTGACCACTTCGTCTTTCTCCGTGGCGTGTACGAGCCGCTTGCGTTGCGACGAGCTCAGTTTGTGGAAAGCGAGAGGCAGAGTTCGTAGCTTGGACTGTGAATGCGGGAACGCGTGCCGCTTCCCACTGGCATGACTCTCGTCGCACCAAAGCAGTAAAAAGAGCGACATTCGCCAGTCGGTGTCGTTGCCTTTCTGCCTCAATGCAATGTTCAGTTTTCTTACACGGGGCTACGGTAAAACGGCGCCATATCACAACCGCAGCGTAGGCGGCGGATAAACACCGCAGCTTACGCTGCTATACGCCGCCCTATCGAGGCGCCAACTATCGACGCTCATCAGCGTCATGACGAACTACTTCGCTTCACCTCTCCTAGATGGCAGCAACATCTGAAGGCAGAATGGTATGGGGAAGGATATCCGGCGCGTTCGTGCAACTGTACAGGACCGAGCTCATAGCACAGTTGGCAAAGCATTCAACACCTCCCGTTGCGGACAGAGTGATCACGGGCTCGAATCCTATCGTGGACGTGTATATGGAACTTTTTCTGGCGATGTCATTTCCGTGACGGAAACAACGTCGGTGAGGTCTTGCTATAGCCCGGCATAAAGCACTTTCTTGTTAAAAATCTGAATAGCTGATGGTATCGTGACTCCAACGATCCGAGGCACACAGAGGAGATTCACACGAGGGCATTATAAGACACGAATGAAAATTGTAGGATATATCGAATGAAATTCCTCGCTACCCATAAGTCTGTTAACGTGGTCTGAGAGCGGAAGACTGATGGCTTGCTCTGACAACACTTTTAAAAAGACTTCTAACTTCTACATCGTGTTTGCGTCTCCTTGTTCACTTTAGTTTCTTTGTGTTTGGGCGGGATTTACATCGGCCACACCTCGACTGGCGACTGGCGACACTTCGCTCCGATGCTTTCCCAGAATCACAGTTTTCGGTGGCTGGAATACAGCAGTGCTACTCACGGGCTGTCACGTTCACCTGTCACGCGATATGTCGTTAGTGCAGCACGTTAAAGGCACACTCGTGCTCGGCCGCTGTAAACTTACTAATGCAGTGGAATAGCACAGAAGGTGGCGCCTACTCTGAAGGCCCAAGTTAGATTTCAGTCCGAACTCAAAGGTACCCTATTTTATTTTCAAACTAATTAATTTACCTCATAAAATTTTACCACGCGCGCTTTGTCACAAATTCTGACATTTTGAAAATGGTTTTACTATGTACAGCAGTGGCCGTTTTCTGTAGCGGACAAGAACGAATCTTGTTCGCACAATGGCGCAGTTACGGGTTTCGCCTTCGAGAGTTGTAATACATAACCATCGCGAATTCCCTTTTCCTTGTCATGGGAAGTTTGACAGAAACGGTAATGGTGTAATATGTGGTCAGTGAGTGTTACATTTGGCAATACGCGAACATTCAGTAATCGGCAGTGTAATAGAACATGTAAAAAACAGTCCAGTTCGAGGTTAGCATTACTTTTGAAGCACGCTTAATTTGCAAAGAGATATGCAGTATATATTGCAAAGAATGATTTTATTTCCAGTGGCACCTTGTTAGCGTGGAAGCGCATTTACCCTATCGCCTTGGATTTCGCTGGTGCAAATGATGCCCCAGCAACGCTGGCACCATTGGTAAGGAGCCAGATAACTGCTCGCGCCGCAGCGGTACGGGGAGGCGCGGGTATTTTCCTGCTATGTCGACTAGTAACGAGGCTCTATTCAGGACAGCTACTCACAATACGATTGATGAGATCGTTTCAGTTCATTCGGCATCCAAGTTCAAAGACTTCGGTCAACTGAGCAAGGCAGGAACATCCTCAGCAGCATCAATTTCGATGCCACACATCGAAACGAGCCACCGGAAGTCAAGGGCCCATTTCTCGACAGCAAAACTCGAGACCTACTCAAAGTCGCCTCTTCACCCAGGAATACGGATCCCGAAAGGAATGAGGACAGAAGGTGGCAAAGAGTTAATTTTTTACAGAAATTTGTGAAAAGATCTCCAGCAAGCCAAGCGATATACTATGTAGATATTAGTTCCAGCACAGGCAAGCACATCCTCGTACTGCTGAACAGATACCTTCATCCGGCAGTAGCTGGCATTCTCAAAAGCCGTGCCAACATCAACACAGCAGGCACTGAACTCCACGCCATCGCCAGAGCCATTAGATACCACGACACCTCAACACTGCATAGTCCGCATGGTACAGAACTCCCGGTGATCATTTTCACAGATTCTCTAGAAGCATGCAGGCAAATTATACTGAATGACATGAATAAAGATACACCAGATTTATTTAATAGTCACTGTCATCATCACTATGATAATATTTGGACACCTGGCCACGCAAAGATGTTTGGAAACGTTCGGGCAGACACGCTCGCTCGTGAGTTAAGAATCCGGGCACCGAACCTCTCCCTGGAGAGGTCCAATTGTCGTGGCATCATGAACAATACACTAAGAGACCTTAAACTGAACAGAAGAGAATTACCTCCACCTCACCCTAACCTAGACTGGCAGCAATCAGTATTACTGAGACAAGCACTGACTAACACGACATGCACCCCAGCTAGACGATATCTTTTCTTTAAAGGAAGGGCACAAGAACCACCAGTCGGCAAACACTGTGGTGGATATGCTAATCAGCAACATGTTCAATGGGGATGTCCTTACACTACTCCCAGCATTCCTGAGTTAACACACCGACGCAGCTGCATTATCCCATTGACCGAACCTGGCTGTCTGTCGCCTCCACTTTTGAGGAACAGTTGGCTCTAGTGCGGTACATAGAATACGCTCTAAAGCTGAGTTCAGCATTCACTGAAGACGACCTGTAATTGGGTTGTGTGAACAACCTTTGGTTCTAAATTAAGTTTTTCTCTCTCTCTCTCTCTCTCTCTCTCTCTCTCTCTCTCTCTCTCGCTAGAAATTAGGCCAAAGGTGACACTTTCCGGTCTAACGTCGTAAAACAACACCCACGGCTCAGCTTATGTCAAGCTGTTAAGCCTAACGTCAGCGCTTCCAAATGTTTAGCCTAAACGTTAAGCCTAAGCCTAAGAAGATCGATTGACGGAGGCGCTTAGTTGTTCTAACGAGACAAGAAGGGAAAGTCACGTAGTTAAAGTAATTACGATGACGCTTTCACGACAGCTTAAGCCGCCCAATCAATGATGTCCTCTCAATCCGAATAAGGTTCGCCGACAGTGGCACGTATATGAGCCGTGGTGTATCGGGCAACGCTTTATAAAATAACTGATCAACTGAATAGTTCAATACAGTCAGGGAGTTCAATCAATCAATCAATCAATCAATCAATCAATCAATCAATCAATCAATCAATCAATCAATCAATCAATCAATCAATCAATCAATCAATCAATCAATCAATCTGCGCAGGGGCTTTGACTCGCATGGGCATTCTCTGAACCCTAGAAAATTGCTTCACACATTCAAAATAACAGATACCTCTGGGGACGGAGTAGCAAACGCTTTATATATAAGAATTGACACAGTTTTCACACGATGCCCTACTTGGAGCAGCCAAATCTTGCCCGTTATTTTCAACCTCTAAGCGTTTCTATGTGGCCTCAGCAAGGAAACTCACCCGCTAGCCTGCAACGCTTGATTTGTCACGCTGTGCTGCGCACCAAAATGTTTATAAAAGCCACAGGGCCTTCAAATCTTCAGCTCCTAAATCACCACTAAAAATGGCTTCCCGATCAAGCTTCCTATTCAAGTGGTAAAGCGGAGTTTAAAGGAGGAGGCGGTAGCGGAGGAGGTGGTGGTGGGGCAGAAGGAGTGAATATTTTTATTAAAAATTCTGAAGGGCCCGCCGGGTGACCCAGGGGAGTGGTTACTTCTTCACTGGCGCCCATATGCATTCCGCGCTGCCTGTGTACTGACCGCCAGCTGAAGCAACATCTCCCACTGCTCTTGTTGGGTAGTTTACGGGGAGAAAGGTGGGTGCTCAGGTCTAAAGCCGATCACCCCGATTATGTGGCGGAGTGTTCCTACCTCTGAGCAAAATTTGCATCCAGCGTCGTTGCGATTCGGGTGCATTAAATGGAGACGCATCGGGCGAGAGAAGGAGCCGGATTGTATGAGCCATAGGGTATAGTTTCTTGTACCCTGGAGCGTTCAGGGTGGGGCGGGTGTAGGGTCTGCCTTTGAAGGCGCTAGGTACCTGAACGTGACAAGCGGGTGACCGTCCTCATACAGCTCCATAGCCTGGGGGGTAAAAGTACAGGCTTGTTGGTGGGCGTATTCGCTGCCCTCGGTGGAAGCGGGGGCGGGCGTCAGATGAGCTGAATGGAAGCGTTTGGGGAGTGGTTCTTACTGCTACAAAATGAATATGCACAACATTTAAGCGAAAACAGCTTGTTGTGAAATCTTCAAAGCCCTGCCTAACTTCCGTTTGCTTTTGCCGGCCTCAGCCAATCGCAGAGCTGTGCCCATTACCACGGAGGTTCTGTTCGGAAAATGAGCTAGTTGGTCGCATGGCCTTTCCTTTTTTGTAATTATTTAGCTCATTTCAGCGAAGTTTACGTTAAAAGTGGTGCCACTATGATTCTAACAAGGCAATCTTTTGAATGAACCAAACTTGTGTTTTGTCTGCATGGCCCCTTTAAAGATGCCTTGAAGTTAATCAAAAAGGCTGTTTTGTAGCGTTAAAAATTATGCAAGTTTTGTTGGAAACTTCACCCGAATAATAGAGATATAAAAGGAAACAGACGATGGAGTGGTGACTACCCAGTCGTTTTCCAGCGCTTTTAGTATGACGTCACAGAATCCTGTTTGTGCTATTCGTGGCCGCCATCCTTAGCCACCGCCAAAAAAACACGAGTGGGCGACTGTAGTGGGCCCTAAAGTTCCGTTTGATTATTTAACGTGAACGCTAATGTGCTCTTGATACACTGAAAGCTGTGCCTATAGTGCCAACATTACGTAACTTTTGCCCATATTACGTTACTGTAGCGCGAAATTTGAATGCTTTCAATATTTCTAAGGTTTTGTGGTAAAAAATGTCTCGTTTCTGGCATGGAGCTGAGGAACTTATGAAAAGGTAGTTATGCCGTTCCAAACGGGTCGAAAGTTGTGTTTCGTCTTCATGGCCTCTTTAAGCGTGGAGCACGATAGCGTGTACGCGATAGCGTTTTATGGCCCCGCTAGCATCACTTGAAAACTTTTCGAGCGGTAAGGACCTTCCGCACCTGCTCGCAGGCCGCTAATAATTGCCGCGCCATACAATACCGGTGGTTTCTGTGGGCGCCGGAAGATGACGCTCCATAGGTGTAACTCACGCTAATTTTTCGCTACGGGTCGACTCCGCCGACAACGCCTAATTTTTTGCGACACTTGTCCTTTTATGCTACGAATAAAAAAATCTCCCGCAAATATTGCAGGGGTCAGAAAGCTGACTGGACTTATTTACCCTATTAAAAAACACCACACTGCTATCATCACGGCTATTGGAATTAGCCACAAAAGTGCAGGAATCTTAGCACCATCTGGCCCAATACGAGCAGCTCTATTGCAACCTTTTTTTTCTGCTGAGCTAAAAAGGATCTCCTTACCAAATCGGCAAAGTTTTGCTTTTGCATTTCGCCGTCTCGTAAACAGCAGCAACAGCAGCACACGTGGGCGCCGCTGGAAGTAAATGAATGGAATCAGATGCAAAGAATAAAGTGCGGTAATCGTCCGACCCGGGCAAGGCTCTCAAAATGCAAAATAGGCCGGGGCCGGCCTCTCGCCGGACTTAACAGATGTTCCCAGAAAGGAGCGAAGACGGCGCCGGAATTAATGGAAGAGAAAGTGGATCCGCGAACGCACTGTGGCCAGGGCATAATAAAAGTAACAAAACATCAGCGGAGGCTCTTGGAGAAGGCAGCCTGAAAAGAAAAGAAAACCTAAAGAAAATATCACCCTTAGCTCAAGAAAAAACAATACGGAGTTATTTCTCGTTTTTCTTTTACTTCTCGACAGGGCGAAGGAAATAAGACAAACTGGAGGGCAAGACGACGATAAAAAATGTTTAGAATAAAAAAAGTATCTCCCCCAAATAAAGGGAATGGTCGGCAGCTGCTCTACGCCGGCTGGTCTTAAGAAGGAAGAACGAGTTCGTGTCATTAGGCTGATGGCTTTTATACGATTTCAAATGCCCCGCGTCGTGTTTCTCTCCTTAGCCTCGTGACACGCTCGGCTTGTTCGGCACCGCCATCGCTGACGACGACGGCGAAAACGCGCGGCTCATTCTTTCTCGGCTTTGCTTCTTCCCCGGTCGAGAGTGTTATTGTGGTCTTTTTTTCTGGTTCCGGGGCCCGTTATGTTGATGCGCACTTTTGCGGGTGTTGCTTGTCCGCCGCGACGTGTCACCCCTCTTAGTCATTTTAATGGAAGAAGGGGCAAGTTTCACCCCTGGGGAACTCCATCGTACGGGTTTGCGAGGGAAAAAAGAAAGTGCGAGGGCAAAACCGAGGATAAAAGCACGAGGGTGAAAGCACCGCGAAAATGGCTGTGTAGCGGGCGGTCTGGAACATTGGTTCCGACACGATGCCACCGGTTGGGTGCTCGTCTGCTTTTTTTTTCTTTGTCTCTTTTATTTTTCCTAAATCTTAGCTTCTGCTAGCAGAAGTTGCCGGTTGAAAATGTTAGTGTAAGGGAAGCAGGAAATAAGGCGCCCTAAAAACCGTGCTCGTTTGGTTGATACCGTGGACAGAGATTGATGACAGGCAGACTGATTTTGAATGCTACATAACAGACGCCCTGAATTTTGTTATGGGGCTTTTCACGCGTGCGTAAATACTGTCAGAACAGTGACGAAGATGGACAAAACATCCAGAGGCGTTCCCCACGGAATGCAAAATATATTGACCTGATGGATCAAGATTGGAAAGTTGTTTCATGCGCAACGAGATGATAGCGTGACTTGATAGAGAGATTGGATCTCAGAACTTCCTCAGTGAACGCGTGCTAAGCCATTACTGCTCTGAACCAAAGCAGCAAAAACTGTCCACTGCGACTTGCATTTTTTCGCTGTTGTGTCATTCGCTACCAAATGTGTCTACAAGGACTAAGTGATAGGATCCGTAAGCAGTGGATGGTTGCAGTCGCTGCGGGCAACAAAATCGAACAAACTGAATAAAACAACTGCCAAATTTAAATTACTTTTCATCAGTCTCTGCGTTTTTATTGTGATTCCACGGGGTCGGGAATGGGAGCGAGAGAAAGGTCAGTAGGAAACTTCGGAATAGACCACCCCAACAGTCGAGGCGATACACTGTTAAGATTTGGAGAGATAAATAACCTGAGTTTGGTGAACACATTACTCTAGAAATAAAAGAATAGTAAAAGGACATAGAATATTCCAGAGGATACAATAGATTATGAAATTAGCTTTAAGTTACAACCCAAGTATAGTGCAATGCGCAGAGGAGCTAACTAAGATACGGAGCATAGGATGGTTAGATACAAGCTATAAGGTTTAATCTCAAAGCAGATAGAAAGAAACCTGTGAGAACTAATAAACCCTGCATGGAGACCATCAGAGCCCGATCACAGACGTTTAAAATAACTCTTGAAAACAAATTCCTGATTCTGAACGAGCAGAACGAGGTCAGTGTAGACAGACTAAATGTCAGCCTAACATCAGCACTTAGTGAATCAGCGGCAGCTGTAGGAGAAGCAACATGTAGAGAACAAACTAGAAAATCTTAGAAAACGCACTAATTACCACACGTAAGATCATGAAAGTGCAAAAAACGGCCGATCGGATTGAATTAGCCGTGCTTTCGAAACTCCTTAAAGACAAACGACGTTAAGGCATATAACACGACAGTGATCGATTAAATGCTACAAAAATATGGGGAAGCTTCAAAGAAAAATAGCCATCGGCAAAGACAGGATGTACGCACTGAGAGACGAGCAGGTTGACATTATTTATTTATTTATTTATTTATTTATTTACTTATTTATTTATTTATTTATTTATTTATTTATTTATTTATTTATTTATTTATTTATTTATTTATTTATTTATTTATTTATTTATTTATTTATTTATTTATTTATTTATTTATTTATTTATTTATTTATTTATTTATTTATTTATTTATTTATTTATTTATTTGCAGGCACTTGTACAAACAAATTTCGGAACTCCAAATATCTCTTGAAACTGTGAAGTCCCAGTTTGCAAACCAAGCCAAGGAAGATAAAGACCGCCGCTTGGTGTGGTAACGCAAAGAGGAACAATTGCGGAAAGAGCAGGACCACATCGAGGAGCATGACCGACTTCAGCCACAATCCCCTGACAGTACCACCCCCCTTTCCCAATCTGAAAATACTGCCAGAAAACTGAACTGTGTGGACAGTGTATCCAGTACCGCCAAAGAAGGAAGTGTTCATTCCACCATACACTTGGAGCAATTTCTTGCAGCCATGCAGAGTCAGCAACAACTAACAATACAGCAGCTTATGAAGCAGCAACAGCACACAATGCAGCAATTCATGGAGCAGATACTTGATCGGTTGCCACAGCTCACTTCAGCCACTCAAACGTAGTCAAAATTAGCCGAAACATCGACCTCAACAACACCTCTACCTCTAATCTGGCTTCAACCCCTATGTCAAGGTGTCCCGACGCCCTACATTGGAACTGCCGCAGCCTGGGGACATGCGCCAATGAACTGAACCTGCTGTTTGGCCATATCGGGCACCCCGCTCTCCTTCTACTGCAAGTGACAAGGGGTACTCAACCGGGAATTAGAGGCTACGACAGTTACTTTCAACCTGCTATCGTGCACACCGCGACACACGACAGTTCGGAAAGATTGGTTCAGGCACAAGCCGCAGTGTTTGTTCGTCGTGACTTACCTCACACGCCACAGAACACAGCTGCATTTTGTACAGATTACCAGGAGGTAGTAGCAGTAAGATGCAAACTGACACCACGCAAGACAATGCTAGCAATATCAGTGTACATACGCCCAGACACAAGTGTGCGCAGACGAGCAAATTTCGCGTGGCTACGGGATCTTCGTGGGCAATATCCGCGTGACGCCATACTCATATGTGGAGACTTCAATGCCCAGAATCGTGATACTTAACGTGGAGCACACTTGGCCTTGTGCGTGAGTGGCGATGTGGGCTCGATACCATGGGTGGCGAGCATTACCCAATTTGGTTGGAGCTTAATATTGCAAACGCAAAAAAGCATACACGCCACACAAATGCTGTCAATTGGGACGAATTTCGCGCTAACTTTAAGCGTTACGAAATGAACATGCCATTCCACGTCATAATTTTTCGTGCAGCGGAAGATTCAACCCGGCATATCTCTGTCAACAAGAACCTGCCCACGCCCGATCAACATCTACTGTACCTGTGAAATACTAGGCAGCAACTGCACCATGCTTACCTCGCCGGTGGAAGGCGGTACGTGGACCTTCTCAAGGACCTTCTCAAGGACCTTCACGTTACGCAAAGCAACTTGCTCGCGAACGATGGCTCGACCACTGCGCCTCCTTCGGAGAATGAATGGGCCTTCGAAAGCTCTGGCAAACGTTTCGAGCCATCAACGGTGAGCGCAAACATGGAAACCTCATGCAAGCAATACTTCTTAAGGAAGGAATCACCAGTGCAGAATTTGAGGATTTGGCTGCATCTACGTTTTTCCCCCAGCCTCGTACACCACCGGTACCTCACCTATACCAAAAACGTACCCCAGCCTGCGATGACGGGGTAGAGTACTCATTTACGTTACAAGAATTGTTGCACGCCTTACAGTACGTAAATGAGCGCAGTGCGCCTGGAAAGGATCGCATTACCTGGCAGATGCTCCGAAATATAGACCACACTGGCAAGCAGCAATTATTCATAACTTAAATCACGCTTGGATGTCAGGTACCCTTCCACCCGAATGGAAGCACTCCGTCGTAATACCTATTCCTAAGCATGGCAAGTCCCCAGCACAGCTGAGTACATGCGGCCAATTTCACTGACTTCGACCATTTGCAAGCTTCTCAAGAGAATGGTTCTTACACGTCTCAATTAGCACCTCGAGGAACAATGCACTCATTTCCATCCAGAGCAAACGGGATTCCGACCAAACCTTTGCACGCACGACAGCCTCTACCTACTGCGACGCCTGGCAAACAAGCGCCGCGGCCGGCGAACCGGCGTACCGAGCATCCTGCTCACCGTAGACCGTCGCAAAGCTTTTGACACAGTCTCTCACGAAGCCATCATTCAAGCAATGGAAGAAGCTCGTCCCGGCACACGAATCGTCAACATGGTAAAAGCGTTCTTGCATAACCGCACATTCGAAATATGTAGCGGGCATAGCCAACCACGTCACTACACAAATAGGGTAGGAGTGCCCCAAGGGGCAATCATCTCACCAACCCTATTAAATCTAGTGATGAGAGGGCTTGCAAACTGCCTTCACGACCACGCTACGGGCATTCGTTTTACTATGTACGCCGATGATGCCACCATCTGGACTAACCCGGGGCAGCATGCCACAACAGAATAAGCAGTAACTGCCATTCAAACTGCCCTGGATGCTTTATTTGCTTACCTTCCACAGACTGGCATGCACCCATCGGCTGAGAAAAGTCAGTATATTCTCGTAGGAGGGTCATAGGAAGAAAGAGACAAAGACAAAGTGAGTCTGAAGCTCGCGGATGAACTAATCATCAGGTCACCTACTCGCCAGGTTCACATCTTGAGCGTACCATTTCACGAGAACGAGGGTGCCGACGCATGGCTTAAAGAGCTCGCGCTTACATGGATGAAGATCCTGCACCTCATTAAGAGGATTTCCCATCGCAGTGGGGGTGCGGGTACGAAGGTCGCCTGCATGTTAGTAGTAGCACTTCTAACTTCCCGCGCCTGCTACGGAGCCTCGTGTTTTGACCTCACTCAGGCTCAAACCAAACAACTAGAGGCGTTGCACCGAGCATCCATGCATGTTATTACGGGCCTTCCTCGGCACGCGCGAGTAGAAGAGCTCCATCGTTTCTCTCGTCTTCCTGCAATAGCTGCGACTACCGAAGAGTGGAGGCGTAATCACTCAAGGCGCCGCACATGGACTCTTTCTGGTCAACGTTTACTATTGCTGGACTCCCCCGTGCACCCTACCGGCTTCCCAAACATTCCTCAAAAGATTCCAACATGGAAGGATGAAAATGTCTGCCGGGTCAATCCTACTACCCGAAAGATTACCAAGGCGTCCCACGCTTTCCAGCGATCCGCCCAGGCTTCCCGTGCCGATGCCGATATTGGGACCAGTTTCACAGACGCCTCCTAGGATTCTACCACTCACCGCGCAGGCATTGCTTTCTACCACCCTCAATATGACGTGCGGCGTGGCCTGGTGCTCCAGTACAATGATCAGGGGTGCCCCACGTCTTGTGAACTGGAGTTGCGCGCTATTCACATGGCCCTGGACTTTTTCTCGCAACAAGAGTCTCAAGGCGCCTTTCCCCCCGGGAAGCGCCTCACCATTTACACAGATTCCCTTCAGGACATAAAAAAACAACAGCAGATTCCACGACAAGGCTGCCTAACTCATTAAATTAAGAGAAGTTGCCGTGCACTGTCCGTACAAAACAATGTGGACGTACATGTGACCTCGGTTCCCGGACAAGCGGGCGGCTTCGGAAATGAGGCCGCTCACGCTTTGGCAAGCGCGCTTCTGTGGCGAGACATAACATAACATAACATAACAGGGTGGCGAGACATAACAAAGTTAACAGCGTCGTACAGTTCGTTGATAAAGAACGAGGATGATGCAGGAGGGCGATAGCACACACTGACAACAATGTTTTGACGGAACAGGTAAATAATAGCCGACACTCTCTCCAGATCTGATGGAACGTGAACACACTGGAACGGTAGGATTTTCGAAATAGCCAGCAATACGCCGCTCCCTTGGCGGGCTGTCCGATCACACCGGTAAAACGAAAAAGAATGAGCACAATCGTGGAATTCGTGGTCAAGAATGTCTAGGCGCAGCCAGGTCTCTGTTAGTGCTATGATATCGGCATTAGTTGTAGTAACGCCAGAAGAATGATTATCGCGTTTTTTAAGGATGCTACCTATGTCGTTGTAGAGAAAAGACAAGCGATTTAGTTTTCTTCCACTACCCCTCAAGCTTGCCTAACTTTCATTGGTCGGCATGGAGAGAGAGAGAAAAAGTAAAGGAAAGGCAGGAATGTTAACCAGGCTACGGCTTAGTATGCTATACTGCACGGGGGAAAGGGGAACAATGAGGAAAAAGAAGAAAATAGAAAAAGAAGGGGAAAGGTACGGACAGAGCGTGGAGTGGTGTGCCCAACGGTAGGACACTACAGACATTGTCTAAAGTTCAGACAGTTCGTAGATAGTAGTCTTGCGCTACAGTCTTTTGTGCAATTACGTCATTTTGAGGAAACACAGGAGCGCTTTTGTCGCCTTGTCCGCACACGACGGAGAAGGCCAGTGGCCCAGGATTGTCTCCTCAGAGGACGGGCGCCGAGAGTCTGAGTGCTATTGGGGGTTATGGGGCATATGGCGCTCCACGTGCTCTTCTACGCGATTAGGTGCGGGGTCGTAGAAGTATTGTTTTTTAGTCATAATAAGTTCGTTGTGCCGGAGGTGAAAGGGTATTTCGTCTGACTGGCTCTTTGCGAACGCCGCAAATTCGTTTCCAGGTAGCTTGTTTCCTGTCCCTAAGTGTTATTCCTAACCTTATTCGTTCTATGTCCCGTTGAGGATACCTAAGTTTGCATTCTAGGTATTTAATAAGTTGCCAAGTTTCGGCTTCATATGTCATCTCCGGCAGTTTGCACTGATTATAGATTTTTCTTTTGAGTGACAGAGGTAGCTTATTTTTTATCACATGGGAGTGCTTGCCGAGTGCTTCCCAACCCATACCTATTCCGCGCCGGATTTGTCTCTCGTGGTTGTGGTCAGCACTAACCAACTTTCGGAGGCAGTTATATTCTTTTACTTCTTTTCGCGTTTCGTTTCCTAAGCAAGAAGAGTACGCTTTACGCTTTAGGCATGCGTATTCCTCATTAATTAAGATTTATTCATATTTATTTTTATCCAACCGCCGTGCTTTCTGGTTGTAGTTCCTCAAGCATTGTTTGCATGTGTTCTGCAGTCTCACTCAGCAAGACTATGTAGTCCGCAAACTTGAAATGGCTCAAGTATTGCCCATTCATCCTTAATCCTATGTTTTCCCATTCAAGCCTTTGCACGTAGCTAATAATAGTTTGGAATTTGGGACCTTTTGAAATAACTTAGAAAAGACAGACCACAGCCAACAACACCACCTTCTCAGAAGCTATCAGTTCGGATTTTGCGGTACCATGTCTACTGACAATGCAACCAATTTTTTCACACAGAATTATACCGGTAAATATGCTGATTCTGTGGTTCTCTTCTCATTGCTTTATGTAAGCTTTTGGCGTAATTGACCATAACATTCTTTCATTGGAACGAGAATTTTATGGCGCTGGTGGGCCAGCCCAAATATTTTTTAAAAGCTTTCTTTTAAAAAGTCTTCAGGTCGTCTGCGGTAAAAGATCACGAGTCACACCAGATACGCATTAACAAAAGCGTGTCCTAATGCCACTCTAGGCGCCTCTTATTTTTGACTTACGCTAATGACTTGCCCCAGTGTTTCACAACATCACAAGGTACGTGATATGCTGACGGCACAACTAACTTTTCTTGTGGTAACGATATTAATAACTTTCTCCATAAATAACAAGCTGACATGTCTTCGCTGGAGCGTTAGTGTTTAAAAAATAAATTACCTGTTAACGTTAGAAAAACCTCCTTTATGATTTATTCTTCCCCTAAAAACCCCTTCGGGTGTTTTCAAATCTTTATTTATCCTCTAAAAGTAGAAGTTGCCTTTTCCAGCAGTGCGGACGTTTTAGGCTTTGTAGTAATCAATTATTTAGAGCTTATTGAGCAAGTAATTTCTCTTGTTAAGTAGTCGCCTTTTGCTTTCAGGACATTGATCCGCCCCCCCCCCCCACACACACACACAAACACGCACATTTAATCATTTAAACTCTTTTGAGCTTGTTTTAAATGCGAATGCATTTCTTAGCCGCGGGTTGTCTTGCGTCGTTGAGCGGCGTGCGCCTAGCAACAGCTGTGGGGCGCGCCTAGCAACCGGAGCAGGTGCGGAGTAGCGGAGGGCAAGGGGAGAGGAGGAGCGCGCTCGGCGTGTGAGGGCGCTCGCATCGCGGAGCTCGGGCGGAGTAGCGGAGAGTGAGTGGAGAGGAGGAGCGCGCTCGGCGTGTGAGGGCGCTCGCATCGCGGAGCTCGGGGCGGAGAGAGAGCTTGCGCGCGGGCTGGCGCGGGTCTCTCTCTCCTCTCCGCGTACCCCTCTCCGCTCGCTCCGCATATAAATGCAGGGAGCGCGCGCCTGTCTCCGTGACTGCTTGCCGACTGGCGCCTTGATAGCGATGGAAGTCGGTGAAGTCGAATCCCTCGCGGCAACGATACCGCAAAGAAGAATTCGGTGCACCCAATGCATTCGCATTTCCGCATGATCCCCTTCGGGGAGGTGGGGGGATTTTTTTGCGTTTGTTCACTGTTGTTTAAGCTATTGTATCACCTCATGAGGTTGCTCGCGCACCATTCACTTGTGAGCACGCCTCATTACATTACAGAAACAAGCTAATCGCGTCATGAACTCTCCGCCCCGTCAAACACACTAGTTTCCGCTATTCCAACTTCTTCGGGTTTTGCCTCTAAAGTTTATTTCTGCAGCCTTGGTATTTTACCAGCGAAGCTGTTTTACAAATAGTTATTTTGCGTGTCCGTAGCTAAAAGTATCAAATGCCGAGCGCACGTGAGCGCGTTCTTCGCGGCGTTCGCGCAGCAGTTTCAAAATCCCGGGCCATCTCTACTCACGTGAAACCTGGGGAGGGGCGAAGCAAGTAGTGTATAAGTGAATTCTTGGCACCTTGGCTTTTTTTGCCCACGCCGATGAAACCGTTCGATGAAGAGCTTCGCTGTGCGTGTCGTGCTTTTGAAGCACGAAGCGTTCTAGCGAAATACGTTGGAAAACCAGATCCCCGGTGTGTTCTTGCAGTACGCGTTTTTCCCACGGAGCTGAAACGTTCTAGCGCAAGGTGTTGGGAAACGAGCGTCCCGGAGTTTTACTACCATGACTGCATGATACCACGACGACATGAGACGATGACGACATGAGACGCCGACAGCCCGAGCCCCTGAGGGGCTTCGCTCCTAAAATGACCGAGAAAATACCGAACGCTCACGCATGCGCCCTTCGCGGCGAACGCCCAGCGTCCCCGGCGCATCTTTGTCGAGGCAAGCATACCCACATAGGGAGATTGGCCAAGATTGGCAAAAAAATAATTCCAGAGTTCACCGCAACCGCGACAACACTTGTCCGGAACAAGAAAGACAAGTCACAGCATGCACCCCTCGATGGTGATGTCCAAAGATTATCACTTCAAAAAGAAAAAAAAATGAAGCTCACACTTATAGCAACAATGATGGAAGAAACATCGTTGCGGCATGGAAGAAGCCGCAAATCGGCTGAAATCGTGCACTTAAACCGTCGTGACGGTCGTGAACATTGCGTACAGCTTCCCTACTTTCAAGTCTTAGGCGTCAGTGTGACATTCCTTGTACTTTTTTAGTGTCGGGAATTATTATTCAAAAATTTTTAGTACACATTTTTTCCAGGTTGCATGACCTCTATTCCAAATGACATTCGTTATTTGCGTGAACGAACGTTGTTGCTTCCTAGCATTGGAACTAATTACGGGAAACAGCTTTCTCCGACATATATTTGAAGGTGTATTTACCAATACCAGAAAAAGTAATTTCAACAAGTTTAAAACTGCGCTTAAGAGCTTCCTTCTAGACATGTAATTGTATTGTGAGTAGAATGCATACCTTCACTTTGAAGTGGAGCTATGTATTAAACAGGGTGATCAAAAGGGAGGAGCTCTGCGCCGGTTCTCACTGTCTTGCACACGTAATCATGCGAACTGGAATGAAACTTCGCATTTCGATATCTCAGATTACGGGTGCACTAGAAGAATTCCACGAAGTGAAAGTGCGTGTAAATACGATTGCGTCTAACGTTTCTATACAGAAATGATTGATTGATTGTAGGGTTTAACGCGCCGACGCAACGCAGGCGATGAGGCGCGCCGTAGTGGAGGGCTCCGGATTAATTTTGACCACCTGGGGATCTTTAACGTCTATACAGAAATGCCTGCTTACTGCAGCCACTATAAAGTTAATTATTCAATTTTTAAAGCCCCCTACATCAATACTTACCACCTGATTTTGTGTCGCCGTGAGCGCGTAACCTTACAGTAGAGGTGGTCTTAACGCAAAAGCTAATCGTCTAATTTAAAAAAAAATATCTCGATTTAACTTTGATCACCCTGTATATCATGTTGGATTTCATGTATCATGTTGGTTATACTTCGCTTTACCCCGAAACGGGTTACTCAGTGTAGTTGTAGTTATTGTTCAGTTAGCATTGGAAGTCCCGCGTATGGCTTCGGCGATGGGGCCAACATCTGTATCGCAATCCGGCTGTAAATGGGTATAAATTACGGGAGCAAAATTGAAATAAATTGAATTCTTTGCATAGGGCAGCTAATTCTTCTGGCGGTAGTATGCCTGTGTAGGTTTAGCTAAAAGTGGCCATACTTTGAACACGTTTTTTTCTGAAATGTCAGTGCGTGAAAATTAAATTCTTGGAGACAATTGAGAGGTTATGTGATCTATGCGGCGTGTTTTCATTCTTTATACCTGAAGAAACACTCACTTTGCCCTTTGAGAAATTAAAAAAAAAAGAAAAGCAGGGCTCATTTCAAATTTTCTACATTATTCCACAGCACAGATTTTCTTAAACAAGAACACCCAAATAATTATTCCTCAGTGCGGTTTGCCCACACCCTAGCGATAATTATCTCTTCATGTTTTTCACTGTGTGTTTAGGTGGCGAGGGTGGAAATCACCTGGGCTGTTGTTATTATTTAACCTAGAGCCGTTCATTTTTTCTACTGTGGTGACCTAGGCAGAATTTAGCAACTTATATCGGGTACTAAAACATCTTGGGAAAAACGCCATTTCAAACTGACCTTATCGCCAAATGTAACCAGCTGACGTGGCACAAACCCGCCGCTAGCGACACCTTGCAGGGGGATAAAATGCCTTGAAGACGCCCAGAGGCATCAATGGCGACACAGCTGAGCATGAGGTCACGGGTTCGATACCCGGCTACGGCGGCCGCTGTTCTGATGGAGGCGAAAAGCAAAAACGCCCGTGTGTACGAGATTTCGGCGCACGTTAAAGATCCCCTGGTGGTCAAAATTAATCCGGAGCCCTCCACTACGGCGCGCCTCATCGCCTGCGTTGCGTCGGCGCGTTAAACCCTGCAATCAATCAATCAATGGCGACACGAAAGCACATCTACTTGCATTTTAAACGTAGTGTGAAACGTGGAAAGGTTCCTAAGAAACGTCGGCAAGTGCACAGAAAGACAGCCTCTGTTGCAGAATCTTGAGAAGTTTTGCTACCATTAACCGTGATTCACGGAGCCTCGACGAGTGCCGAGGGAAGCATATCTGTGGTTTTACTGAGCTTGAAAGTTCACCGCTGATTTAGGTTTACCGCATTCTGATCACCGATGAAGCGGGGTGAAGGAATGTTACACGGTGAACCGAGGCTGCATTGATAGCAAAGATGTAACGTTTTTCAGACAGTGCCCCAATTTAAGTGTGTATAAAGCACATTTCAGTAGGGGAAAGTTTCTCGCTTGGTAGACGCGAGTTATTCACGCTTGGAACGAGCAGGCCGAAATATGACAGCTTGTTAACAGCTATATTAACCAAAGAGGAACCAGAGCAATAGAGGTTGCCTTCTTGCGAGCTCCTAGCGAAATATTCGGGCTGCGGTGGCGGGAAGCAAGGCATGCTGCCAAATGTTTGCGGAGGGCTTTGGGACGTACTGAAATTATGGCGGCCGAATCAACAAGAGACGGAGTATTCAGGTATACGATGTTCAAATACGGTTTTTAGACCCTGACCTAATCTCTTATCTGAATTTTAACACCAACCTTACAATATTCTAGCTCCACCGCTTTCTGACATTCGAAAGAGAGAGAGCGCGAGATAGACAGAGAGATGATAAAAAAATTGGAAGACTCCAGAAAACAACCCTACAAGCTCCTGGCCCATGCCGTATGTCACATTTCTCGGAGACAAAAAATCGGAGAGACAATTACGACCTCTAGGTGCATTACGGGCTAATGCTGTGCGTGTATGCTGACGCAGCTGCCAGTGAGAATTGGTTAATCGGCATGGCACAGCTGATGGCAACTGTCATTGTCACTGTACAGTCCACTTAAGGGGATATGTGAGGAATGTATGCAGGAATGTTGACGTGGAAACCAAAGACGACAGCGGTCATCATCGCTGACCAATTCTCTCGAGCATGTACGTGGACTTTGTGGATGGGTATGTGGAATCCACAGCGAAATGGGCATTGACGTATCAACACTGATCTTCAACTAGGGTTGTCACCGCCACTGGCCAATCCACCCGAGTGGGCATGTTATTAGGCCTCCATTCAGCCGTAGCGTTTCACAACCTTAACGTTGCGGCAAAACGTGCGAGGCAACGTCAAACTCTTTGTCTGTCAAACTGCCGGTACCATTTGACAACGTCCGACCACAGAGCGTGCCCCTACATGCCCCCTTTCGCGGAAACGTTGACGCCGACCCAATACATACCCGTAGTCGCCGTCACATGACGTGTGGCAGTCAATTGGGTACGTTAGGCCGGCGCATTCCGGCGTTCGGAGCCAATGGAAGAAGATTATCGGCGGGTATGTTGATGAGTATGTTGATATCATTGCCACTGGGATTTTTGGTACGACCCTAATCCCGTTGATGATGCGGGTTCTTTTTTTCAGAAGGCTATCCACCTGTAAGGCTATCGCCTTTATAAATATAAAGTTGTTTTACCATAGCGGAATGATCTCAAATAACCAGAGTTTGTCAATCGCCCCACAACTACCTTTAACGACGCAGGCCGACTGACCAACAGAGGAAGCAGGGAGTATGTGTAGTCCCTCTCAGGTCCAAAACGGTCAGGTTAATAGAATGTGAGGAGCCTCCTAATGTCAACGCTCAGAAATGCATAACGCAGGGTGTGCATGGTGTGACAGTTCAGCTTTCTCTGAGAATTTTGTAAAGGGCATAGGAAGTGCAATGAACCGCTTGATGGTGGTGGTGGTGAAAAACATTTATTAAGACTATGTACAAGTGAGAGATAGGGGCGGCCTTAAGGGCCGACCCTGTACAAACTCTAGGAGGAGTCCCTAGTCCGGGACCCGTGTGGCTTCCGCTTGATGCAGCAAGCAATCACGAAAGAACGCAAGGTAACAAGCGGGCTTTCCTAGCCTGGTACAGTCAAACCCGATTATAAGAAACCCGGATAGACTGAAATATGTTATATATCGAACAAAGAAAAATCAATTACGAAAATACACGCGAAAAATATTCCTTATAACGAAGTTCACATCTGATATATCTAACTCGGCGCGCCTAGAATTGCCGCCAAAATGCATGGTCTCGGAGCGGCGATCGAGATGTTGATTAGCTGCGTTGGAGATGTTGAGCCTCCCATGGAACGACGTGACTGTTGGCACTTTTCGTAACTGTTTCCGGCACAATTAAACCCTCCCAGTCAGCGAATCAGGATCAAGATGGAAGCATTGGCGAACTGTGGGAAGAGCTTGCCAACGTTCCCTATGTTGTGCTGAAAGGAGTGCCCTTCGAGGATTGTCTGAGTGTCGACGATGACGTTGCCGTCACTGTAAGCCCCTCGAGCGCCGACGCCGACACCGTCACCGATGTCATGGCTGCTGGTGCTGCTGGAAGCACCAAAGAGGCGGAGGATGTTGCGAGTGAAAGCCGTCCAATGCTTAATGAAGCGCTTTTGGCAGTAAATGTGCTACACTAATATTGCTTTGATATTGAAGGACACGGGCTGCAACTGATGCAAATGGGGTCTCATGTAGAGAATGCTGTAGTTGTCGCCGCCAAAACGAAAGTGAAAAGAAGAATTTCCGCTTTTTGGGAAAGTAGGTAGTTAGAGCGGAAAGTAGCTTTATTGCTTGCAATAAATACATAGTTTTGTGTATGGTAATGGCATACTTTATTATGTTAGTTTCTGCATGCGGGGTTGGCAGGAGGAGGGGGGGGGGGGTCCCGCGTATTGCGAACTAGTAACAAAAAACTCGAGGCGGGTTCGGCTATTTCGAGGTATTGGATATATCGAACTAATCATGGCGCATATTGCAGGTCGCTGTAGCCGGTATTCAATGGCGTGGAATGCATGCAGGCAACCGTGCGAGTGCGCCGCCATATCTGTGGCCAAGCCTCTGTTGCCAAGGCGACGTCGTGCGCACGGCCCCAGATCAGGCACCTCTCCTCTCCATGCCTTCATGGCGGCAAGGCAGGTCGCTGACCGCGACGTGACCTTGGGTTTCCGTACAAGACGTGTGCGAGTGATTCGATAGTCAGTTGTACCGCGATGGCGTTGGTTACGCGAAAAATCACGATTCCGCTCATGAGTGTGACAAGCTTGTCTGCAATTCAGCCCCAGCCGCCGCGCACACCTACGAGCGAGGGCGAGTCGGTCGTGGCACAAGGTTGCATCGTGAGCGCAGTGGTCCATTTGACAGCAGGAACTGCATTATTTCCACACTGTTGCCCACTGAATGCAGAGTAATACTTCGACTCCAAGTGCTGTTGATTGCAGCACAGTACGATCTACCTATCGCCAGACGCTTATAAGTTGAGTTGATCAACTCAGGCAATCAACTCAGATGAGTTGATTGCCAGCTCTAACGTCAGACGTGAGTTGTTTTGCTGGGTGTGAAACATTTAGCGCACAAGAAAGCCAGCGCTAAATCGGTGTACGCGTGAACCATTTCTCGAAAGAAATTATTCGGTTTTTGTACTCAACCACGTATTAGAGGGCACCTACCAGACATAAA
Organism: Haemaphysalis longicornis; assembly: GCF_048455015.1. NCBI lineage: Eukaryota > Metazoa > Arthropoda > Arachnida > Ixodida > Ixodidae > Haemaphysalis > Haemaphysalis longicornis. The sequence continues at coordinate 129,118,050 of NW_027526335.1, read as the reverse complement.
GTCGTGGATGCGGTGCGCGTGCAGTTGCGTCGACATCCGCGGCGGCAGCCAACTGCAGCGTCGGACTTATGCTGCTTATACGCGCCGTTCGCAGCCGCGGTTTCATCCTTTGTGGATTCGAAGGGCTCGAGGGTAGGTAGAGCCCCATCATCTAATGTGCGGGCGAATAATATTATATCTGTTGACGCCACTAGCGATAATCGTGCTGAAACGCAGCAGACGATGTGCGCTGGTGTTTTTTTTTCCTTCGAGATGCGGGTGCAAAGCGCATGCGCTGGCACGGTGGCCACCGACATAGCTGTTTGCAGTGTTGCAAGACGAAGAAATCGCCCGCTAAACTTTTTATTGAATACCTCCTATAACCGGGTTTGATTACACGGGGCTCTTGTTCTAGAGTGTGTGTGGGCCATATAATTGGTAGGGAGCAGTTCGTTCTTTTTTTCGCGAGGTCACAGCCTGGAGCAGTTCTCTGTTCTAAGCATCCCATGACGCCCCAAATCGATCGAACAACTTACAGCTATGACACGGCACGTTCTCTTGCGATCCCCAGCGCGCGTGGCTTCTCGGAATCGGCACTGTCCAGGAGCTGTGCACGTCTGCTTCGTCGCTGCTTGTTCCAGTTTATCTAGATTTTACGAAAAGTAAAGAATTGTCCTTCGGCCCCCTGTATTTCATAGTTACACAAAGCTTTAGCTACAAACCCCGACGTCCACTTATACGCAACGATCTGTGCTTCAATGACTACGATTTCAGTTTACGTTTTGCCTACGGTCGAGCCATTGTACGGGCAAGAACGTGTTAGCTTCTTGAATTTGTGTTAAGAGTGTGCACTCGTACTCTCACGCGCGAGAACACACATGCACATACAAACGCATGCACACATGTACATATAGGTACACAAATATGTCGAGATTTCTGGAGATAAGTGGTAATAGTCGGCATGGACGTCACCTAAAAGCCGGTATGGACCAGCACCAACAAAACGTCCTCATTTTGACGCGTACATAGGTCGCCTTTTTGAAAAAACATCGCAGATGCCAAGAAGCCTTTTAAGATAATAACTTCAGAAATCTAAAATAAATATAAGAGCCAGATAGGCTTTGTGATCATGAGTGTCATCATCATCATCTTAGTCATCATCATCATCATACTGATTTGTAATACGTTGCAGCAAAGGTACCGACTGGTTTGCTAATAGCGCCTTCCTGATTAACTTAACATCCCTCAAAATGTTCTAAACCTCCATCGCTTTAGACGGTGTTACGTGCGGAACATTGGCTGAACACTATCCTTCCAGAGATGGAATAACAGATGCACATTCTCTGATTATATTAACACGGAAACAAGGGATGTCGTCCTGCAATATTATTTTCGGCAACAATCTGTGGTTACACGGGCTGCTACCGAAACGAGCGAAAATTTTAAAGACTGTGCCTGAATTAGATGCAGTGCCCTTTATGTCACTAGATGTAGCGAGGAGTGTGTTTCAGTTAGCCAACAGCCGTGCCGATGAGAAGACGCATCCTTTTTTCTGGGCATCTTTTCTTATTAGTTCCAGTGATTCGGTCCATTTAATGTCAACCGATATGGCAGCTTTTAGGGAGCAGAGAATTTCATTAGTTTTGCTTCATGTTTAAGACAACTGCTACTCAAGTATATTGTATACGTATAAGTAAGCTTTTGGTGTTATTGCAATACGAAAATAAAACATGTTTTACTGCGTGAGCGTCACTCACGCATTGACTGGATCAGCTGGCGAGAAAAAGAAAAACATAGGCGACAGTTCCGTTCATCCGGTACTGTCACAGAAGTTCCAATTGGTTGATTTTACCCCGAGGCCCGTGATCAATATTCCAATCCTCTGCGACGGGCTCACGACCACACAATTTCCCACAACCTCTTCTTAATCTCCGTCTATTCTCCTGACTGCCTATATCCAACCTTTTAGCATACTTCCCCTCCGTCTATACTTGTCGTCTCGACGATTCCAGCGGCCAGGTCATCCCGGAGGTCGACAAGATACGGGTTCTCGGCATGATTATAGACAAGCGTCGCGGCAACGGCGAGACCGTTTCCCACCTTACAGCGCCAAGATCACCAACGCAGTGCGTCTCATCAGACGGGTCGCCAACCGCAAGGCCGGGATGAAGGAGGAGAGCTTGATTCGGCTTGTGCATTCCTTCGTAATCAGCCACGTCGCCTATGTTGCAGCGTTCCACAATAGGATGCAGTGCGAAAAGAATAAGATCAACGCCCTGATACGCCGAGCGTACAAGGCGGCGCTCGGGCTGTTCGAGTGCACAAGCACCGACAAGCTCCTGAGCCTGGGGGTACACCATACCCTCGAGGAAATTGCTGAAGCGCAACGATCCGCCCAACTGGAGCGGCTCTCTACGACCGAGACTGGTAGGCGCATACTGCAAGACTTGGCCTTCACGCCTGCGGCGAAGAAGGCGAGTAGCGACGCTCCTGTCCCGGACGAGACCCGGCGCCGGATTCGGGCAGACCTCATCCCGAGGAACATGAATCCGGAGTTTGTCAAGGAGAGAAGAGCGGCGAGGGCCAAGGCCCTCATCGACTTGTACGCCAAGGACGAGCACGCAAGGTTCGTGGACGCGGCCGAATACCAGGGAGACAGCGAGGCATTCGTGGCTACCGTCATCGAGGCGTCGTCCGGCGCGACGAGGGCGGCGGCGAGCGTTCCGGTCCGACAGGCGTGCCAGGCGGAGGAGGTGGCCATTGCCCTGCCCTCATAAAAAATCCTGTTGTGTTTTTGATGTATTTCTGTAGAGTTTTGTCTTCCTCTTGTATAGAGATTTTGTAGAGTTTGTGAAGAATTTTTTTGACGAGCTCTTGACGTGTTTCAACAAGTATTTGGCCAAGGAGTTTCTGTAGAGAGTTTGACGAGTGATTTTCTGTAGAACTTATGATGTATTTTTGCAGCCTTTTTAAGTAGATTTATGCGTACTTCTTGATGCACTTCTCATGGAGTTTCTGTAGAGAGTTTGACGAGTGATTTTCTGTAGAACTTCTGATGTATTTTTGCAGCCTTTTTAAGTAGATTTATGTGTACTTATTGATGCACTTCTATGTCTTTTATGATGACATCTTATGTACTTCATGACGTATTCTTACGGAGCTTCTTCATTTATTTCTGCGTACTTCTTGACGTGTTCTTGCCATTTTTGTAATGCGCTTCTTGAACTATGTGAATATTTTAGGTCAGCAAATTGATACATAATTACACATTTTACGCTTTGCTGCAAGTAAGTGTTATTGGGCAAAATAGGGGCATTTTTGGCAGACACAAGATGTAAATCGGCAGCATTGATAGTCACACATAAATTTAGTCAGACAGCGACAGCTAGCTGAAAGGCCAGCCAGTCAAAGCTGCTGAAATATATAAGCAGAGACAAAACTCAGCGACTCACGATCGATTTAATTTTGAGACAGCACTATGCAGCTGACTGACCGACAGCCTTGATTTTCCGTGACACTACGGACAAGAGGGTCGCCTTGATTAGCTGCTGTGGCACGGCAAACTTGGCAAATGTGCAGGCTGGAAAGAAAGAAAAAGCCAGCTGATGTCAGAATACAACATATCAAAAGTAACATTTTTTAAATAATATCCTTTTTTTGCTAAAGTTATATTTTTCGTTTCACTCTCTTCGATTCTGATATTTAGCCCATTTTTAATTTCCTTAAATGCTAATTTGATGATAAATTTTTGGCAAGAATACACTAATTTTAATTTGAATACTTGTGTCATTGCTTGAATTTTTTAGGGTTGCATGTGTCCTAAATTATTTTTACATGAAGCGTACCAGCAGTGGTAGTAATTCAAAAGATTTTGCTCACATATACATGATCTCAGTATAAAAAGCCACATCATGTCACTAGACGTTCGGCACCAGCAAAAGAGACTGAAGGCTAATAAAGTTTTATCTGAATCCCCAGAATGACAGGTTACCAGCCAAAAAAAGCTATGCAATAAAAGCACCAATGACGAGTTCACTTAAGAATAATGTTTGGACACCTAAATAGCTTGTGTGACTGTATACACAGGACACCTATGCTGGTTGTCATTCTCATTCTCTGCCTATGTCCATTGTCATGTCTTGTGCAGTTGTAAGTAGCCGGCACACATGAGAAGCCCAATAATATGTTTTATGCAATATAGATGTCCACAGGACCACTGCTACAAGGGAGGCCCACTAACTGTAAAAAGTACTGATTATTATTTTGTTGTAAGCAGCTATTATGCAGCTTCGATGTCTGCTCTCTATCAATTACCATCAGCTATTTTGCAATCCCTTTTCAATGCCTCGAAGTTTTTTTAGCTTTCCAATTCATTCATTGCTGAGACGTGCGAAGGAAAATTTGATCCCCCGCTTAAGCTGGTGAACATGTGGATCCCCCGCTTATTCCTTTGATAGACGAGAAAAATCCAAAATACTATCCACATTAAAACCACTATTCTGAACGATGTGCAGGAAACAAGTTGCCGTAATTGATGGGCAATTTATGCTCAGATGTCAGCTATTTTGAATGCATAGTATTCTATGGCTAGCAACACGTAGTGTTGTACGGCTTCGAGCAAATTTTCATTCATGGTTTTTTACCACAGCAGCTTTTTACACTGCAAAAAACCACTAATGCCATGATGGACATTCCATAATAGTTAGCGTGAAGACGAAATACATTTAAGCAAAACTCTTCCAAACTACTACCATTGGTTGCGTGGTTCATGTCAACACTGCTTAGTATGCTTGCAAGGCGGCCTTGGGCAGACATGGGGAAAAACACAAATGCACAAAGAAAAGTTACAGAGCTTCCTTAAATATGTTCGGTTCGTTTCAACAAAAAAATTAATGCAGGTTTAAAAACTGTTGAAAGGAGGAGAGACTAAGCAGTTCAGAAAACGACCTGCTTTGTGCTGCCGTAAAGAGTGACAAATACAACAAAAATAAAACAAAGGATGCTGTCTATGCGGGGAGACGTGAGCCAAAGCAGAGCAAAAATAAGAAACGGGGTGAACTATTTTGTCATGAGCAGCGCCAACAAACCAAAATGTACAACTGTAGTAATGTTGGTAAATAATCAGCTCCACAGTGCAAAACATACAGCACAAAGGGACAAGAAAACACAGGACAGGCTCTGAAGTTACACAAAAATATGCCGCCAATAGATGCACAAAAAAACAAAATTTAACTCGATCAAAGCCTCAGGCATTATTGGGTTAACTTTCTCTCATTTTTTGCATGCATGCTGGGTATACCTTTTTGTGCAACTCCAATAAGTTTATTTTAGTTGACATTCAGAGCTTGTCCCATGTTTTATTTTCCCTCTGTCCTGTCGGTTTTGTGCTGAGGATATAGACATGTACAATTGCAAGAAACGCAATGAGGACGAATAAACTACAATTGTTACACTCTACGTGAAAGTCCCTAACAAGGAGTTCTGTCCAAAAATTTTTAAATAAGCATTGAACCAAATATTTCAAAGCTGAAGCTACACAAACAGCTTACTGTGTATGAAGAGATCTGTCAAGGAAATTTCAACAGCAACAGGTACGTATAATGCATGTTGTCATATTTATAGCTTTAATAGCAGCAAAAAAGACAACAAAACTTTTTTGAGTAATTTTTCAAGTTTCAAATGTCCCTATCAACGTGCACAGCTACGGATAAGTCGTCACCTGACAATTACAACCAACCAAACTTCGCACGCCCACAGAATAGTCATCAGGCACAAATATGCATGTGAATTATTTCCTTTTCTTTACTGTTCATGCTCTTATTGGAGCAGCCAAATGTACCATGGCTCTAAATATTGAGTAGAAAGTGTTCACAATTTACACTAAATACAGTAGTCAAATCCCGTCAACCCTAATAAACAGAGCAAAAAATCCTTCAAGTAAATTTTGCAAAAAGCCATAACTTGCTTGAAAAAGTTTTCTAGCAGAAGAATATGTTACTAGGCAAATTGCCGTTTGTAAACATGAAAAAAAAATAGCATGAAAATTGGACCTAAGCTCACAATTGCAAAAACACAGGACAGGAACAAGTGCTAATTCTCAGCTGTTCATCAACACAAAGAATGTATATATGCACTGAAATATCGCACTGGTGCCCAAATGCTTCAATAATGCCGTTCATTCGAACAGGCAACGCCTCTTCCCGACATCCCTATGTGCACCCAAAAGAAAATATTGTGTGTAAGGTGTTGAACCAAGGTTTATTTTTCTCTCTTTGCGTCACACAATTCATTAATGATATAGCCAACGAAATGGTCACTGACCACTTGCGACAGGTAAAAATGCGATTTGGCCCACTTGCCCCCCATTTCCTCCCCGTTGTGGGGCGTGCAATCGTGACCAGCAATTCAGTGGGGCTAGGATTTTATGGCAAAGCAGATACCAACCAGCCCACAAGGTCATTAAAGCTTTTATGAAGGGATGCTCAGCAGGGCACTTCTGTTAAGTTGAATCGGTCTGAAGTTTTTTCGTACATATTTAAGTTTTTTTTAATCATTACGCGCCCCTGCTTCGGTTGACGAGAGGGATGATCTGCCATTATAAATTCAACTTGGGGGTTCTACGCGCTGAAGCTATAGCTGGTCTTGAGGGGTGCAGTAGTGAATTACCGCCACTTTGTTTTTTTTTCTTTCATTCCAAAATTGGCTGCTGTGGCCAAAAGAACCTCTAGAAATGGTTGGCATCATTCGAGGTTCAGCAGCACATCTGCGTCTCCACAAAAGTTCAGTATATACATACATTTAGTGTGCAATAAACAAATGAGAGTCCGCTCGTACCTTGTGTTGTTTAGATTGTAAATCTACATCAAGCATTCGCAGTGCTACGTTGTGTCGGCAAAATTCTAATCTCCACAAATAGTCACCAAAACGGCACTGGTGTAAGACTGCTTAAACACCTTCTAAAGAGTCCCTAGCGAAAAAATCATGACTTCAGATTACTGAAATTTCGTTGTGCATGTAACAGCAAGACGAAGTCCGTAAAAACCATGAAACAAACGTGTTCACCCACTTTTGCTTAGACTGCCAAACAGTCGGCTATGCCCGATGAGGAAACAGCCTCGGTCCTTGAAGTAGGCCGCACCAATAAGTCATTTTGAATGCAAGTTGCACCAGTCAGCAGCCTGCAACATGTAAGTTATTAGCAAACGACAGGCCAGACACCAGAATCATACTCTGCCTTAAACCTGCGAAATCCCAAATGCTGCGTTACTCTGATCACCAAGGTGTGTTGCACACTGCACACTAAAATTCATTAAGCTGGAAATTCCGTAAGTGACAGAAATTTAACAGCCATTCTTGAATATTTTTACTTGGTTCTGAATGGTTAATTTACGTTTGCGATGCTACAGTAAGAGTACGAAGCGCAGCCAGCGCTACTCATACTACTGTACCAGTTACGACATGCGTGTAGTTCTGACGTTACAAATAAATTCGGGTTCCATACACTTTGTGCATTCCAACATTTCACGACCAAACTGAGCGTTCAAAAAGATTAATCATTCAATCGAATAGCGAAAAAAACATCCAGATGGCATTTTAATCTAATGCTGTACGCTCGGAAATCACTCGATTTATTATTTTATTCTAATGCTGCACGCACGGCAAAAATTCAATTTATTGTGCACGTTTTTTAACTGAAAACTATTATGACGGAAAAAACGGCATCTGCTGAAACGAAATAAAAACAAAGAGCACATAATATCACGCTAAAAATACACGATGTGCGTGTAATGCATACACACACTTACAGTCGCACAGGCACATATTCGCACACGCACATACATTCGCACTCTCCTGCTTCCCTTATTTCACTTCATTTCAAAACATTCGGCTAGCTAAACAGAACAGGACACACACACTTCACCGAACACAGGGCTAGAAATTGCGCGAGAATTGATTGTTTACACACGCAGCAGCCAGGTACAAAGGTCTATCGACAGATCTGCGGAACGCACAAAGCGAGTCACTGAAGTCGTTAGGGCTAACCGCTTACGCGGACCGCAGTTCGAGAGCAACTCTGCTACGATAAATACATATGACAAGAAAACAAAGTTCCCTAGTACTCACCTTCAGTGCTTCGCAGTATTTCTTCGTCCGGTAGAAAATTCACGGTAGTCAAATCAATGAAACAACGAAAGTTGAAGGCGTGCATGCACGTGCACGCCCGTGCCGTCACCGGCCAGTAGCACGCAGGGTTGCCACTGAGTTTTGGGTCAATATCGCCAGACGGAAGTCGCCGAATGTCGCCATTTTTGCTTTAGAATTCGCCAACAGTGTCGCCACACTAGATATCTACGGCGACGCCTAAAAATAAAAGCTCCCAATTTTGTATAACCCCATAAAAACCAGCAACGTTCAAAACACTTATATTGTATTGATGTTTTCAATGCCAGTCGTATGGTACGCTTCATAATGCCTGGTTCTTCGACTACCCGTTAGCCGGCGCCGCAGGAAAAGACCACTCTGGAGTAAGCAGCGGCTGTAGTATTGGTGGAAAAAAAAAGCAGAGAAGTCGATAAAGTGTCATCCCAAGCAGGGGTAGCGGCAGGGCAGAATTAAAAAGAAATCTGAGTTGAGGGTTAACTAAATAGATGGCGCATGCCGTTACGCCGATTCAAAGGGGAGGCCTTTGATCATCATCATCATCATCACTTTGGCGGGAAAAGCCCACTTTGGCGGCGGTTTGCGCGCAGGCGGCCGCGGCCGCGGTGCAGCAATCCTCCTTGTTCTGTGAGACTGTGGCACAACCAGCACAACCAGCCTTGCCAGCGGTGTGGCGCGTGCCGGCGGCGCCGCAAGGTTGACAGTTCGATGGTACGGGCGGAGGAGTCGATGTCGTTTTATCCGCCTGCGAAGCCAGAGTGTCCCCGTGATTCTGGGCCGCGACTTTCTTCAGAAGTCCAGAATTACGATCGACATTACGATCCCGCTTTCTGACCCCCGATGCCAACTCCCACGCCACCGCCTCGACATGGCCACGCCTCGGGCGAAATAAGACACTGAACAGAGACGACTGAAACTTTCGAACACCGCACCACCGCATCACGCGGAGAGGTATTGCGGCCGTGTCAAAGCAACACCGACTAGGCAGAGCAACGCCATCTAGACTGGAAAAAATTTCCTTTACGTGGCGTTGGGCAGAGCCGTCGGGACCATGGAGGAAGGAAAAAGTCAAGAGACGGCATGGAGGAAGAAAAAGCGCTACCGGAGAAACGTGAAGCCTATACATAAAAAAGTAAAATCGAAGTCGGCCCAGGCGTCACTGCACCACGTGACCCCATCGCGCCGCCGCCGCGAGCTCTTCAATTTCGTCTGCTCGAAACTACTCTGCTGCCCGTTGTCGCGAAGCCTGCTATATGATGTTTTTTTTTCCCACGGCTTTTGTATTTCACACATACGCGGCACTCCTGCCCGCACGCGGGCATGAGATTACCGAGCAGACAAATGCAAGGACGGGGAAGAGCTACCGCCAACCAAACACGAGAGATGCGCCGGAGTCGGAGACCGCCGCCGCCGCCGGCCCACCCGACCATGGAGGTCACGTGCTGGGCCGACTTCGGCGGCTTGAGAAAGAGAAACGGCGGAGGGAGCGGCTTCAACGGAGCTGGGCTTGCGAAGGCTAGCTGCGTGACGTCATGCCGTCTCCTAACTTTTTCTTCCTCCATAGTCGGGACGGACGGAGAAAGAGAAGTGGGGGAGCGAGAGTCCCAAGCCGAAATTCGCCATAAAATCACCATGTCGCCATTTGTGATTTTCGGTCGCCACCTGCCTCTCAAAGTCGCCAATTTGGCGAAACGTAGCCACCAGTGGCAACCCTGGTAGCACGCGCACCGATACGGAGTGCAGATAGGACGGTCGGGCTGGCCGCGCAGCACTTTCCTGTCTCATGTTCGCCCGAGGGAAAAACTAGTTCCTGAAGTGACACCCACCTTGATAAAAACGCGTTGCGAAATAGATGCCCAAGTTATTGGTAAATACAGATGTTAGTTGCCAATCATATACAAGAAAAGCTTCAGCGTGGTTTTTTTTTAAAGAAAACAGTAATTGTACCTACAGTTACGGCAATTTGAGGTCTACGGTGGAAATACAGCTGGCGTGGGGTTGCGGCGCCGTAATTTTACGGTTTGTTCTGAGGCCACAACCACTTGCAGCGTATTTTCCGCTCTTTCGGCGTTGACATCACCCCGCGGTGACGGTGTCGGCGAAATTCATGGCGACGCGAGCATACGCGGAAGTTACCCAACGTCTATGCTCGCCAGATATCAGCGTCAACGCAGCGCCAGAATGCATACGAAAGCAGGCGTCATCGTCCGGATTCCATGTCCATCTCCTGGTTTGGGGTCATTACTTTCGCAGAAAACAATGAATTTCTTTTTAACCTGCGGTAATCGGTGCCTTGAGGCCAATTACAAGCTATTTCTGTTGCAGAGTACCTTGCAGTTTAACCTACAAGTGACGTTCGACGGTAACCTCAGCTTCAAGGCAGCCCCGAAATTTGCTTTGCTCACACTTTGAATTCATGAAGCTGCAGTCGGTACATAACACTCAGGGTAAATCAAGTAGCAAGTAAAGTTGTGCTAATTGCGTCTTCGTTCATTATCCTATCTTATTTTGTTCAGATTTGACGACAACGACCCCCCCCCCCCCCACACACACACACAAAAAGAAAAAGAAACCTTACAAGGCTCGCTGGCAACTTCGCTTGTATCCAAAGTTCTGCACTAAGTCTCTGCCTCCTTCCGTGAGGTTCGGTATTTGGCTACTGTTTTGAAGGTCAAAGGTTCGAATCTTCACACAAACTCCCAGTTATTTTTTGTTGATAGTTAGATCATCTTTTTTTTACCGGCGTAAACAAAGCGTACCAGGACACCTTGCCTTTTAATCTGCAAGTGAAGTCTGACTAACCGCAGTAGGAAGGCGGCGCTGAAAATTTGTTTTGCTCACGCTTTAAATTTATGAAGCAGTCTGTACATTACTTCTAGGTAGGACATCAAGTTGTAAAGAATTTTTTCGAAGTGCGTCTTTGTTCATGAGGCTGTGTTGTTTTGTTCAGATTTGACTGTGATAACTTGAAATACATTTTGCAACATTTCAAAAATGGCCCGCAAGCATTCTTAGAAATGAGTAGAGCAAAGAAAGTGCATTTTGAATGGCAAATCTGGAATGCTAATTACTGCATTTAAACAATTGAAATAACTGCTCGTAAACGATCAAAAATAATTCAGAAATCGTGCAGATCGAGTTCATTGAAACGTGCCCAGCAACGTTCGTCGACGCAGCAGTTGACGCATGACTTCGCCTGTTCCATGCGTTTGCATGTGGTTGCGGCTTCTCGCAGCTCTCCTGCATGATGGTGCGGCGACGCCGATCAACGCCGACGCTCGCGCGACGCGTGAATCGCGTGTACGTGTGTGTGCGCGCGTGTATCGTATTGCCTGAATGGAAGGACGGCCGCTGGTACACACGAGTTATGATGGCAAACAATAGAAGTGCTGGGGAGCTGGTTCCATGGAGAACTAACTGTAGAAACTCTATGGTCTTTTTGGAGGCTTTGATGAGTGGAAGCTTAATGAACTTTTATGGTGAAGTGACAACAAAAATTCTGCAGAGTCTTCATAGAGGCCTTGAGTTGTTTAAGTTCACAGACCTTCTATGGAGAAGTGACGGTAGAAATTCTACAGATAATTCATAGAGATGTTGAAGATTTTGCTCTTAATGAACTTTTATGGGGAAGTCACAACAAAAATTCTACAGAGTCTTCATAGAGGCCTTGAGTTGTTTAAGTTCACAGAGTTTCTATGGAGAAGTGACGGTAGAAATTCTACAGAATATTTATAGAGGTGTTAAAGAGTTAGCTCTTAACGAATTTCTGTGGAGAAGTAGCTATAAAAATTCTGTATATTTTTTATGGGGGCAACTCCATAAGCTCAGAGTTCCTGATGAGTTTCTGTCGTATTTCTTGTGACCCCATAAGATCTCCATGAAAACTCTTCAGAAATTCGTAATCCATTTTTGTGAGGGTGGCCATTGCCGACCCCGGGTGCCAGACAGTGTTGGGCGATTCCAGGAGTGCAGTGTGGAATTATGCCAAGGGCAAAGTGTGCGGTGAGGCTGTGCGCGGTCTGTGCTCGGCCGACCTGCAACCAGAGATCAGGTGTGTTAAAATAAAGTGGTTCCCGGCGCACGCGGACAATGATGCGTCGTCCAAGCACGACAACCACAACGAGACGGCACACGCAGTGGCGCGAGCGCTAACCAACCGCGCCGCTGCAACCGACCGTCCACTGTGGTGTAGCGCCAAGGACCGTATGACGACGTTCAACGAACTTACACAGTTTCACCGCTTGGCTCGAAGGACTCTCCCACCCCCGCACCCGGGGCTGAGCCGAGCGGAGGCGGTGCTGTTCAGACAACTACAGACTGGGTCCTTACCAACCCCATTGTTGATGAAATATGTGTACCCGCAAGTGTATGCGAGTGATGTGTGCCGCGTGTGCCAGCGGGAGAGGGCCACCCTAACGCACATCCTATGGGACTGCACCAAGTTCCCCAACAAAGCGTCGACAAGTACAACGATTCCGCCGCGGCTCGCGGCTGCGGCGACGTGCTACGACCAAGAAATCTAAACCTGGGCCGTCCAGCAGGTCTCGGTAGCTCTTCAAAGACAAAGGCCGAGCGAAACCGCCGGGACGTTGCCCTCAAGGGTGACCGAACGCGGGACTAGCACGCGCCGTAGTCGAGTAAAGACCACCCGCTGAGAAGACGTAAGGGCCCGCGTGGCGGCGCCATTTAATGGTGGTGTCGCTCTGCAGGCGACTAAATAAAGTTGCTTCTATCTACCTATCTTACCGACCAATTCCGCTAGGTTAGTAACTCACCGGTGAGTGCAAGCAACACTAACATTTCTGGATGATTCAACAGACAGACAGACAGACAGACAGACAGACAGACAGACAGACAGACAGACAGACAGACAGACAGACAGACAATTTAATAAAGTGGCAAAGGTGCCTACCGGTACCACCTAAGTACAACCGGTTAGAAGAAAAAAAGAAAGAAAAAAATAAGCCAGGAAAGGCAGTGAGGGAACGAGTTAGAACTTAGTAAAAAGAAAATTAAACGAAGGAAATTCTAACAAAAAACACAGACAGACAGTAAGACAGAAGTTACTGCGAGGCTTTTTTTAAAGGAAACGTAAATGAAATTGCCTTTGCACTCACACCCAAGCATTGCCGGCGTAAACCAATTGTAACATAAATAAATAAGGCCAAGCGTAGCAAGTGGAGTTTTCGGTTGCAGAAAAAGTAATAAAATAAACGTAAGAAATCGCTGAGTAGAGATATAAGAGGTAGAGAGAAGGAATGGTAGGATACCATCAGCGAACCGCAGCCGCCGGAATGGGTACGCTTAGCGGTTTTTATTTTCACAAAGTTGTATTTCTGACTCTTTTTGCTTACCTGCAAAAAATAACAGAATTTCGTTGTCAATCATTTGTTAACATCCAATATTATGTGGGTTACTCTTCTTTCCGTAATTTTACCAGCACAGGGGACTGTCATTGTACATCAACGTAGAATGTATGCATACAAAAAAAGATTGCACCCATAGTTTAACATTCTGCTATACTTGCAGAATTTGATCGTGTCCATTCTTGACCATGAGTTGTAAAATATTTACAATATTATTGTTCTTGAGGATTTCTTTCTTTGCAAGAAAGAGTTCTGTTTTATATTTTTGCAAGTTTTTTTCTTTCTTTCTTAGTACCTTCGTAATTGTAAGCAGTGGTCAAAGCTTTTGGCTGTTTAGCCACATTACATATACTCTTATTACTAGTTTTAAATCTTTCAAATTAGAAAGGGAATCTTTCATGTTCTGATGCAGTTTGTGGGGTGTAGTCATCTAATAGAAAATGTATTGGTATTTACTTTGCATTTTTTAATACATTGATATGATTTCGAGTTTTTACCATCTGTATTCCAGATTTCGTTCCATCTGTGAGATGTCTGTTTTTTTAATTGTCATTTGTCATTGTCTGCATTTTTATTGTCATTTGATAAACTGTTCTGCTGTGGTCACTTCGTAATATTCTCCAGTTTTGGCTGCTTGCTTGGCTGATTCATATTCTGTATCTCTCCCTATGTTACCTTGACGTCCTCGTACGTATGGCAGTGATATTTTGGCCCTTTTTTTAGCATTTAACAATTCTGCTATCATTTTGTGAATAAAATAGTTAGTACTGTGTGGCTTGTCTAGACCGTGTAGTGTTGGTGTGCTGTCTGTTACTATTTGATATTTACTTTCGGTGTCTCACGTTTTTATATAATTTACTGCTTGTAGTATTCCTTGCGTTTCACCTGCAAAATTATTTGAATGTTCTAGAAGCTTTATTACTTTCAGTCTAGAATTGTATTTTATTTTGTTAATTACTGCGTATGCAGAGACAGACAGACAGACAGACAGACAGACAGACAGACAGACAGACATTTTCGCGATTGGGTAGCGCAAGAAATATTTATGAAAGCATGACAGTGCTTTCGCTCTCAGCCTATTCGCCTGAGCCTGCCGCCCGTAGTTTTTCACTTTTTTCCAAAAGTGGAGCTCAGAAAAAAATTGCGTCGGTTTAAACAATTCAAGACATTTGATGAGAATCACAGGAGATATTCGACGCACTCGTTCGTGGATGCTTGCACAAAAGCGTGGATTAAGGAAAGAAACGCTGCTATGGGTGTTTGCATGTCCTAGCCCTTTACGGCCCAGCCCACAGAAACGTGTGGGTCAACAAATTCGTTTACTAAGTGGCGCCTGTTTCAATTTTGGTTTCACAGCCCTGGGTAGCCGCTGCGAACGCTCCCGAGACTTTATTGGTTTCGGTAGTTCACTCATTTTGCCACCCGTGGGTGAGAAATCGCACATTAAAAACGGCGCCCCAGCAGGCGCGATCACGCTAGCCGCCATCAAGATAAAAACTGATATTTCTTCTGGCTATTCTCGTATTTTCTGAATAACAAGCGTAAGACACGACTAGCAGGACTTGGAAAAACACGATCAGCTAAAAAATACACCCGTTCCCTTCGTGTACGTTCCGTCATCACGCTTGAAAAATGCACCCACACGTATGTGTGGGCTGGGCTTTCGTGGTTACCAAAATTTTGCCGGGCGGTATACGCTGGCGGGCTCGTGCACTGCAGCGCAAACGATATTTTTTTCTTGCTTTCTTGGTGTCTCATTTATTTGCGGTTTTGTGCTGGCTCGTTGGTAATGTTGTCTTGCGCCTTAACCTTGAACTAGTTCCGTAATTACTTGTGGTAATAATATTATTAATTGCGAACTATATTAATTAAAACTTCATTATTATTTATTTTCACAAATTTCTATTATAATATAGGTACTCCTGAAAACAATAGAAAACTTATAAATAATACGTAAAAATGCAGTTTTTCTGCGCCTGATGCCGTTTTTTTAGTATTCTTACTATGCGCAGGTCATACAAAAAGAAGCCCAGCCCACACATATGTGTGGGTTTGTTTTCTGTGTGAAATACTCTGAGCTTTTCATTTTCGCTTGTCAAAGCACGATTACGAAGGGGTAAATACACAAAATTTAATTACTTTTGATCATTTTTTCTCAATTATTTTTGTTGTGCAGGAAAGGGCTAGGTTACACAATGATAGAGGCAGTCCCTACTAGGAACCCCAAAGACGCCTGAGGACAGGATGAAATGTGGAACAATCCAAGGTACTGAATAGCAAAAACGAGCATATTTTACCGATGCAGACTATACACTTTCAAAAAATACGAACATAAAGATGACATTCTTTAGGTAAGTGCACGAAAAAGAAAAACCGTTTAAAGCCCATGTGCGAGGAGTAAAGTCAGAGATAAAAATACTGATATTTGTTTAGAAGCAAGTCTACGCATGCCATGCCCACGCACGACTCACTACTCGCTTAGATTATGTGGTCCCCGAAAATCTGTAATTCGCATTGCTGTTCGTAAAGTCTGGGCAAACAGATTTGATCAAAGTTAAGCGTGCAATCTCACTTGGCACATTGGATGGCAATGGTTACTGTCGATTCCCAATAAGCCCACGTTACGAAAATTTTTTCACCAAAACTAGTATTTGTGGTGAGCGTATTTTTATGATCTAATTCCCTAACTTCTTGATAAAGCCCAGTATAAGCAAGGGAGAAAATGAAATTATGAGTAACAATAATTGTAAATTTTTTGCAGGTGAAAGAAACGAAAGAACGGATACCTCGTCCGTGGCAGAGAAGCAACAAGATGACTACACGTGGGGTGTAGCGTGATTGCCAGCTTAGGGGAAGAGGGAATATTATTTCAGCTATAAAGCCATAAATTTAGTGCTTGAGGACGAACTCGCTCATAATCACAGTAATGCGAAAAAAAAATATAGAAGTAAACAAACGCGTTCCAATCTTCAGAAAGTTACCACGCCAAAGCTGACCAAATGCATTGATGCTCAGACAGCTGTACAATTTGTAAGGCTGCATTATGCGTTAAGCCAGAAGTTTTGTGCCAAGACAATCATCAAATCCACTCGGCCTAACGGCGGGCATAAAAACATAAAAAGCGAAAACGAGCGGCCGGGAAAATAAAACACGACCGAGCCTTCGCGGAAAAACTTCGCAATAAATGACTTTGCTGCCTTGTTAGCTCCCTTAACGATATCGGGAGCGAAAACAACCCAGAAAGCAAGTTTTTTTTTTTCAGAAAGGAAATTCAACTCTTTTAAGTCAGACAGACTTGCAGTGGAGAAAAAGCGAGGCAACACTCGCAGAAAAAGCTCAACACGCAATCATTGTGAGAACTCCGTGCCAAGATTAATAGCCTTTCATCCGAAGTTCTCTCCCTGCTGTCAGGCCTCGAGAGGGATCCAAGTTCCGACCGATATAAATCAAAATGAAAGGCAGACAATACTCGCCCACTTAAGTATCTAGCTTTCTGAGCTATTGCAGTTGTGCCATAGCCTACTTATAGCTCTTTTTTCAACAAGAGCGTAGCATCAAAAAGAAAGTGCGCGGGGAGTATTTGAAAGGACTGACCTTGATATGCAGCAGTAAGACGCAGGAAAAGACGAGAAAACGTATGAATCAAGCATCGTTTCGGCCCGGCGAGCGTTCGACGCCCCAAAGAGTGTGGTTATTCAGCATGAAGTGGCAAGACCCCATTCAACGGAACACGCTCGGTGACTCCGAGTGCGCCAGGGCAGTAAATCAAACGGGCGCGGTGCCGATCGCGAGCGATTGGAAACGTACTGCTCCAGAACGTATCGTCTGTCAACGCCTCTGTAACTGTCTGGAATTTATGTTGGAGGACCGGAGTATGGTTATAAGAGAAGAAAGTGGAAGGAATGACAGTGAGAGTTTGTTTGGGCAACTTGTTAGAAAACAAAAACAGAGGATACCGAAAGAGCACATTGTAGAGCAATAAAACAAATGTTGTTGTTGTTGTTGTTGTTGTTGTTCCTTCACTATATTGGCGCATACCAATTCATGGGGATCGGCCAAACATCAGTCGCTAATTCGAATGAGATTGCTGCCTAGGTGGATGATTCGAGGAATAGAAAATTTACATTATCATCTTCTTCTTTTCAGTTTATTTAGGAGCAGTGTTTCAACAGTGCCTTCAGGAACATGGCGAAAGGCCAAAGAGTTGTCTGAATGGGGCCATGCCCCTCCTAATGCGGCAACATTGCGACAAAGCAAATAAAAGAATCGACGAATCCCACGTTCCGGAGAAATGGACGCAAAGAGAAGCATTCATTGTAGCATACATGGGCTGAAATGGGCTTGCGTGTGGCATTGTTAGTGTGTTATATTGCTTGATGTAGTTGCTAAGTTTTCAAAATGGTGAGGCATCACGAAACGCGAGACGTAGAGAAAAGCTTTCAACGTGTCGTTTCCGGTCGGCCTCACGGGAGCAGTATAGGTAGGCCAGCCTAACCAGCGGCAACTATCCAACTACGCCGGCCTCCCCCTTCTTCAAGAGCTTCAAAAGCAAAAGGGATACTTAAGTTACGTTTGTGAATACGAGGCTCCGTCACCTCGCTTCTTTGGAGCGCCGTGTAGTGACTAATTGCTCGTGTGAAAGCAGCACGCGGAAATCACGCCGTTTATCACTGTGAAATAACGCTTTCAAGGCTGACTTCACCATAACTGATGCCTTGCTTTTTGGTTTTGTTTCTGCTTCATTCACGCGAGCCTTGACTCGAAACCTGCATGTAACGCAAACTTGCATGCAACGAAAAATTGTGAATGTTTGTCAACTTCGTTGTATCCGGGTTTAACTGTACACACAATTTGTTATCTTGCGAAGAATACTGTTACCTAACATTTCTTGGGTTCATTGTCCATGCATGCAGGCGTCAGAATTCTCAAATTGCCAAACCGCCAGGTCAGACGTGATGTTCTTCTATTCTATACATACCGCAAAAACTAACGCGTTCGCGTGAAATGGCTTTTCATACAGATTCATAACTAAGGCATCGACCTGTTATCAGCCTTCTCCACATGCTGCCGTAAGAATCGAGGAAGCCGAAATAGCCGAGCCACACGATCGCACTGCATGGGAGGACTTTTACTTTTACACGCGAAGCCATTAAGCGTGCATATCTGAAAACGAAAGCGATCACCGATGGTTTCATCGCGGTTTGCAGTGGTGCAAAATCGGCACTGCGCATCGCAGTGACGATTTGGGAGTCCGCGTGGATGGCGTGTCCTGTAGCGCTGAGGTACACGTTGAGGGTTTATTTATTTCCCAACAATAAAGCGAAAGAGTTGATGCAGTGCCGGTGTTAAAGATAAATGGCGCTGTCTGCGGTCGTTAGGGTGTTTTGAGGCCGTCGTCAGTGCTGTGCCATGGCTCACTGCGGTGAAGCGTGGGAAGTGGCAGGT
Source organism: Haemaphysalis longicornis (assembly GCF_048455015.1). Taxonomy (NCBI): domain Eukaryota; kingdom Metazoa; phylum Arthropoda; class Arachnida; order Ixodida; family Ixodidae; genus Haemaphysalis; species Haemaphysalis longicornis. The sequence goes on along the minus strand of NW_027526335.1, from coordinate 129,099,100 downwards.
TAAAAAGAACTAACTGCGGGCGATTCGAAAAACGACAGCCGCTTATCACGAGGCAGCAGCGCGAGCGTACTTGGGTATTGCCCTTTAAATAGTCGTTGTTTGACGTCATCGATTTGACGTCACCAATGTCACAGCTTGACGGCCAAGAATGGCCGATATTTCGCCAGGTTGACGTGCTGCTGAACATTACAGTAGCCCTTTCTGGCGCTGCACCCTTCCAACAACCATCTGTCCGTTAATAAGTATTGTTGAGCATTGACCAAGATTAAAGTTGATAGAAACAGCCGGGGGGGGGGGGGGGGAGGGAGCACCCATCTTAGAGCCTGAGTTAGCGCATGACTGAGGGCATGTGCCGCCGTATTTGTGCAACACTTTTTTTTCCCTATAAAACCACCAGAATTCAGTCTACCTAAAAAGTTCTACTTCGGACCTAAAATTCGACTGTAGACTTCACAGATAAAGAAAAATGCCCATTGTGCGTTTTTTAATATTTGCGGAACATAGGAAGGCAAGGTTTTGGTTGCCGTACTCTCGACAGCTCAGTGCCACATTACGCACACCCGAAAAGCAAAATGAACAGAACAACAATTCATGAAGTTAAACGTATTATGAAATACTCTTTAATTTTTTACATTATCTGACAAATTCGTTAAACAATTCGCTTGAACTGGTGAGACATCGGCCACCCAGCGGAATAAGAACCTCGTTTTGAGAGAAGTTGTCATTGCGAATACCATTCCGGTCTCTGGGAATGGGACCCAAGCCTGCTAAGCAATGCCGTGGGCCCTGTACATAACTGACAGCGTGGCCCCCACCACCTGCAAAATGAAACTTTGCCCCACATGTAGTTTGTCGATAACGCCAAGTGCACAACCAACGCGTTTCGCAAAACATGTCTTCACACTTTGAACTGCTTCCATTAGCAATTTATTTCAAAGGACGCAGTTAAGCCGCGTTTTAGGGGCTCGGGCTGTCCGCGTCTCATATCGTCGTCGTCGCCGTCGTCTCATGTAGTCACGGCGCCAAAACACCGGGACACTCGTTTACACGTCACGCTAGAACGTAACGCCCACTAAAAAAACACTGGGACACTCGTTTGCACCTCGCGCTGGAACGCTTCGTAACGCGTACTAAAGAAACACCGGGACATTGGTTTGCGCCTCACGCTATAACGCTTCGTGCTTCAAATACACGAGACGTTTACAGCAAAGCTCTATACCTCCACCCCAACGGTTTTATCTCCATTGGCAAAAACTCCAAGGCGCCAAGAATACGCTTATACACGGCATGCTTCGCTCCTCCCGGAATTTCACGTTAGTGGAGGAGGCCCGCGATTTTTAAAAGCTCACGAGCCAAAAATTTTCTTCGTTCCCAGCAAGTCCTAACCGTGCATCGCAATTTCTTCTTTCAGAATTAGTGGCAAAACTGCACGCGCTACCTATAACGCGTTTAGACTAAGTCGAATGTGAGTCTAGCAATTTTATTTTTAAACTTTGCTCTGTTAAACATTTGATTCACCCTCGGCGTATACATACATACATACATACATACATACATACATACATACATACATACATGCATACATACATACATACATACATACATACATACATACATACATACATACATACATACATACATACGTGCATATGTGCATAGTGCACACGTGCACACACACATACATACGTACATACATACATACATACATATATACATACATACATACATGCGTGTAAACATAAACATGATATAGGGCGTATAAACATACACGAGTACAGTGCTTTGGAGCACTTGTGTTACTGTCTTCCTATAACTCGTAATTAGTTATCTCACACATTTTAAACACTTCCCGTACGTCAACCATAAGATGCCCCACATTCACTGCAAATTTTAAACCTCTGCCATATCTACGTTTGTGATACGGCTGGTCTGATGATGTACGAGCTTCGTACAGTGCCTCAAAATAGTGGGAAAGCACGCCTTTCACAAGTTTCCGCATGGGGCATAACTAACTGTCTAGTTTCAAACTTTAGCCATACATCACCGCTCACATTCCCTCTATTCCCCGCAAAACCGAATCTCGGTGCAGCAGTACTTCTTCCCGCACGCAGTAAACCGCGTGAACTGTACTTTAGAGAGCGTTTATAGTCGCGCTAGAAAATTCGCCGTAAACAGAGGTGGCTAAATGACTATCGACCCTAACGGCTCATACACCACGTCCGTACTTCTCAAGTTGTTCGCAACGAAATTGTGTATATATATGGAGAAAGCAGAAAGCACAAAATTTCTTAGCACTACTACAGTTCTTACATGTTTTAAATATTTGTTGATATTTTGTTCCACTACCTTGGTTATATTGAAACGGCCTATACGGCCGTTGTATCGGCGACCATCGGGTTCAAATGTATCTGAGGTGGTCAATTACTTTTGTATGCCGTAGCTGAATTACAAAATAAAAGTGCTCGACAACGTAAGAATAAACAACATGCTGTTGTCGCATGGCTTGAAATCACAGAACGAAAAGTAAACATAGCAATCAATTCACCTTCATGATTTAAGAAAAATGGCGTGGAAATCTTCTGAACAGGCAGTTTTCCTCCATTGTAAAGTAATACCAGCACATTTACATTCGTGACGCGCCGTGAACCATTCATCCTGGTCGCAGTTTGCGATGCCTTATTCTCCGGCGTGTCGCATGGATCATTCAGAGCCGTTCCGTTCCACTTGAGGCTCCATAAATCACGCAGTGGCTGTCTCCCTTTTCGGTGAATAAAGGGCCTTCGAGGCTGCGCCCTCTCGAAACTCCCCATTCCGTCTGCAATTCATACTATTCAACTGCGATTTATTTCGGTTACAAGAATTTTGAATGTATTTTGTCTGCTCATATAACTGCTTATACAGTTTCTTTACGCAGCTTTATCGCCTTCGGCGTTGAATAGTGACAAAGAGGAACGCAAAAACGTACGTGATCTTAGCCCGCTGACACACATTGTTGGCAGCGATGCGTACCGACTATGTGTATCATCCACTGTAGCGACGTGTGATTGACTGAGAGGAGGAGGAGGAATGCCTTTAATGAATGAAGAGAAGTCAGCCTGGCAGCGAGCTTGGCTTGCTACTCCACATGAACGTGAGATGTGCGAAAGTGAAGGGAAACGAAAACACAAAAACTCACACAGACACTAGAAAAGCAAATAAGCACACAAACTGACAAATGCAGGATCACGCACACAGCGCACAAACAGAAGTGAAGTTAAGGCACACATTCACAGAGTTTCGTTCAGGCCGGAGTCACGGAGAAATGACACCAAAGCCCGTGTACTCCGTGTTGCCGCGGCAGTTGAGTGCCAAGGACCAATGGCGTCACAAAGCTTCAATGGTGCATCAGCACGCAGTCCCAAAGTTGTCTTCCAGGTTAGCCGCGGGGTGTCATAACGGGGACACACACACAGAACATGTTCTATGTCCTCACAGACACTGCATACTTGACAGTGAGGGGAGGCAACTCGGCGCGTCTTGTGCAGGTAGTGGCTGGCAAAAGCGACGTTGAGGCGAATGCGGTGAACGACTCCTTCGTCGCGCTTTCCCAGGCCACACGGCATTCGAAAAGTGCAGGCGGGATCGATTCTGTATAGTGGCTGATAATTTTTTGTCCCGTCCGTCCATGTGGAGAGTTGTGACTGCCGCGCCACGGAGTACGCAAGTGTCGCGGCGTCACGTCTAGAGAAAGGAATCGGGATGATGACACTAGATTGGGTGTGGGCCGCGCAAGCTGTTTCGTCGGCCACCACATTCCCATTCACCCCACAATGTCCAGGTAGCCACTGTAACACTACCTCGTGAAGCATTCTGGCAGCTTGTGTATGCAGGGTGTGTATTTCGTGGGCCAGTTGCTCGCGCGGGAATGATGCTAGTTGCTGTAGCGCCGCCCGTGAATCTGTGAAAATCACCCACACAGAAGCTTCTTGCCCAAGAATGTACTGCAAAGCGGAGCGCAAGGCAGCAAGTTCTGAGGTCGTCGACGTTGTTTTGTGGCTTAACCTGGCCGCAATTGTGGTGCGCGTTGATGGAACCCAGATTCCGACAGCAGATGATGTGGCCGTCACCGATCCATCAGTGTAGATATGCTTGTGGTTAGGGTAGCAATTCCACATGTGCTCTAGAGTGAAGTACTTTAGGGCTGGAATTGGCAACCTTGATTTACTGCTGATGCCCGGTATTGTGGTGACGATTCGCCAGGGGGAGTACAACCAGGGCGGGAGATGAAGCGGCGCAGGGCACTTCTGACACAAGGGTGGTAGAGTGTCTTGTACCTCCAAAGCAGAGCTAGAACTCAGCGGATGTCCGTGGGCCCTAGTCGCCAGCCGCAGATGTAGGCGAAGCTGCTCCTCTTTCACCAGTACACTGGGTAAGAAGCGCCTAGACTCTCGTATGGTCCCCAGCGTAGAAGTTGTCTTCGGAAGACCTAGACAAAACCGCAGAGCTCGGGCCTGCATACTTTCTAACAGCCTTGTGTTGGACTTGGAAAGAGGGCCGAGTACTGGGAGGCTGTATCGGAGCAGTCCTTCACAGAGTGCCGTGTAGAGACGTAGAAGGGGCCCAGCAGAACAACCTCCTGAGCCGCTGGTCAGCATGCGTAGCACCTGAGCAAAGGAGCCCAGTTTCTCCTTCAGGAGACGAACGTGGGGGGACCACGTCATCGACCTGTCAAGTGTTACGCCCAGGAATCGGTGTGAGTCCACAAAGGGTATGGGAATACACAAAGTTATCTGTGACTTTCTCGAAATTTTGTCTTTTACTTGCGCTTTGTAAGATAGCGCTGCCACCGTTGCTATTTACAGGTGCTGTGCAACACTGTCTTGCTGAAAATAAGAAATATTTCACGTCAAGCTCATTTAGAGCGTTAATGACCATATAATTAGTTCGCCATCCCGTTTAAACAGTATCACGTGGTTTTGGGGGTTGTCCACCAGGATCTCCGCTTGCACTGACAACGGTAGCTTGAATCTCTGGAGTGGGAGCTGCTCTCCAACAAACAGCACGTGGACGGCTCGTGGCAACCATTTGTCTTCTGGAAACGTCCTCTCTAAACGGCTGTGCGTCATCCCCGCGCATCTCCTCGAGGGTCAACAATACATCTTCACTGACCACAAACCTCCAACGTGCGCGCCGGCCCGGCACACGTTCTACGCTACGAGGTGTGGAACCTCACATACCTGTCCGAGTATACCACGGGCGTACGGCACGACAGTAGCGTTGATTACACGCCTGCGGATGTCCTCGGTCGCGTGGACGCCTACGCCTCCACTTTGTCGGCTTCCATTTCACCCCATTCAGCGGAATGGCTGATGAGCAAATAGACGAAGCTGAGCTTCCGCGCCTTCGCGCAACACCTACTGCGCTCAAGCTGGAAGACGAGACGCTCGATGGACAGAAGCTCTTTTGCGACTTGTCGACCGGAGAGCCATGCCCGTTCGGGCCCAGAGTTTTCAGTCGCAAGCTTTTCGACGCTCCGCGCAACATGACCCCCTCCCAGCGGAAATTCTTGCCACGCAAACGATCATTGAGACTCGTTTTCTGTGACCTCGAATGAGCGCCGATGTTCCTGACAGGGTTCACGGCTTTCGACCGCGCCAGCGCGCAAAAATTCAGTTGTACCCAGTTCATCCGCCCAAGAGGTTTCTACAGCCTGAGGGGCGCTTTGCTGTCGTGAATATTGGCTTTTTCAGTCATCTGCCGGCCCGCCAAGACAACCGCTACCTCTTGACGTATGTGAACCTATTCATCCGCTGGCCTGACGCCACACCACTCCCCGACATCTCCGCCTCCCCGGTAGCGTCAGCATTCGTCTCAACGTGGGTAGTGCGTTCCGGATGTCCGTCCACCATCCTAACCATCGTCACCAACTGAGTACGACACTTCGGGTCGACTTTGTTCGCCGACTCACGCCAACTTCTCGGCGCGACTGCTTTGCGTGCTCTGGCATTGAGGCCCCAACAAAATGGGCTCGTTGAGTGCTTTCACCGGCCATTAACTGATATGTCTTGGGGAAAACTGAGGTTGCAAAGACAGAATTCTGCGCCATTCCGATAGCTCAAGCGAACACCGTCTCGCCCCAATTGCCGTGGATGGCAAGTTCAACGCTAGCACTGCTTTTTCAAAATACTTTTCGATATCAAGGGCACCGTCTAATTATGCAGAGTACGGTACAGAGTGCCGGAAGCATTGTTTAGCGTAGCAACAATAAGACGCAAGAAAAAAAGAAGAGCTGGCCAACTTTCGAAACTGGGATTTTCGGAAGACGCCCGTGAGTCCTCTTTCGTCGCCACAAACCCCAAGAACAATCACATCTTTTCTCTAGTGGTAATTGGCGGACTTAAGGTATATTCAGAAATGCTATTTCTTCTCGCAAATACACAAAACAATTGTCACTCTCGTGGCCATCTCATTACATTCGTGGCTGCGTCGGTTCGCCCTCGACGAGGTCGGGCACGTTCCATAACTACTCTTGGGTAAAATAAAGGCGATCCGCTGCATTACTTGTTTCAATAGCAAGATTGGGCTCATCTTCAAGATCGGTGAGCGGAGAAAAAGCGCTATCACCGCGAAGGTTTCTCAAGTGCGACAAATAATTAAAGCCGTTCCACTCAACGTGAAAGCTGTCGGAAGTGCAGAGCAGTGATTCGCCATAATGGGCTGTGGCGCCGTTATCCGCTCACAGGGACCAACCATCAGGCTCTTCGCCGCCCTGTTTCACTCCTCTCTTGATGAATTGAACGGTTTGTCCAACGCACTTTAAATTCCCCCCCTTTGCAGTGCTCGCGCGCCCACTGCCTGAAACAGCTCCAGCGGGAGTTCTGTTCTTTTAAAGACGATAGTCTTTGTTGGTCTACTTAAACCCAGAAATTTTGGTCTGTCTGTCTGTCTGTCTGTCTGTCTGTCTGTCTGTGACTCGATTCAGCCGCCCGGCCAAAGGGCAACAAAATCTGCTCAATGTACGAACTTGTCAGCATTGTTGAACAAGATCAAGACATTAGGCAAATATAAAGCAGAAAATCAAGACTTGAGAAACATGTGGAGTGTTCCTTTATTAATGAAATTCATAGATGCTTGATTTTCGCGAAATTAAATACTACATCCACTGCAAAAAAAAAAAAAAGCTTCTTCCTAACACCATCTTAGTCCGGCGTCGCTCACGCTATTTTGGTAAACAGGCGTGGCACTTCATGAGCCGTGCTTGGTGACGCTAGCGAAACTTCACAGCAACGCTGCCTCTGTGAAATTGCCTGGACGCGTCAGATGCTTTCAAAAGGGAGCAGTAGGAACACCTGAGTGATGTCAGTGGGTGCGCACCACCACAAAGATCAGCAAAAAGCTATTTAGGGGGATGACACACGCACAAAGGCCTTTTTTTTTTTTTATTTGTGCCAAAGCACATGGCGAAATGTGCGTGTTTACAGGGGTACGCCCAGAGCTCGCGGAACGGCTAAAGTTAGGGCCGCCTCCAACGGCGAAGTTTTGAAACTGACCGAATCTAAAGGTTTGCAAACGATGTCCACGGGGAAGCGATGCAGAAACATCCCCCTCGCGAGGGGCACGATCAAATGCAGAGCATTTCCGGGGGCGCACGACGTTAAGTAGTTTGCGTTACGTTAATGTTGTTGCACTTGTGGCAACTGCTGACGAGAGAGCGCGGCGATGAGTGCATTCCAGCCTCGCCGACACCCGCCTTTCTCACGCCACGATCACGCCACGCGCGCGCGATGCTGACGTCACGATCACGCCACAGATGTTGTTGATCCCGCGACGCGCACCCCGACCTCTTGGGCGCGAACCGACTGCAGAGAGAGCCCGCGATGCGAGCGGAGAGTAGGCAAGGAGGAGCGGGGCTGACGAGAGAGCGCGGCGATGAGTGCGTTCCAGCCTCGCCGACACCCGCCTTTATCACGCCACGATCGCGCCGAGAGGGCGCACCTGCGAGCGATGCGGACTACTACGGACGCCAAGAACGGGTGACATCGTGAGTTAAAGAAATGCTCTGCATTTAAAAAGGGCCCATCTCCCCGCGAGGGGGACTCGAGTAAATGCGTCGCATAGGGGGTGGGTGTATTGCGTTAACGTTTAGTGTTTGGGGAGTTGGTGGTAGTGAATGCGTTGTATCAGCAGCTTCTTGACGTAGTTTGAATGAGTCAAGTATATAAGGCGCGTTCGTAGCATTTCATTCTGTGTCGGTTTTGTGGCGCAGTGGGAAGAGCACCATGTACATCGCGTTCCGCCTACAGATAGTGAATGCGTTGTATCAGCAGCTTCTTGACGTAGTTTGAATGAGTCAAGGATATAAGGCGCGTTCGTAGCCTTCCATTATGTGTCGGCTTTGTGGCGCAGTGGGTAGAGCACCATGTACCTTGCGTTCCGCCCGCAGGGTCGTGGGATCGAAACCAGGCGCCGGTAAGTATTATTTTTTTATATAGTGTAGGGGGAGGGGTGCGGACCTGTTGTTGAGAGCGAGGAGCATAGCGTGATGCGGGAGAGGAGGAGTGGGGGAGAGGGCGCGCCTGCGCGCTGAGCTGTTGCGGACGCACGGCGGACGCTACATGTGAGAGGGGTGCGGACCTGTTGTTGAGAGCGAGGAGGGTAGCGTGATGCGGGAGAGGAGAAGTGGGGGAGAGGGCGCGCCTGCGCGCTGAGCTGTTGCGGATGCACGGCGGACGCTACACGTGATTTAAAAAAAAATGCTCTGCACTTAAAATTCACTCCATCGCCTTCTGTTGCCCGCGCCACTATAGCTTCTTGCGGCATTTTAAGAAATCAAGCGGCAATAATTACGAAAGGTTCCACTAGATATATTTCATGGTCTGCTTGGAACGCACGTGGAGTAGGGCAACGTGGTTCTATAAACGGTGAAGCAGGGCGCCTCGATTCACGCGTGTCTCCGCATACTGCAGTGCTGGCATCGAGGAACCCGGCCTGGAGCAGTGGAAAGCGGTAAACGTAGATAGACTTGAGAAAACCTTAGCGTTTGCCTTAGGAGGAGCGCGACGAAAGAGCAACAGCATGAACGGTGAGCGGGAAAGCGAAGGAAAGCATTTAGTTGGCAATTTTCGACCCAGACTATCGCATTTTGTCGACATTTGCAACGAAAGGAGCAAATACGCGGACAATTTTTTGTGCATGCTTTTCATCCCGCACGTGCCGGCACCTTACTGCGCAGTTGGGAGCACGCCAGTTTTTTTCTTGCACTGACACTTTTGTTCGGTGTATCGTAAAAACCAACCCTACGAGCGTTAGTTACAAAATGAACGCGGAGCTGCCGGTTAATTACGTATATTTTCCCTCAAATTTACCTGCACTTTTCTTTGCGCTAAACTAAGGGGACATGTATGACAAGCACCAGCGGTTCACGAGTTTCGAACGCTTATGACTATATAAACCGCTGGTTTTTCCAAACCCCCTAGGTTACGCACCTACGGTACGCCGTGTGGCTCTACTTGGGTCCGTTATCTCGCTGCGCAGCATGACATCCGAAGTCGCTTGACATCGAGCAGCTTAACAGCGAGCGAGCTACGATGACAGGGCGAGGCGCTGCCGTCATCTGCAGTTAATACTGGACACACCAAGACGTTTGTATTGACGGCCTAGTTTGGCATGCTCTACGAAGAGCAACGCAACCGCCATGTGATCTGGGCAGCTCAGCAGAACGTTGCACCGGCTCCTCTCTTGAAGGGGGGTGGGGGGGAGGAAGCCCTGTAGCGCCAACTCATGATGTCAGCGAAATCAGCGTGACGTGCTGCAACGACCACACATACCCGTCGGAAAATTCGCGAAACCCTGACATCATCAGAGTTTGCCCCCAGTGCATTCGGAAATAAATCGGCATGGACAGTGCGTGTGGTCCTCTCCTTCAACGATGGCTTGGCAGGCACTGCACAGCGCCATAAAATCCTGCCATGCTGGCTGCGGCAGACGCGCTCACAGCTTATGCGAGGATGTCATGGGGTGTCTTGTCGTCTGGCGAAGTAATCACGTCACAAAGCGAAACTATAAAGTTCGCTTCTCGGTTCTTGACTACAGCGAAAACTAATATAACATCTCGATCTCGTTCATGTTCCTCCCAAAAAAAGGTGGCTTTTACTATTTTCCTTGTTCCCTCTCCAGCAACTTTACTTTACGACCCTTTTATGCAAATTACAGAAGGCTTGTGTTATTCGAGTTGTTTGTTTAAGCTTCAGAGACAAGTCAATTACTGCTGGACGCACCAAATGCGCCCTCAGGGTACTCGCAACACGCGTTTTGGATTGCGCTGCATGCGGCCCCGACACACATGAAGAAAATGTACTACGGTTTGTTCGGATGTTGAGGTAATATGACGCACAATGTCGTGTTTTGAATGGGCAACGCTGGAGTAATACCAGCACTACTGACCAACCGAATGAGCACAATACAGAAGGTATCCCGATTCCCGCGTTTTGAATACAAAATTACTTCTGAATGCTGTTCCGAGACGATGCCCTACAGTACCTAGCGTTTAGTAGAATAATATTTGTACTCGGGGTTAACGCCTTTGTGTTCATTAATCATTGCATGAAGATGTGAGAAAGTTATGTGTGGTATGGTTCGAAATTATCGAATCAGACAAATGTCGCCGGCACGAAGATATGCGAAGCAAATAGCAGCATTGCCCACTGGGAGCTGTGCAACAAAACAAAGCAAGCACACAACATCTATTCCTCCAGCAAGAACAATGAGCAGCAAGAGAAATTCTGGAATAATTCTTCACAAAAAAGTCATGATGGCTAAGTACATTACAAGCAAATAGGAAACAGCCTCTCGGTGATTCAAAGAGTGGTTGTATCTTTGCCGTGAGTTTCGACTTTTTAAGCAAGATGGCATGAAATATTTTTCCACAACACCCGTCACCAAACACTTTGCACTACAATCCCTCAACTTTGGTGACATGTGCTGTTGTTTTTGGAGTTCTTGGAGCGGCTGATAGCGTCATCTTGATATCGCTTCTCCCAGCAACTCATCACAGCTTTAAACAGCCAGTTTCTTATAGTATTCAGATCCTACAGGAATGAAATCGAGTTGTCTAGGAATTCCACAAGTCGGAATGTGTCAGGTCTTTGAATTCTGATGAACTGAGAGAAATGTAGCTGTGTCTAAGTCAAACTCCTCGGAATTCAGTTTACGCGGTTTGCATGCATACCGTGTAAATGCACTGCATGATTATTTCCATGTCCCCTCCCAGATCCGGGCCATTCGGTCCACTGTTCCGATACCACTGTCACGTTTTTCAGGAGGTTACAAAGTCATCAACCATGGTTCGAATTGTGAGCCTCAGCTGCAAAAACCGCTGATTAAACACACAAAAATTAACTCCAATTTCTAAACAGACCTGGAGATTTGTCCAGGTCATCCAGTTCAGATTCATCTACAGAGTTAGTAAATTAACTTCCTCATGCATGGATTGTATGCTGCCAAGACAGCGCTAGCAAAGCACAAAGGTTTTCAGTCTGGCAGCTAGTTCTACTGGCGGACTGAAACTGCCTTTCGTAAAACTCGGAAGCGCTCGCTGCAGAAGCACCTGCCTAATCAAGCACCTGTAAACGCGGCCATAGTACGAAACTCCTCCAGGAACTGTAAGATGCACTGGAGATTGGCCGAACTTCTCGTATCTGACGTGTCATTCGCATCTTGAATGGGGCTTTCAAATGCACATAAATGAATGGCCTTTTACAGCGAAACTGCATGCCAATACGCTCTAATGGCTGAGTGGTGTCCGCTCTCTGTAGACAGAACTGCGGCGAATTGAGGTTTCAATCTAAGCCAACTTTCTCGCGAACGCATTCTAGCTCTCAATTTGAGGTAGATGCGCCGAAAAAAACATAGTTCAGTCGACCGTTAAGAAGACTATATTATCACAGCGAGTTTTATTTTCTCGTCATAATTAGTTAGTCCACCGTGGAGGTGTAAACGCTTCGGAATTGGCTGTCAGCTGTGAATACAGGACATTTTGCACAAGGTGTATGGTTACAGGAAACGGCTCCAACTTGCGTTTTGTAGGAACTATCCAGGAACAAACTTTATGGCGCTTATCGCATTTTGCAAATAATCTTGTCTTGTTTCTTACACTCCCGTGGACTGCGGTCCATTCAATCGAAAGACAAATGTTTTATGACAGTAAACACAGTAAACACGGGAGCGCTTACCGCTCCGTACACGCAGAGCGCTCTAGCGACGGGCTGGCGCATTCTAGCAGTTGGCACAATTAGTGGGCGCACTCCCTGATGGAGCTTTACTACATGCAGGAGAGGAGGGGTGCGTACACTACACTACATGTTTGTATACTACTACATGTATGTGTACTACATGGTTGTGTACTACTACATGCACTACAAGTACGTACGTGTACGTACTTGTGTACGTACACTACATGGTTGTGTACGCAGTACACTATATATTTGTGTACTGCGGTAGTTAGGCTATAGTATCTGGAGGCGATTGCAGGGAAGACCTTGCAGACGAGGCGCTTGTTATCACGGAACAAAAAAAAATCAGTTATTTTCAAACGTTTCTGTTTCGCTCCCGGATCGGGTTATGAAAGGTGCTCTATCTTCACGGGCTGGTATTTCCACATCACATGGAAGGACTACGGCCTCCGAAAATTCAGTGATCCAGCACTTCTTTTTTCAGGGAGTGCGTCCGCTAATCGTACAATCTGTGAGAGTGCGTCAGCCTTTCACCAGAACGCTCTGCAACTACGGCGCGGCACGCGATCCCGTGTTTACTGTCAAAAGCTTTCGACTGTGCACTTGCTTCGCTTTCCCGTTCAACTGCATTGACATTGGGGATTGAGGGCAATTTTTTTTAAAGCGAAGCTTCTTTGGTCTTACTGATGGCCGTTTCCTAACCAAAATGCACTGCAGTATAGCCGACTATACACTATGGGACTGCACATGACGATGATGACAAGAAAAAATGAGTCCACTGGTCAGAACAGAACCTGGGTCCCTCGCGTTATGAAGACGACGTCTGTCCAATTTCGCAATTCCGACACGGTCGACGATAGGTGAAGGGGGTGGCGCCCAGCTTTCTCATGACGGATTCGTTTACTGTCGCCTGAGTTTGGACTTTGACTCGCAGGCAATTTTTACTTCAATCGTTGACGGTTCGGCTTTAATTGCAGCGCCTCTGACTTTGATGCTCCGCTGGCCAATTGATTTTCGCACGACAGAAAGCGTCTAGTCTCACCATCGTCCTCGCTATGAGGAGGGAATTTGATTTTTTTTTTCTGGTTGCTAAACTGCATGCCGTGCGTCCTGAAAACAACCAGATTTCCCGTTCATATCTGTTTACTTGTACTGCCTTCATAGCTGGTGTGCTCAACACAACAGCTTATTTCGAAACTTTACGCACTCGTCGAGCATTTCGAACAAAGGCCAGCTGCCTCTTTTTTTTCTTGTGGTAAAATCAATACTACTCAACGTTTCCTTCCCTCTGTTACCACCATTGCGGCCCTTACTACAGCTGTTTTCTTGTTTCCTCCCTCCTACGCCGCTCGGGGGGAGCTTCAAGGCGCAAAGTTAATTCTCAAGACAAAGGGAGGCGATATTAGAGCTGTCACTGCGTGATTTACAGCCGCTATAAAGGAAAGACTGCAGGACCCGTACTGCATCGACAGGCAACGAAGGTCCTGTATGGACCTAGGGCAAGGCGTGCCTTGTTATCATGATCATTTCTCTTCTCGAATGGCAGGTGGTCAGTCTCATGGAAGTAAAAAGAAATAGCTCTCTTGGAAACAAAAGAAGATTACAAAAAGGCTTCTACGATGGGTTTTTCTTTTTATCCCAGTATCCGTCAGAAGAAAGAATCTGTTGGCAATAAAGACTTCTTATTAGATTGGTTTTTCCCTACAGCTTGACATTAGTAGGTATAACTTGCTAATAATAGGCACCTAGCAGCAGGCGCTTAGATGTGCACCCACTCAAGTGCTAGACACCCACTCGAGGCGCGTGGGAGTAGCCTCCGCTAGCTCCGCTAGCTCCGCTGACAGAGTGTCATCCTACGCTGCCCTGATCAGGACTGCAAAGGGTGAAAGTTTGACGAGATGATATCGTAAGGAAAAGCGTTTTTTTGATGGGCAATACACTGAACGTTTTCCTTCCGTTTACATCATATAGATTTTAATCTTGGGTGTGAATGACAGGCCTAAACGACTTTATGTAACTTGAGACGCATGCACGAAGCATTTTAAGAAGCAATACTCATTAAGGGGGTATTGTAGTGAGTGTGTAACTACATTGCAAGATTGAGCTTAAATGCGTCGGTCATGTGCTGACTTCTTAGGCCCATTTACGGATTTTTTGAGGGGGCATGCTTAAGGGGGCATAGAAAGTGTTCATTCGCCTCGAAAAATGCGCCCCGCCGACAAGATGACATAGATACAGGATGAACTTTGTTGACGGTTGATAGCATGGTTCACGTACACAAGCTGTGCGCGCACAAGCTAACACTGGATATCAATAGTGGAATTGAGCAAAATGAAAATGTTGAAGGGTAGATAGCATGAAAACGCATTCAACACCAATCTGACGCCATTACTGTACCTGGTGCATGCGGAGACCGGGAAAGGTGTATGATGTTATCTCTTCACCTTCCCATAATCGATAATCTCAAGCTCAACACTACCGCTCAAAGCCAAAGAACGCATTACAGGGAATAAACTGCACAACTCAGACATAAATGAGACTCGCAGATTTGCTCCAGTGTCCCTTCAAGGACTTGCCTGCGCACGTCCTTGCTTCTCCATGCTATGCATTTTATGCCAGCAGCCCTTATAGCCATCAACTCTGCTTCCCCTGTCCGCGTATTCAGAATTCCTAGCTACGCTCAAGTTGCTCAAGCAGGCTTGTACAGAGAGATTATTTCGTTAAATGCAGCGTCGTACGTAGACATTCCTCTTTATTTATTTGGGACAGCTGAACCCTTTTTTCGTAAACCTTCCACAAAATCTGGGGTACTCCTGTTTTTTCTGAGACTAATGTACCATTATGTGTTTCAGACCCTCTAATATATATTGGCAGTAAAACTAACCTCCAATTTCTTTGTTGTTATTCAGCACAGCGATGCAATGCTCGTTTAAATCTTCCGCCTTAGAAGGTTCACCCTTCAAATTTAATAACAAGTAAGTCAGGCATGAGGCATAAAATAGGCGCCCTAAGCTATGATAGGCTGGAGCCTATGGCTCGGTGTGCAGATACTAAGCCTTAGACATTTCCATAAACTAATTTGTTCACCGGACGTCTAAGGGAGTCCCTTTCTTACCTCCCTTATTGGGTTTATGTAGTCACGACAACCATCCTCGATGGAGGGCGGTGTTTGCTCACGGGTGTATCCGTCCGCTTTCTGAAGAAATTTGCGTTATGGAGAAAAATAAGGTAGCGCCGCGTCGTGTTATCTTTTCTCAAAATATGCGGCTGTACAGTTAAAAAAGCATTTTGAGAGGACGCCCCCACTTCGGAGATTCACGTGGGCGTGTTGTGGTTGTGAGCATGCGTAGCTCCGCCAAGCTTCGCTGTTTAAAGCGCTCTCTACCCCTGTCGCTGTTGCTGTCATTTTCCCGCGTCGCAGACCTGAGGCCTATTTGCTCGTCTCGAGTTTCTGCGTTGTTTTCTATGGCATGCTGTGTCCCCATATACCGTCGTCCTACTTAATGTGATTTCGGTCTTGTATTTGTTTTTCCCGCCCACCCCACTCGGTTGTTCGACGTCATTACCAGAAATGATCACCTTAACTCCACAGGCAACACAGATCCCGCTTCCTAATGCACCATCTTCTGTTGAGTTTATAGTCATTTATATAGCAAGTCTTTAACGCTTCGCTGGTCGCATGAATAAGCTCTACCAGCTCAGCACTCCGCTTTGACGCCGTCGTGGCGTGGCGGTAGCAAGAGACAGTACGAACCTTTGACCAAATATCAGTTCAGCTGGATTACACTCTATTATTGCGTGTGGTGTCTTTTGTAGGCGAGAAGGAATCCGTGACTGGCATTGCTAAATTCTCTCCGGAAAGTTGCCTTTATGCGCGTAATAATTCTTCCCGCAAAGTGAAAGAGAGAAATATTGATTTATTGGAGAAGTTAGCTGCAACGAAAAGAGGAGCTGGCTATTCCATACATTGGAGTAATAAAGTTTAGTGACTGCGTTAATAAACCACAAAATAACACAAATTGCCTTAGAAATAAGAACCGTTGAAAAATTTCACGTGCGTTGAGTGATAAATATGCCATTCTCAGTGGCGGTCTATGCAGCTTGTAACTTTGTCGTGCGAATGATAGCTGAACTTCGTTTTTTTGTGTGTGTAAAGTCACAGTGTGTTCAGAAATTTACCGAGCGTAGTTGTCGATTGTGACGGACTGTGAAAGTGCATATTACAGAAATGTTTCCGCAAATTTTGGCAGTGAAAGAGTTCGATGGTGTTTAAAGCAACAACGGCAGTGAAAACCGCGCACAGATTATCCAGTAAATTTTTTTTCTTCCTGGGAATAACCCGTCGGAGTGCACCGGTTACGGTGAAGACATTTATACAGATTAGTAACAGCCTTCTGGGTTACATTTTTCGTCTTTGCACATAGACCTTCAACCTTTACGCCTTCACCAGTGAGGTGATCGGAGTTCGGTATCCACACCTAAAGCTCAGCCATTTTTTTTTTCATACTGGTCATTCTTGCCTCGTGCTAGCACACTTCAATGTTTTTTGCAGAGTTTTTTTCACAATCCTGGCTCCGATTTCGACAAAAATTATTAACTTCTATGCTTGTAGTATATCTCTAAAGCTGTTTTTATCGAACATAAGATAGATGAAACCAGGCTAATTCAGTGTAAATGGTGCTACCCGAACGGTTCATACTAACCACCCTCGACAATGTTTTCTTTCGTGGTACCTGCGCTCTTTGTTTGGAGTGCAGCGGGGAATACTTCAAAATTGCATGCATGTGCGCAATGCGATTTCGCCAAATTTTATGCTACAATGACCTTCTATGCCGTTATTTTAAAGTCGTAATAATACGATCACAAATATATGTATGACAGTTGAGCAGCGTTTAGTGTCAAGGTATCCAAATATATTGCCGAAAATACTGCTGATCTTCGCATGACACTGGTACGTACGCACTTGGAAGGGGCTTGCGCACGTTTTAGTGCCGGAAGAGGAGAGGAAGAGTATTTACTATACAATAACCGCAGAACAGCGTGATCTCTAAAAAAAGTAAGGAATTAGAAATCTGAAACAAACTTACAAACACTCGGGAGTCCAAAGGGGTACTATGCACATAACTTTCTGGTTTTTCTTAGTTTTCGTTTCTGTGCATGGGGCCCTGCAAAACAGCTGTTCGCTGTGGCCAGAGCAGACTTACAAGACGAGTGTGCTTAATGCATCACTTGCAACAGCAACACAGAAAGAAATATTCGTGGTGCTTATTTGATGACATGCACTGTGGGCCAACCCATCCGTTCCACCCCGGAAGCCAGAGTATTTCGGCACGGGTCGGGAGAGTCGAGGACGTCGCACAACGCATGGCCGACGGAATACATGGTATTGAATTTACTTTGTGCTTTCAATTGACCATACCAGATTTCGCTTATTTGGGTTATAGCTAAAAGTTCTTTGAGTCAGCGTTTGAAAGGTAATGTAACAGATATCTCTATGTCCTCGTTGGGCATGACGCACAGTACCAGTGGACCCATAGGCCAGGCTTAGCGGGTTACGGTGTAGCCTCTCCGGGGTAGCCCTTCTGTAGTAGCCAGGGTAATAAGTCATCCGAGGTTAATTTTCGCTAAGCGAATCCAGATTTCTCAAATTTTGCTTTCTGAATCTTGTGGCACCTCCATTTTGTGGCACCTCTCCACCATAAAAGCCTACAGCTACGTTTTTTTCTTGCTTCAGGTATCTCATAAATGATCGTGACTTCAATACGCTAGGCTAATTGTAACCTGGTTGCTCAGGCTTTCAATATACAGTTACACCTGGATGCAACGAAGTTGACCAATGTTTACATTTTTTTGTTACATCCAGGTTTTCGTTACATGCAAGTTTCGTAATAAAGCTCGCGTGAATGAAGCAGAAAAGGAACCAATATGCTAGAAATCAGTAATGCTGGGCTAACCCTTGCTCAAGGATATATTTCACACTGAAAAACGGCGTGATCTGCACCTGCTGCCACTACAAAGCCCCGTATTCATAAACGTAACTAAGTATGACTTTTGCTTTTTGGTACTTTGCGGTGCTTTAAAGCGTTTCAACAAGCAAAGTTATGCTGAAAGGGCGCCTTTTCGCGAACTTGATGATCTTTTCCGCACTCGTAATTGTTGAGGGGATGCTAGGGGCGAACGGAACCGGGTGGTGACGTTCTTCTTTCCCGCTGGTGGAGACGGCCTTTAGAATATCGAGCTAGTTTTGAAATGGCAAAACTTTTCATTTTCTGACAGAAGAACTCATAACTGACGAACCGACACCAATGATATCAGTGGAGACGCGCTACTACACGCCGACAGGCAGGCCAAGCACCTAAGCGACACCGCACTCCCACGTGGAAACGCACGGGAGATTGCGGTGCGGGCGAAATTCGCTAAATCAGGGCATTTCGTCAGCCAATTTTTCTAAAAAATGGCAAAATCATTGACTCATAAATGTAGCAAATTCGTTACATCAGGGTTCACCGCGCGCCACCTTCGTTACATAGAGATCGCGAACACACGGGCTTCAATGGAGGTGTAAATGGGGAAATGAAAAACCCCCACCTCCCCTCGCGGGAACCACTGTGTAAATGCGACGCATAGGCGGAGCGGCGAAGGGACCGCGTTTTATAGCGCGCATAACGTTGAGGGGACTGCGTAAGCCGGTCCCAGTCGATGACGACGTTGGCGTACTTGTAAAGCGGCGTGGAGTCTAGGTGATTGAGCCACGCGTGGATGTTGCTTCGCCGGAGAACGGCACACCGGTTATATGCGCGGCGCGCCCGAAGGAGAGGAAACCGCGGAAGAGAGTACTGCACATGCGCCGGCCCCAGCGCGTCCGCCGCGGCTATGACGCAACGTGCCGCGGCCATGACGCAAAACAATCCAACACAATCCACTTTAATCCAATTCAATCCAAATCCAATCCAATCCAATTCAATACAAGCCAAGCCAAGCCAATCCAATCGAATCCAATCCAATGCCCCTCGCGAGAGAGCGTTCGCTATCGGAGAGGAGAGGGGGTGAGCGGTGGAGAGCGCAGCTGGCGCGGCGAGGAGAATGGGGGAGGGGTGGACAACGCCGACGACGACGACGACGACGACGCCGGAGGGACAAGGCGAGTGAATCAGATGCTCTGCATCTAAAAACTTCGTTAAATCCAGGAATTCGTTACATAGAGGTTTGTTACATCCAGGTTTAACTGTATACGGTAAATGCCCCTTTCATTTAACAAATGTCTTCGTTACCCTTCCGGGACTTCCACGAAAAATGGTCGTTCGCAATGGCTAAGCGAGATCCGCTGACGTCGTCCGCTTGCATCACGGTGCATGGACTTCAGAACTGTTCTCTGAAATATCGCGCTGTAACAAGGCGACCTTACATTTTATTAACTTATGCGTGTTGGCTTACAGGCCGTAACCTTCCGCTTGAGGAATTGCACAACGTCAAGTAACTTCGACGAAAGGATTTTTTCTCGGCATAACCTACATTTCTACTCGTAGAAATACTTGGGAGACGTTCAGAGATTTTGGCCAATTTGTACGTGAAGCTCGCATGCTCACATTCGAGCTTTGTGATGTTTTGATGTATTCACGATATTTACAGACACGTAATCCCTGTTACGCGAAGGGTATTTCTCGGGACTGCGGTAAGCTGTGCAATTTAGGTATGTGGAAACCTTAAGAACAGCGCGAAATACGGCCGAAGACGGTGCCGGACTTGCCTGATTTTCTTGCTATTGACCGTTTCTTTTGGGCAGCTGGGAATATGTATTCAACAATAGTGAAAGCTGGATCAATTCTCTGTATACCGCGCGGCGTATGGACGTAACACATTTGAAATTTTTCTGCGGTTTTCACGGTACCGACTCTGAAAAAGAAGACAAAGACAAACGCTAGGACCTGCTCGTGTCTTTATCTGTGTTCGCTTTTGGTGTGCTAAAGCTGCAAATGGACCTTTTCCAGGCCAAGAAAAGCGCTCGTAGCGGCGAATAGGAAAACAACAATTCGTGACTCTTTCAGCCATCATTTCTGGTGCCGCTGTTCATTATTTGTTATCACGCGGCACCCTCATAATGATAGCTAAAATTGTTGCTTTGCATGCACACCGCGCACCACTTTCTTAACTTAAGTAAAGGTCGCTCTTTGAACGCGCTGTTGACAAGGCTGCGTACGTTTTCTTATGCAGGTGATTGACCGTCTGATGACTTAGCGCTTCTGTTCGGCCTTCGAATCCACACAGTGTCTATTTGGAGTGTGGCCGGCGGCATCGATGCCGCATCTGTCAGAAGCGGTATCTGCGATAAGTGCGAGCCATAGAGTTTCTTACAGTATACACTAGAGAGGAATCTGGCGCTAGCGTCTATGCGGCTCACATCAAGGTCGTCTGTGTCGTCATGGACCGCCATTATACATCGCGCTCGCCTTAGTTTCATCTTTGGCTTGGATTGAAACGTTTTAGTGACCGCAAATTTAAACAAAGTGCCACAAAAACGAGAACAATAGTGTTCAATTATGTAAGTGGAAAATAAAAACAGGCTGTTTTAAAACTAACAAAAAAAGAAGTAAAGCGTATTTTTGCCTGAACGGTTGTGCCTGCTATTCCGCAGGCCAATTAGTTACGAACAATGTTATTATTTGGGGGGTTACTCATTAGAGACTGTTATTTTATTAATTTTACCATTATTTCAAAAAATAAGTTGTTTGAAGAGTTTCGAAAGTTTTTTGAGCGTGCCTATGAAAACGTTGCCTTCGTGCTGAACCGGTGCACCGCGACCGCCAGCTAGTTTGAGAAGAAAAATGAAAACGTGGCGTTAAACAGTCGTGGACGATGACAAGATAGGACGCATACAAGTGCCCGTATCTGCCGTATCTTGTCTTCGTCGAAGTATGTTTTGTTTGTTCTTTTCGTCGGCTGCAAATTTCGCGGCGGCATATTACCCGCTCAGTCATACGTCCTTCGACGGCGGCATGAGCAACGTCAGGTGCGATCACGCATTGCCTGCTGTTTCTCTGAACCCGGCTACCACAGAAACGGGAGGATTTCGGCTTCCTTGTAGCTCGTAAACGTGTGAATGCATAGTGAAGAAAGCAAATCCCAAAAACCGCTTAAGAATCCAGTTGTCATGCCAAGCCCAAGACAAAAAGGATGTATTCCCATGAACCCCCATGACGACATGGCTTACGACGCGCAGTTTCCTCTCTAGTATACTTACTAAGAAACTCTATGGTGCGAGCCACCGAAAGTAATGGCGGCGCCTGCATCCGCATGCGCAGATAGAGGTGTTGGGGAAGTGCCATTATTTAAATCCAACTAGTCCTACCCCGAGCCCTTTTTCAAGTACGGTAAACGTAGCAGAGAACTCGTCCCGGTACGGCGCCCGGTACACGGTCAGCGCGTCTGCGAAGCGCCCAACCGGCTTCGCCGTCTATGCTCACGCGCAGCGGCACCGGTCAGCTATCATTTACCGTACGTCTTTATCATCTGACAATTGTTTCACAGAATGGGCGGGCCAAGGACTCCTGGCGATACTGACGCTCAGTGTCGCTCTCGTCCAGCTGTTCAACATGGCGACCGGTGTCAGGACCAACGTGTTTTCGTTGACCCCAGAGTGGTTGTTAAAATAACATACAACAATAACGTGTGGCGCACCCCCCCTCCACCTTCCCCCCTCTAGTGAGCTACCACCCGACTTTATTTTAGTAAAAAAATTTTAAAATTTTCCCGCACTGTCGTGATTGAATATACACAAAGCTTCCTCAATGCAGGCAAGCCCGCTTACATACTTTTGAATGCGGTAGTGTAATGGCTTCCCCTAGCGATATGCAGCACGCAAGTCTAGTCCCGCCAGAGGATTCCTTAGAAGTATTTTGTATTATTTATTCCTCGTCGTATTGCTTTATAAATGCATACACCTTAGCTTCTGGCCACTAATCCCCCACAATGAATATTCTTGGTGGCTGTGGTGCACCTGTGGTGCACCTCTCTAGTACCATCAGAAGCTGATAATCACCGCCTGAGTTTTCTAATGGTGACACCTACAATGACTTAGCGTGAAAAATTGGTTTCATTTTACTTGGTGATTTAAAGGTCAGCACGCTAGCGGGGTGCTAACCCTTGGTTAGGTTCTTGGCCCAGTGAGATTAGCTTAACTTTACTCACGTCCTCACGTCAACATTTGAGAATCCTGCACGGAGCACTGGTTCGGAGCACTGTTCGGTCTTCAGGCACGCTTAGTTCACGCTAATGCCACAGTCGATCACACACACAACACGACTATCCGAGCGTATTTTTGACGACGTTTCCCCACACAGACCTTGGTTGCTCCTTTTTGTTGGGGCCGGCGTTCGGACACTTGAAACCAGCACCAAATACCAATAATTACGCAATCGTCCGCGAGCAGACGGATACGGGAACGTGTCTGCGATCTAGAAAGACGTCCTTCTTTTTCCTTCCTGGCTTAATTCTTTCGCTCAGCAGGCGGTATGCTATGCGCATGCCCCTAGCGCTTGGCGTTGCCTACAAACAGAGATGTGCTATAGCTTATTATTTAATTCATTTGCGCAATCCTGCAGGCCATGGTTGGCCCAAGCAGGATTGGTATGTGCAGACATCTTTGTATTGGCAGATCGCAAGTGGAAGTAAAGGTAACTAACAAGCGAAGAAAAGAAATCAGAACATCGATATCAGTTCATATTCAGAATTTCGAGACCACTAAAATAAACTACAAGAAAAGAGCAATGTCAATACGCGCTAATTTCAAACGTAAGTCATTACGTTTGAAATTACGGTGTCACTAAATAAGTTTACAGAGTATCGGCCCTCTTTTCCCCTATTCTTCGGTGCCGCCGCCATAATCAGTGGTGAGCTCGCCTTACGTGACATCTGTTTACACTGCGACGATTCATTGGCGCTGCCATTTTGTTTACGTGTTTTTTCGGTAAACTCTGGTAAGCTTAGTTTGTGGTCCCTGCCCTGCGGCTGCGCGCGACCGACCTTGTTCCGAATGCGAATCAAAGATTACGCGTGTAACGGCATTTCAGCAGCAGAAGTGTGTCCGAAGATGCCGTTTGGCCGCATCTTCGGCAGTGTTGTTAACAAACGACCCGGTAGAAGTTAGCGGCGAGAGCGTAGGCGCGTAAACCTCGCAACACTGTTAAACACCAAAATGGTCGCCGTTGCTGACTTGCGTGCCTCAGTCGCGGTACTCTGATACCTGCTCTAGTGACACTGATAAAAGTAAATTCACCAAAAACATGAAAACTGATTCGACCGAGGCTTAGCAAAGGATGCTTACAGCATTATATTTAACCCGACGAGTTGTCAATTAACGTAGCAACGTCGTTTGTGATTAAGGTTTCTGGCGGCAATGAAATCTGTTAGGGGAATGGTGACGATGAATGAATTTTGTTGGTCAGCATCGAGGTGATCGAAGTAAAAAATTGTGGTGTGCACGAAAAAGGAGGTATATTAAAGAGGTTGATCCATTTACGCCTTTACGATCCTTATTTTCTGGTGGTATAAATTCGTGTGGGGGCCCTGAATAGTTGGCATGACAAACTGACTCACAGTGAAAGTGCGGCAAATTAACCTGCGAATCAGGTAAGAGATTTGAACAGTTGTAGCGCCGCGGATGGGTGCCTTTGCATCACGGGCTGAAACGCCTCTTTCCGATGGCAAAATCGAGAATGGCATGCATAAGGAACTGGTACTGCAAGTGCCAACCAGACCGGGGCAGATATCGATAACCTGATATTCATAAGGCGATTACCACTTTGGCGCAATTTTGTGTTTAACATTCCAGCCTTTCCTGCACTATTCCTTCTTTCCAGGACTTTGGCCCAAAAAGCTCGCAGTTGCGAGGCTCCTATTTGAAATTCAAGTGCGTACTATTGAATGGGACCTTCATTGCTTTGATTATGAGGTTTACCGCGCCGACGCTACACAGGCTATGAGGTGCGCCGTAGTGGACGGCTCCGGATTATTTTGACCACCTGAGGATCTTTAACGTGTGCCGAAATTTCTACCACACGGGCGTTTTTCTTTTTGCCTCCATCACAAAGCGGCCTCGAATCGCACCCGCGTCTTCGGGCTTAGCAGGCAGATCTTCATTGTCAGTGCGAACTTGTTGCGCAGGGCCCATCAGAGTCAATATTGGTTGTGTGCCTATGCGGCAGAAGGTGGGATAACTACTTGAAGCTCATAACGAAAATGACGTCATAACGAAAATGACAGCTTAAGTAACGGCTTAACCTTTACGTTGCTCAATTCGACTGCGACGTCCCTTGCTGTTACGTCATGGTCAGTTACATCACTTCTATGAAAAGTAGTGTAAGCGCAGTGCGCACAGACATAAATGGATTCTTCAGAAGATATACTAAAACTAGCCGTGAATGCTCGTATATGTTGCGTTACATAATTGCTCTTAAAGGCAAAGTGCAGCGCGTTAGCTTAATGTAGTCCATCGATGTAGACGACGACGAAATTACACTTGCGGGAGAGCGTGTAGCAGTACTTTCATCTCACTATTACACTGTACATGCCGGGGCGACGGAGTCGAGCCAGACTCGTCTGAGCTGCAGTAAAGCGGTTTATGGACGCCCAACGCTAATGGCATGGACGGCAGCCACATTTATGTACATTAGGCATGCGTTTCTATCAAATCCGGAAGTGGGCTTTGTCTAAAACCGACGTAAATTGCGTACAACAGCAATCGAGGATTTTAAAGGCTTGGACATATTCAACGGGTCCGCACAGTTTTTACGGTGAAGCGATTATTGTCGCTTTATTATTATCGATGAGACTACTCCGCCATTCCCAGGAAGAGAAATAACTAAAACAGAGGAGCAGTTCTATTTATTTCTTAAACTTTATGGTGAACATGAAGCTTAACGGTTAGCAAAGCTCGTGGACGCGGGTTCGATTCCCGGCCGCTGCGGCTGCTTTTCTGATGGAGGCGAAAAGCAAAAACGTCCGTGTGTACGAGACTTCGGCGCACGTTAAATATCTCCAGGTGGTCAGGATTAATCCGGAGACCTCCACCACGGCGCGCCTCATCGCCTGCGTTGCGTCGGCGCGTTAAACTCTACAATCGATGAATTAGCAACGCTGTCTAGAAACACCACGAACTCACGAATCCCAATAACGTCGGAGAAGAGACAGCAACGCCACCAATATTTCGGACGTATGTGCTGTACAGATAAAAAAAAAAAAGTTAAGGGAGCTCACACTGACGCATAAGATTTGAACGGTAGCGAAGCTGTACGAAAACTTCACGACCACCACGGAGGTTTACGTCCCCGATTGCAGTCGATTTCGTTCTTCTCCGCTGCCACAACGACCTTCACTCCATCATTGTTGCTATAAGTGAGAGCTCCCTTCATTTCTTTGGAAGTGATAATCATTGGGCATCACGTTGGAGTGGCGTATGCTATTACGGGTCCTTCCCTTGCCGACCAAGTGTTGCCTCTATTAGGGCGAACGCTGCAGTTAATTTTTTTGGGCCAATCTTGGCTAATCTCGCTAATTAGCCTAAGTGGATATCCTTGGCTTGATAAACATTCGCCGGGGACGCTGGAAGGTCGTCGCGAAGCACGCACACACGAGCGCTTGGCCTTTTCTTGCTTTTGTTAACTGCGAGCTGTCACCGCGAGGCCCGCGCTCACGTGCACGCGCTCGGCATTTTCTTGGTATTCTTAACTGCGGACACGAAAAATAACGATTTGCTAAGGAGCTTCGCTGTTAAATGGGAGTCTTAATCCTCTCCGTATACATGTCCCCAAATATATCTAACACTCACATGCAGAACTTCGTGCGCCCTAAGCTTCCCAGGGTAAAATTCCCAACACACTGCGGCGACGCCCGTCGGGGTCTGCAATTTGGATGTCTCCTAACCAGATAGGAAGTGGTTCACCCAGTTCAGGCTGGATGAGTTTGGAGTAGTGGGGTCCAGCATTCCTGGAATGGCGCCTGGAGCCGTTAGCGCTTTATGCTCAATTTCACACAAGTGTATGTTGCATGAGTTGCATGTGGCACGGGCTGTGTTTGGTGACGCACGGACACTAAAAATTCCAGCCACCCTCGCCATGTACAGTTCCGCTGTAAAATTTCATCGCGTCAAATATAAAATCATTACTGCTATTAAATATTATCTCAACAGTTGCGCCC
Organism: Haemaphysalis longicornis; assembly: GCF_048455015.1. Classification (NCBI taxonomy): domain Eukaryota; kingdom Metazoa; phylum Arthropoda; class Arachnida; order Ixodida; family Ixodidae; genus Haemaphysalis; species Haemaphysalis longicornis. Next base: position 129,072,701 of record NW_027526335.1, on the reverse strand, counting down.
TAATATCGCCTTACAAAGTAGCGCTAATTCATCGAATTTGTCACTTTGCAGAGCGCAACCACACTAGCCTAAAAACGTTGACTCCGCGTCTGTTGGTATGCAGCCCCTACTCAGCTATTGGAAAAAGATGAACAAAAAAATTTGCGCAGCTTGTGGAGGGGTGCAAGGCAAGGCTAACGGTGCAAGACTAGAAAAACTTCAGTACTGGCGGCACCCTTCCTTTCGTTGGATGCCCGGCTTTTGCATCGTCATCAATAACAACAGGCCACTAGGTCCACTGCAGGACGAAGGCCTCTCCCATCGACCTCCAGTCGCTCCTTCGCCGTGCCGCTCAAGCCCATTCTTCGCCTTCAAATTTCCTTATTTTATCCTTCCATCGAGTAATCGGCCTTCCTCTTTTTGTGCGGCCGTTTCTCGATGTCCACTATTTCACCCTGGTAGCCCGCCGATTGTCATTTCAATTAATTACGAGGCCAGCCCAAGTTCATTTGTTTTTCTTCATGTTAACTAAGATATCATCTACCGTAGCTTGTTCGATTATCCAGAAAGCTCGTTTCCTGTCTCTGAGTGTTACTCCGACCATTATTCGTTCCATGGCGCGTTGATCCGACCTAACTAAGTTTGCTTCCAAGTTGCTTAGTAAGGTGGAAGTTTTCGCTCCGTATGTCGTCACCCCACACTTATTTTCGAATATGCCGCAAAAAGGTCTCCATAACTGGCAGGCCCGGTTCGTTTCGTCCGCAGGCTTTCACATGTCTCGCCAAACTGGACCGCGTTAGGACGCGCTTGATCCCGCGGCCTATAGTCCAAAGCCAACTCCTGCGCTATGAATCCAAATGAAACGGTGTGCGCCCGTAATGCCATTATAGCTCATTCGGATAGACGCTGGTTTCATAACGCGAGGGACCTATGTTCTATAAGACCACGGGACGCGTATTTTAAAGACGATAGTCTTTCTTGGGCTACTTAAACGCAGAAATTTTGGACTGTCTCTCTGTCTGTTTGTGACTGGATTCAGCCACCCGGCGAAAATGTATCAGAAATTGCGCAATAGTCATGTATACTCATTGCCAAATCTAAACGTCTAAGTCCGGTGCGAATGTTCATACTTGTCAGCATTGTTGAACAAGAACAAGACATTACGCAAATATGAGGCAGAAAATCAACACATGCTTGATATTTGCAGTGTTCCTTTATTAAAAATTTACGAATGCTTGGCTTTTGCGATAGCAAATGAAATACTACATCAACTGCAGAAAACCGTCGCCTTCTGTTGCCCGCGGTACGTGGCCGCATTTAAAATTAATTAAACGCCAACAGCAACGAAAGGTTCCACTAGATAGGTCCCACGTTCCCCTTGGAACGCTCGTGGAGTAGGCCAGCGTGGTTCTATAAACGTTGCAGTAGGGTGCCTCGATTCACGCGCGTCTCTGCCGTACGGCACCGCTCGCATCGGGGTACCCGACTTAGAGCAGTGGAACGCGGTAAATTTAAATTGACCTGAGCAACCCTCCAGCGTGTTATCTTGGGAGGAACGAGACGGGAGAGGAAAAGCATGAGAGGTGAGCAGGAAAGAGAACGGAGGCATTTCTTGCCAGGGCCGCCAGTCGACTATCGTCTTTCGCTGATAGTTCCAACGAAAGGAGCAGATACGCGGCCGTTTTTTTCTTTCCAGTTGGCTGCACACGGCTGCACATCTTATGGTTCCCCGCAGCAGCTAACCCCACACCCCTCTGGCTCGTAGGGTAGCCCAGAGGTTAGGTTGCCGGTTTTACAGCGTAGATGTCCCGGGTTCGATTCACGGGACCTCCTTAAACACACATTTTTCTTCAGGCTTCGAGGTATTCTGGTGCGTCGGCCTACACGACTCTGCTGTGAAAAAAATTACACCATCTTCCCGTGGGGAACCCTGATGAGGATGCGAAGCATCGTGGCGGTTCTGTGTGGTTCCATTGTGTTGCCGTTATGTTGAGTGATCTGGTTTTTACTAGCGCCAGAGGGAATTCCGCGTCCGGGTCCACACCGGTGGCAAAGGCACGCAAGTGCTGTTGTGTTACGGTGAGTAGGCGGTGGTTCTCGAGGCGCCCGAAACTCGTCCATCATGTTCTTGTCGATGTTGTCTCTGTGGTAGAATCGGTAGTCTCCGTCAGCTTTGGTCAGGTAAAGGTTGTTGACATTGGTGCACCGGCTGAGAGCAATGTACACGCCCTCCTCTTCGCAGCTTTGTCTTCTCGTTCTTCTTCTTCTTCGGCGGTTCCCCTACGGGAAGATGACGACGGTGGTTGAACGCGAACCTATCTCGTGATGGAATCTTTGGTTGGCCAATCCCTAGGGGCATCCTGCCACAATCAGCATCAGAGGCGCTGCGGACGGGGCTGGTTGAGCTGCAAGGCGCGTGGCGCTTCCCAGCATCAGAGGCGCTGCGGACGGGGCTGGTTGAGCTGCAAGGCGCGTGGCGCTTCCCGCCACAGCTTTCCCACGGGAAATTCAGCATCCCCATCTAAAGTTTTCAGTTCGTCGTTTCCGTTGACGTTCAGCTTCGCGTGCCTTCGTTGTATCAGTAGCTTCTTGACGTAGTTTGAATGAGTCAAGGACATAAGGCGCGTTCGTAGCACTTGCTCCTGTCCCGGATTTGTAGCGTAGTTGGGAAGAGCACCGCGTACCTCCCGTTGCGGCCAGAGAGTCGTAGGATCGAAACCGGGCGCCGCTAACTATTTCTTTTTTTTATAGTGTAGTATCGCCGAGCTGTGGGTGTAAGGAGGAGAGTTGCGCATGCGCAGTGAGCGTGTGGACGGCGCCGCCATCAACGACGCAGGACAAAGCGAGCCTAAGAAATGCTCCGCATTTAAAACGCGTTGGGCCACCGAACCTGGCACCTATCGGTTGTGCTATGCACACTGAAATCTCTTCTTGTGGGCAACGGTGCCTGATTGCATTTCTGTAAACGAAGCATGAAAATCGATTCGTGATCGTCGCCTTAAAGGGGCAATGCAGACAAAAAAAAGTTTGGTCCATTCGATAGATTGCCTCGTTAGAATCATACTGACACCATTTTTAATGGACACTTCGCTCAAACAAGGTATATAATTAGGAAAAAATGGAATGGACATGCGAGCCCCTAGCTCATTTCCCGCAACAGACCTATGGTGTCCTTTGCCCAGCTGTGCGACTGACTGAAGCGGGTAAAAGCAATTACAAATTAGGCAGGGCTTATAAGCTTGCCAAACGAGCTTCATGCGCTTAAATGTAATGCATGTTAATTTTACAGCAGTAAGAATGTTGGGGTAAACAATGAAAGTTACGAAAATACACGTAACATAGAAGTATTGACGCGCACTGCTCTTGGTACTGAGCGCACTACGCTAGATTTAGCTGCACAGCAGTCTGTCGCTTTGGAGTTTTCTTACACGACACTGGCCGATTGGAGTAAGCGACGTTGTGTTACCTGACCCTGTTTGTCAAGCATACCCCATGTTTAGAGAAACGATTACCTTCTTCTGTAACAAAAACAAGCCAGGTGCAAATACAGTAAAAAACAAAGCAACGGCGGACAATGGTCCGCGGCTCAGTATGGAAGCGCCATCTGGGAGCACTGACGGTAAGCAAAGGTGAAGAGCCATATGACGCATTGGAAATTTGTTTGAATACCCGCCCTTGTGACTTCATGGCAGACGTCACGAAAACACATGATTTGGCGGGAGAATCCAACTTTTGACATAAAAAAATAATTTCCCAGTGAGAACGGCATCTTTTGCATTCGGAGAAGCGCTGGGAGCACTGCAAATCACGAAATCTCTCGAATAAAACGAACTTGTATTTTATCTGTATGGCCCCTTTAAATGCTCACCGGAGAGTCTCCAAAACCAGGAACACGAAAAAGAAAAAAGAAAAGAGAGAAGAAGAACAAGAAAAAGTAGTAGTAGTAGAGAACCTTTACTGCAAGAAGAACAAGAAGAAAAAGGGAAGGAAAAGCAACCACAAAACTAGAAATGAAGGTTGAAATTAAAAGAAGCAGAAACACAAAATCAGAAGAAAAAGAAGCGGAAAAGAACTAAGGGAAAACGCGAATGAGAAATAAAATATAAAAAGAAAAGAAAGAAACCACCCAAGTTAAACAAAAAAAACAAGGCAGAAAAGGGAGCAAAAATACGAAGAGAAAAATGTGGTTGATCCCTCTTTCATAGGAATCGGTAAAACACGAAAGTGAGATGTGTCTTCCCAGGAGCAGTTAAGTGTTTATTCTGCGTCGACATAAACTTGCACATGGCTATTTATATTCCGTCGGTATAGCACCGTCACACGCATCAACATTAGACACTGGATTGCACGCGCCGGAGCACTACGTAAACCCGAATGAAACCACACGCGCTCACATACCATGCGAATGAAACCGAACAGGTTTCCAGCGAATAGTTTGGTGAACTCACGGTCCGCAGCAGCGAAAGAGCATCATTTGCGGGGCTGTCTTGTGGGTGTGTTTTGCGAGCGACATCCTGAGGGCGAGTCGTTTTCGCAAATGTGGGACCACTGCGTCCCTGCTCCGTGGAGTGCACGGTAGACGGTTGCGTTGCGACGAACTCAGCTGGCGCCAACTGTCGGTGCTCGTTAGCATCGTGATGCACTACTTCGCTTCACCTCTCATAGACGGAAGCACCATCGAAATAGAGGCGGTTAAAGGAAAGGTATATGACGCGTTCCTACAGCTGCCTGCGCTTCGGCTCGTAGGGGAGTCGGTAAAGCGCCTGGCACCACCCGTTGCGGCGACGGAGCACCCGGCTTGAATCCTGGCGCAGCCGCATATTTTCTGGCGATGTCATTTCCGTGATGGAAATGACGGATATACGAGGCATGTCAGACTCAGACTCCACCAGTCGCGACAAAATGGGAACAAGAAAGGGCCCCCTTCGCGCTGTACATTAACCAAAAACAAGCAAATGAGAAAAATTAGCACTAACCTAAAACCTGAACAAATATAACATACAAAACGGTACCTTGCGGCTTTCCCAACTAGCAAATTCACATACTTCTCCATTAAAGAAAATATTTCTCAGCTGGTTCCATTAGATTCGACATGATGGCTAAGAAACTCAACTTCTCCCCTTCCAATAGGTTTCACAACACGACAGGCTAGACAGAACAACGCTTCCCGCAACACATCCTAATGTCGTAAAGAGTCAGGAAACAACACTCAGACGAATACGGACTGACACAATTCCGCATCAAATCAGGATGCACCTCTTATTCCCAACACAATTAGACGCCCAACGTAAAATCCGCAACCAGCCAGGCGCTCTTAAGAACATTATATGTGAGCGCGACAACCATATAGAAATGCCACCCCTTCCGCATTCCTCCGATCAGTGGCAGATGCTACTGTCCAGCTCACTACCCCGAGAACAACTTCTGCTGGTCGAGAGGGCCAGTCGAGCGAAGACGGCAGATGGCTTCCAGAAATTAGGGCTCACTTCGCCTCTAATGCTCATTAAAAAAGTTCTCTCTAGCCATATTTCTATCGCCGAGAGTAGAAAGTGACATAGACAAATATATAGAAACTTTAGTAGTAACGGGATAGTGAAAACGAATCAGCCTCCCTGGTCCAGGCCGCCGCTGAGGGCTATGATGATGTGATTCGCCAGTTCCCGTTATTCGTTGAGATTTGCCGCCACAGCCAGCCACTCTATGGTGTAATTGTGGGGTTAGGTAGGGTTGTGGGGGCACTCCCACAGAATGTGGTCCTGGGTGGATGGAATAAGGAAATGGGGTCACAGTGGAACAGGGGTGTCTGGCGTACGGTGAAATAAATGGAGCCGGTTTAGATAAGAACAATTTTTTAAAAGGAGTGCTCAGTCTTGTTGTTTGTTACAGAAACACTTGAACATTAGCTAAAAGCGGTCGAATCATTACGAAAAACACGCACAATATATTTTTTCTCTAACATTTTGAGTAGACCACTCACGCTTTTGTTTGGAAACTGCAACTGTGGAAGTAGAGTAACAATTGGACCAGTTCAGCTAAAAATGTTGAGTTGATATCACCGCTGTACGCTTCCACTCATTGACTGGCCTGTTTGACCAAGTGGTTATAGCAATAGACATCCTATACACTGAAATTTATGGCAGGGACTGGCGTACGTAGCTTTCCGTGCTTGTAATACAGTGCTTAAGTTGTCAATATTTATAAGGAACGCCACTTGCGTCCAAACAGTTAAGGATGTTATTCAGAAATTATTCAATTATTCGCATGTATGATTCTCTTTGTACCAAAACGTTCGTGCACCGAAACGCTCGCGTATATACCGAAAGGTTCATTGTACTGAAAAGACGGTACAGAAACGCTGAGTACCGAAAAAAATCACGCCATATCCACGGAATGAATGATGATAAGTGGGGCGAAGCTCGAGAGGGGGAGATCATCGGTAACCGTAACTCTCCCTTGAAAGTTCGCCCATTACATCATTAAGGAAGACGTAAGACTGTGTGCGTACATTGTACAAATCAACTTTTATTTTCGGAGTCAATGCTCCCAGGCCCAGACCTGGTGAAAGACCCCGCGCCATCGAGGACTACCCCGCACCTCCACCACAATTTGTCACGTAGGATGGGACACAACGGTAAAGAAAGAACTTTTATTTAGGGCGAACTTGTGCCCGAATAAGACGAGAGGAAACGAGCAAAGGTCCTTGCGTCTCGTTCGATCTCCGAGAACGACTGCCTGCGTCCGTGGTGTGATCTCTTGCGTGATCTCCCCCTCGCAGTGCACGTGCGCTCGCGCCTCCGTTGGCGAACACAGACAAGCTCGCGCTCCCGGTGCCGAGTTTGCGCTGCCGGTTGCAGCCGGTTCTTGCGCGTGCAACGCGGCCCACTTTGCGACATCTCCGAAAGCATGCGGCGGTTACGTATCACGAGACACAAGGGATGGACAGACCCATGGCTTAGGAGCTTCGCCCCTAAAAGCCGGTGCCGACCACAGGGCTTTCGCCTGTAGGAACGCGACGACTTTCAACCATAAGTTGCGCGGCTGCCCGCTCCACCCTACCTGTCACGGGAACGCCCGCTTCCGTAGCCGGGTCAAGTCGCACCCCTTCCCATGGAGCCCAATCAACCCTCGAGAGCTTTTTGACTTTCCAGGAAATTACCGCCACTACCGCCTCTCTCGCCAGCGCTACCCACCACTCCATTGGTCACTGTCTATCAGAGAGGAACGCTATGACGCCTTCTCCAAACCAATACCCTCCCTTTTCACTACAGGCCACACGCAATTTCTCCCTCTGTGCTTCCCTCTCCCAATGCCCCGTCAGAGAGGACACACCGAAACCGACTCTGATATCATTTGGTAATTTCCTCACAGACCATTCCCTCTCATCTCTTCTGAGGTGCACTTAGAGGCGGCCTTGGCTACCTCAGACACTCCAGTCCAGCAAGGACTTTTGAAAGAACAGCTCAGGTCACCGGCACCGTCCAAGTGCTGGTAACCAACTGATGCTCAAAAAAGTTTATTCTCTCTCTCTTCAGTGGAAATATTAGGTTTTGACCCAGGACACCGATTTTAAATAAAAGCTGTACTAATCTCGTCCAGCGGTTTCACCGTCGCAGAGGATTTCATATTCATTTGACCGCACCTGCGCCGCACGCGACTCGCCGTGCCTAGGCACGTCGTCAGCGGCGTTTGCTAGCCGCCCGGCGCCGCCGCCAGTGGAGGCTTGACGCATGCGCTCTCAACAGCTGGTCGGCCGCCTGGCCACGTGACTCGCCGCGTGCATGCGGGGCTTGGGCATGGATAAGAGCGGTGCCAAGCTGTCTTCTCTGAGCATTGCGCGGGAGCTCGAGGGTTCGAGCCGTCGGCGGAAAGGGGCGTCTGAGCACCCCTTAAATATCGCCAGGCGAGCTGTTTAACTGGAAGAATGCCAAGCTCCCGAAGCTAGCGTCGAAGACTGAGGAACAGGGAGCCGTTCGGCTTGGAAAATGCCGGAAGCGGGACAACAATTGAAGGCAAAGGCAGGCTTTCGACAAATAGTACAATACTTACAGTTAGATTTAAGGTTAAGCAAGTCAAACCAAGAATTAACCAGGCCAAGCCAAGCTTTCGCTTTGCTTATCCAGGGTTAGCTGAACCATCGCCTCCTGTGTTTTTACAAAGCCAAACGCATCAGTCCGGACCGGCCCTCTCCTTCTCACCTTCTACTCCGGCCACTCTCCCCCCATTGGTAGCCTTCCAAGCGCTTTAGTCACGTGACCGGTTCACCTCGGGGCGACGCGTGGTGGAAAGCGGCCAGCCTAAGTTTGGCAAAACGTGCTCCGCCGCGGCTATGAGTTTTCAACGCTGGCGCGAGCGCCATTACTTTGGCAATCTCAAACATCGGTTGCCTTGGCAATCAGGCACAAGCCGCTCTCGGATTCAATTACGGTTGGGTGATCGCGGTTCAGCTCGGGCCCCACCTTACGGCAGGTGGGCACTGCAGGCGCACCACTCACTCCCATTGGAACGCGCGCGGTGCGTTTGGAATTGTAGGTACAGGAGGCGATTGCTGAACTAAGCTGCAGCCATCTTTTGATGCCAACAAAAGCAGCAAGCACGTTTAACAACTCCCTTTTTCAGATGGTCGAGCGGGGTCCGTGAAAGTTGGGGGCCGGGGCTTGCGCGCACACAGCCCCCACCGGAATCCGGCACTGACCGGGACTATAAACCTGAGTTGCTCCTGCAGGGAGCAATTCAGAAAGTTCAGTTATGCGCCGGAGATAGCAGTAGCTTCGTAGTGTTTTGAGGCACTGATAACTAAGAAACAGAATTTATCGCTGGCACCCTTCCAAGCCTGCTTTCAATGCCTTTTAAGTAGCAAGCTGCTTTAGAATCAGGATCACATTACTCTTTAAGTCCGCATCCAGTTATTTCCTTAGGAAAACTTATCACTAGTTTTATGTCAACGGCGTGCTTCTAACACGCCCGCGCATAGGGTACATATAGCGCCCCACCCCCCCTTTGATTTTTAGAAATTCGTAATACTTTATCAGATTTTACTTTCTACCTGCCATGAGTAACATTTAATAGCAGGATAAGATTTTTATTTATTTAATACATACTGCAGACCATGGCTAGGTCCAAGCAGGGGGGCACAAGAAGATAAAATGCAGAAAAATACAAACAATACAAGCAAACAAGGCACTTATACAGGGGGTAATTCATTTCACTCTTGTATCGTACGCGGAAAAAAGAATATTTGAAGGTGTCAGTAGCAGCAAAATATGGGGTGAAAGCGTTCGGGTTGTGATGCCTAGTAGGTCTTGTTGACAACGGTGACAAGAACGGTGATGGGTCAATTGACAGTGCACCTTTGCTTAGTGAAGAAAGGAAATCAAGGCGGAAGCACTTTCTCCTGGATTCGAGGCTTGGGATATTGTTAGTAAGCATTATTTGTGAGGGAGAATCAGTGCGGGAGTATTTAGAGTAAATAAACCTTACAGCTTTTCTCTGAATTCTTTCTATTTTACGGATGTTGTGATTAGTGTAGGGGTCCCAGACTATACAGGCATATTCGAGCTTAGGTCTAATAAAAGTAAAGTAGCTGAGGAGCTTGACGTTAGAAGGGGAATTTCTGAGTTTGTGTTTTAAAAAGCATAGCTTACGAAAGGCAGATGAGCAAATATTGTCAATGTGTAAATTCCACGAAAGATTGCTGGTTAGTGTGACACCGAGGTACTTATGACTGGTGACTTGTTTCAATGGCGATGTTCCTAGTGTGTATTGATAGTCGTACGGAACTTTCTTTCGTGTTATGCGAAGATACAGTGTTTTGTCGGCATTCAACACCATTCCCCAGTTCTTGCACCATTCAAGTATATTAGTAAGATTGGTATTAAGTTCGCACTGATCAGCACAGCATGAAACATCCCGAAACAAGACTGCATCATCCGCGAACAACCTAATTTGCACACCAGTGGTAATTACATTAACAATATCATTTATATACAGTATGAAAAGCAATGGACCCAGCACACTTCCCTGCGGAACTCCCGAAGTGACATCAAGATAGCCGGACTTTATCCCATCTATTGTGACCAGTTGTTTGCGGTTTGTCAAGTAATTTCCAACCCATGTGACCAGAATTTCGGGGAGGCCAATATTTCGCATCTTAAGAATTAATTTGTCATGTGGTACCTTGTCGAATGCTTTACTGAAGTCTAGAAAAATTGCATCTATTTGACCGGTGTTGTCTAAGGTGTGTGCAAACGAGTGAAATACTGTAACTAACTGTGTGACGGTGGAGTACCCTTTCCTGAACCCGTGTTGGAAACCTGTTAGAATATTATGGTCGTTTAAGTATTCAAGAATGCGAGTGGCGATAATGTGTTCCATTAGTTTGCAACAAGAAGATATTAGAGATATTGGACGGTAATTCCGAAAACATAGGCGGTCACCCTTTTTAAAGATAGGTACAACCAGAGCTATCTTCCAGTCTTCGGGGAGCACGCCATACATTAAAGAAGTACGAAATAAAACAACAAGAAATTTAGCCAGTGACTCAGCATAGCGACGAAGAAATATGTTTGCAATGCTGTCGGGGCCACATGATTTTTTGCTATTAAGGTTCAAAAGCATAGATAACACGCCAGAGTAAGAAATAAAGCTAACATCAGAAGGGCGATACACTGTGGTATGCGCCAGCATACATGCGCAAGAATCGGAGAATACACTTTGAAAGTACTGGTTAAAATGCTGAGCAATTGCCTGCGGGTCTGAAACAACAGAACCATCCACTACAATTTCTTTCACCGGCTTCTTTTTTTCACAAATGTAATTCCAAAATTTACTTGGGTCGCTTTTAATAAAATTAGGCAGCAGTGTTTTAAAATAATAGTCTTTGGAGCAACGAACCTCACGTGCCAAACTATTCTTTATCTCTTCTACATCGGGCGATTGTACATGTCTTTTTTTTAAGCGTTTAATTCTTCGCTTAAGGTGGATTATCTTGCGGGTTACCCAAGGCGTGTGTTTATAGACTCTTTTTCGCTTATTTGGCACAAAATTTTGTATGCAATGTTGGCACATTTCTTTAAATTTTTTCCAAAGGGCGCATACGTCGTCTCCATCAAAATCATCAACACAGGATTCCAAATGCTCAATTATACATTCATCGTTAGCTTGTGAATAATCTTTGAAAGAGCGTGACGAACATTTATCAGTACTGACAGACCGTCCCAATGGCAGAGAGGTACAAACAAGATGATGATCTGACAAGCCTGGTTCCACTATTACTGTACTCTCTGTAAAGTCGCGGTGAACGAATACAAGATCTAATACAGAACTGGATGTACCTTTGACACGAGTGGGTTCTTTAACTAATTGAATCAAGTCGTGAGTAAGCATTATATCGAACAAAATATGTATTTGTTTGTTGGGTTCATAGTCTGTCTGGAGACGCTCCCAGTTGACTCCTGGGAAGTTGAAGTCACCAATCAGTATTATTTTGCTATTTTGGAACTGAAGCATGTGATCACGCAATTTGGCAACATAATCAATTCCGGCATCCGGCGGTCTATAAAGAGCATAAAGAATGAAACTGTATCCCCAACAAGACAATTTAAGACATGTGCACTCAAGCCCGAAAAGATTATCAATAAAGACGGCTTCTATTGATTTCTTGATCAGAACGGCAACCCCGCCCCCCCTAGATTCCCTATCTTTCCGGTATATATTGTAACCAGGAGGGAAAACGTGGTCGTCACTTACATCACTGCGCAACCAGGTTTCAGTGACCACCGCAATATGAGGGTCATGCTGCAGTAACAAAATTTCGAACTGTTCTGTTTTGTTATTGACACTTCGTGCATTTAAATTGATGATTCGCAGCTGTCGTTCCTTGCAAATGTTTATGTTATTTGGTGCGCAGTGTTTGTTAAAGGGTACGGAGCGGTTCGTTTGGTGTATACTCTTGCTTAGCGTGATGTGCTTTGCGCCGATGACTGTAGTCGTGTCATTGGGCGGCTCCTGTTCATGGCGTCGTTTTTTTGTAGTGGTACTCGTTCATTTTTATCGCTGTCCCAGACATAGGCTTTGTCGTTTATGTACAATTTGGTAAATGCTAATGCAACTTTCTCCTTTTTATCGCGGTTCGGTTTGGCGCTTTCCCACAGTTTCTTACGTACATCTCGAACTTTTTTGGAAAAATCCTCACCAATTGAGAAATCGGTATTTTTCAGTTTATGACCGTTCTTTAGTATACTGCTCTTGTCTCTCGTGTCAAGCAGTTTGAAGATTACAGGTCGTGTCTTGTTTGGAACTGGCCTTCCTAAACGATGAATCTGTTCAATTGAAACCGGTTTCAGTTCCAGAGTGCCCTCAATGATTTTATTGTTCACTACATGCTCTAGCATTTCGTTTGTCTCCCTTTCAACCTCAGGTATGCCGTAAACAATCAAATTTGATCTCCTGCTGTGGTTTTCTAATTCATCAATTTTATTCTCTAGAACCTGGATTTGAGCACTTATAGAGGCCACTTGTTCCTGATAAGCCTCGACCTTTCGTTCCAGTCGCGTGAGGGTATCCATTTTGCTTTCTATGTTGGCCAATCGGGTCTCTTTTATTTCCTTAATATCGCAAGCTATTGCTTCTAGCTGCTTGCAGATTTGCGCGAATTCCGGGCCAGGGTTTGTTTCAATATCTCCACCGAGTAGTAATAACAATTTCTTTAGTACAGACGTGGTGGTACGCATCATGACACACAATTGTGGGCACGGCAGCACAAGCAAAAAAGGGTCGCTAGAACGGATACACTTCTCGTTTGGTAATCTCACCTGCGTAAAGAAGATCAGCGGATTGTAAGCCCAACGCATACTGCCAGTGCCGCCGTGCCCACTGAGCTTGAGGAACGGAGGCTGCTTATATGTAGTCCAGTTGCACGATGGCGCCGCCTGCAGGCTGACATCCTCGGTTGTAAGCAATGACGTAGACGATCCGTGAGATAGTCCATCCAACGACGTTGGTCGCGGCAGGCAAGACACGTGCTGTCTTGAACGGTGGTCATGCGCAGATAGGCCTCCGACAAACGGTCCGGGTGGACTGGCATTTGCATGCCCGAACAAGCCGAGTAGCTGCGTAAAGAAGATCAGCGGATTGTAAGCCCAACGCATACTGCCAGTGCCGCCGTGCCCACTGAGCTTGAGGAACGGAGGCTGCTTATATGTAGTCCAGTTGCACGATGGCGCCGCCTGCAGGCTGACATCCTCGGTTGTAAGCAATGACGTAGACGATCCGTGAGATAGTCCATCCAACGACGTTGGTCGCGGCAGGCAAGACACGTGCTGTCTTGAACGGTGGTCATGCGCAGATAGGCCTCCGACAAACGGTACGGGTTGACTGGCATTTGCATGCCCGAACAAGCCGAGTAGCTGCGTAAAGAAGATCAGCGGATTGTAAGCCCAACGCATACTGCCAGTGCCGCCGTGCCCATTAGCATGCACATTAGCATGAGGTAGGAGGGCTAAATCATAATCTAAACGGCTGATAAAGATGGAGTATGTGGTCATAACATCTGTGAAATTTGAAACGTGACGTCGTTGCAACCGTAACTCACCGCCCATGTTTATCTTTCCATCGTGCTAACGTCCTGCTCTTAGCGCTGTTTTTACGTTAGCGGCATTAGGGTCAGGCTATCGCGAATAGAAACACCGGAAGTGCGTCTGCCAGGAAGTAATTAGTCTCAGTACCAATTCAATGCCTCCGTGGCACCACAGGCAGCAGAGTAGAAAAAAGCTGTAAGTGGCTATACTAATTGGTAGCCGCCCTTGTGTCTGTAAAAATCCTGCTTTAGAAATAAAAAGCATTATCAACGGTTTTTACACGAAAAAAAATACTACATCCACTGCAGAAACTCTGGCCCTGGTATTTGTTTTTTCTTAGAGAGCCTTTCAGTTTGATCATATGCAAATGTCGTTTCAAATTGCGCGCCATCAGCCGCAAAGGGTTCGCACAACATCCGACAGATGGCGACGAGTGTACTGGCCAGTAGGAAGACGCATTGAAACATCCCCCTCGCGAGGGTAACGATCAAATGCAGAGCATTTCCGGGGGCGCACGACGTTAAGTAGTTTGCGTTACGTTAATGTTGTTGCACTTGTGGAAACTGCTGACGAGAGAGCGCTCGTCAGCAGTAATTTGAATGAGTCAACGATATAAGGCGCGTTCATAGCATCCCATTCTGTGTCGGCTTTGTGGCGCAGTGGTTAGAGCACCATGTAACATTGCGTTCCGCCCGCAGGGTCGAGGGATCGAAACCTGGCGCCGGATAGTATTTGTTTTTTTTATATAGTAGGGAGGGGTGCGGTGCGGACTACGGACGTCAACGCGGGTGACATCGTGAGTTACTGAAATGCTCTGCATTTAAAACAAGAAGAAACTTGGTTAAACATACAAAAGCTGACAAGCGAATCTGCCCCCAAAAATAATCCCGGCAGAAGGAAACACCACCTCGCCAGCTGATGGTGGAGCGCAAGCCCCAAAGCGTGAATTTCCACTTGAAGCATCGGGGTGAACGGGAAACCGGACACTTCGAGAGGGTCATCATAAGAGATAATTTAAGATAATTTACCGTTGTCAGTGTTTCGTTAGGCCTTGATTTGTAACAGCGGGTATTTTTAACGTCACATTAAATGTTCTGTAGGATTTTCCGAATAAGGCAGTTTTGGAATAAACTGGAATGTGAATATCACAAAAAAAAAGCAAATTAGTTTTGAATATTGAATTGCATACAGCAGTATTTCTGTCGCTACGTCATCAAAATATCAAAAACTGGCTCGGCTTTTTAAAACTGCAGATACAAAGAACGAAATAAAACTCAACTGAAACGCCTGTGTGCGTTTCCATGTTCACCTAATTCTGACACAGCTGTCAATCACTCTCAGTCTCGGAGTTGAGGAGCTTATAGCATGTTGAGCACTCCAGCCAGTCCATCAAATTTGTACTGCCATTGCGAGCTAAGTAAAACAGAATGGATGCCACTCCGCCCGGCGAAAGTGGATGCATCCAGCTGTAAACCACTACACAAGCTGATGGGGGAGGGTATGAAATGTTACTCGTCTTCTCGGCGGGCTTTTCACTTGCACTTCGCTTCTCTGGCGGTAAATGCTGCGTCCTGACGCATGCGCTATGCGTCTCAGGCGAGAACTGCTGCGTCCGGCTTAGCCTGACGCATCGACAGGCCCTCGAATGACGTCAACCACCCTCGCGTTTCTAGAACAGCTGCAAACCAAATCTTTACAAGACGACAGGGGGTAGGGAAGATCCCATTGTTTGCGGGCGCCTTATCACCCATCATGCGGTTTCGATGTTTGCTTTGTGGGTTTTTTCTTACACGAATACTGAGCTCTATGCTGCACGCTTATTATTAGCCTGACGCATGCGGTCGGCGTCATGGGCGAGAACAGCTGGGTAATGCCGGGTTTTTTTTTTTTTTGTTTACGACACGAAATTTCCCGACCAAAGAGAGGATAACAGCTTCGCTGTAAAAAAAAAACGATATTCGAAGCGACCCAATATTAGATTATTGAATTCATCAGCATCAAATTCAACAATTTCATCTGTGTACAAAATCTCAAGTATTCGCACTTCCCTGGATTCGAAATATAAATAAAAAACCGAATCACTCAAGCCGGTAACACCAAAGTACATCGCACTAAAGCAAAAAAAAAAAAAAGATTCCTGTTCTTTTTTTACGCATTTCTAAGTGCACCCTGCATGAAATTCACGCGTAATTCATCTTTCCCCGAATTCGCTGCAATCCGCGGGCCTTTCGCTCCGGAGGCGGAAGGCCACACGCCAAGCAGGAAAATGCTGGTTGGGCAACCCAAGTGTCTTGTCAGAGCCGCAATCGGCGTCAAACCTTCGCGGCCACGTTTCCGTCTATCGCGGACTGTAGGGGAGACCGTAATGACAGATTGGACGGGACTATGATTGACTCAGTTAGATACCAACTTGGATGTTTCCATTGTGTTATTGCCACAAAAAGACGCGCGTCCTGAACAATGTGCTTATTCCGACAGAAAAAAAGACCTCTGACGCGGAAGCGACCCGAACGGATGGCGTCGCAACGCTAGCCATACAGTCCGACCCCGACTCAACCGCATGATGAATGGCCGTGCCAATGAGAGCCCTGTAATCTGGACGCTGGTCCCGAGGCTGCTTCGAGCAAGCGCGCGTAGGGCTGCCGACATCGAATCGCTGGCCCTGCTCTCATTTTTTATTGTCTCTACGACGGCGACCATAGTCTTAAACCAGCCCCTTCCGAATGAAGCGAGTGAGACGAAATGAAGGAGACAGGGCGCTGATTAGTGGTTGCTGAACGGAATGATGAGCGACCGCCGACGTTAAGTTGCCAGTGACGCTTATGAAATATTTACCCCTATACGACGGAGCTCTCTCGCCGTGGCGAGCTGTCGCGGGTCGTCGTGGGAATCGTACGTCTTCTTCCTGGGGGGTAACAAAACGCATTAGTTAACTTGACAGATTCCATTTGTAGCCTAGGGTGTATCGGGCAAACGGCGACGAGAATTTGTCTCTGGAAACCGAAAAGGCGAGGATGGGACCTTTAATTGCCGAGGGAAGTACACGTTTGTCGAATACATTAAGGTTTTCCCCGTTCCCCATTTTGTGATTTCGGCAAGGAAAGTGCGCGAAATACAGGGCCAACTCCAGGTGGATTTTTTTTTCTGGTCTAGGCAAAGTAACATGATTAAGCGACGTTTTATCTTTCCTTCTTGTCGTGTGGCTTTTGCTAATTAAACACAGGGTAACCGTGGAAACTAAAGCCTTTTGTTTATGGGTAATAATTTTTTTCTTATGAAAATGCGAGCGCCCAAAGGCGGACAAAAAATTACGATATTACATTTCCTCAGGTATTTCTTTTCCAAAAACAAGTCAATAGTAATATCGTATTGCTGGTTGCTTGTCTTAAAAACTATTGCATTTTAATTACAATTGCTGTTGAAAAGTATTGACACCAATTTTAAGCTACTCTACAGATTTGATATACGAAAACCTTTCTGGGGGCATTTAAACCTTTTCGGCCCTGGTGTCCTATATTTAGGATATTTACGAAAACGTTTCTAGAAATTTGAGCAAAAAATCAATACAGCTAGCTTTCTGGCAAATAGTTCTTCAAGGATGGCTCCTTCGAGGGGTTGTTTGCTTCAGCTGAACGCTAGAGAGAGGCAGGCATTGCAGTGAAGTCAAAACTGACGTCGAGGTAACCCCAAGGACTGAAGTCCTTGTTTGATTACATGGCTGTAACTCAAAAAATACTTTCAATACCTGCTTTATTTTTTGTGTGCGGGCTCAGGGGTTGCTAAAAGATAGGAAAACCAGCGAGAGAAATGTTTTGCTGGTATGTGAAATTTTACTTGCCTAATGACCTAATTAGATGACATGCCTTGAAATCGTAATTACTTGCACCACAAGTTCAATTTCTCGTTTGAAAGCTTATAGGGTCCGAACAATAAGGAAAAGACACACAAAAAAGTTTTTTGCTATAAATAAAAAAAATCGCTCACGTGCTTTGAAGGCGATAGCTGGAGATGCTTATCAACAAAGCCGCTGTGTCACTTAAATTACAAATGTACAAAGCATTATTTCGTCCCAAGCTCGAGTATGCGGCATCAGTGTGGGATCCATTCACTAGAAATTGTACAAAATCACTTTGTTTGATTCATTCTTTCCAACTTTAATTACCCTGCTGGCATACCCGCCGCGGTGGCTCAGTGGCTAAGGCGTTGCGCTGCTGAGCACGAGGTCGCGGGTTCGATTCCCGGCCGCGGCGGCCGCTTTTCTGATGGAGGCGAAAAGCAAAAACGCCCGTGTGTACGAGATTTCGGCGCACGATAAAGATCCCCAGGTGGTCAAATTAATCCGGAGCCCTCCACTACGGCGCGCCTCATCGCCTGCGTTGCGTCGGCGCGTTAAACCCCACAATCAATCAATCAATACCCTGCTGGCATAAATTCCATGAAATGTAGCCTTCATCTGTTTCCATTATCTTATCGCCGAAAACTTTTCCGTCTCTGTTGATTTCACAAAATATATTACCATCCAGCACTACGTCACCAGCTTATTTTGCTTCCTCATTCTATCCCGCTGCGCTTTGATCATGCTAATAAAGTTGGAATACCATTGTAAAGAGCAAATGCATTTTATTAGTCTTTGATACTCAAGACTTCAGTCGAATAGAACCGCCTTCCTGCATCAACCGTTGCCATTATTGACCATCAGTCGTTTAAGAATACAATAACTAACATTGTGTAATTATAGGGGCTTTTTTTGTTCCTGTCATGTTGCTATGCATTAGCTAATATTGAATAATTAGATGCAAACTTGTTATCCTTCCACTTGTCTTACTATGCACCAGGTACGATTTTATGTTTGCTTGCTAGTTTTGTAAAGTTTTTTTATTTTACTGCTTTGATCCCCACTTTACTGTATGTAACCACTCCCCTATTTGAGTGTACTGTACTATACTGCTGTACTGTACTGTACTCTACTATGGCTTTAAGTGTACTGTAAATAAACAAATAAATATTGATGCATTGTATTGGCAACTCTTCGCGTTTGTTTATTCGTCTGGTGTGCGAATTGCTTCGACGGGCTACTTCACTGCTACATCGTGTTTGTGTCTCTTTCTTAGCTTTCTTCTTTTTGTCTCTTGGAATGATATACCTCTACAAGCAGACTGGTGGCACACGCTGCAGCTGTCCCAAAATCAAAGTTTCACAAGGCTAAGGTGGACCTGTTTTTCTCGCATGTCGTCAGGTTCACTTTTCACGCGGCGTGATCTGGGTTAACTTCTTTAGAGTCAAAGCATCTCATGCTCGGTGCTGTGTCCCTCCTTCCCTCGTTGTCATTGTCGGCCGTCCGCACTCTACTGCGCATGCGCGTCTCTTCAGCGCCGTCAGCGTTTGGGCTGACGTCAGCGCAGTCAACTATAAAAAAAAAATAGTTGGGCGGCGCCTAGATTCAATCCCACGACTCTCTGAGTGCAACGGGAGGTACGTGGCGCTCTTCCGAGCGCCACGTACCTCCGAGACGGGAGCATGTGCTACGAACGCGCCTTATGTCCTTCACTCATTCTAACTACGTCAAGAAGCTACTGATACAACGAAGGCACGCGAAGCTGAACGCCAACGGAAACGACGAACTAAAAACTAATGGGAACTTCAGTCTACCCCATGGCTGCTTCACATACTACTTGGGGTTCCCCTACGGGAACATGGTTTAAATTTTTTCTCCGGCTGGCCTATGGAGAGACAGCACAATTAAAAACACTCGGCTCCTGCTGTGGACACCTGGATTTAAATCCTATACGAACTACGGCGGTTTTTGCACAATTGAGTACCTAAAAAGACAGACAACCGATTTTTGTCGAGCATATTTTCTCTATCCCAAATGAAAGAGATACAAAGCCCCTTATGCACAAACGTTTTTGCTGATAGCGGCGTAGAGCTTTTGGAACGGGAGTTTTTAGTTCTACAGCCACCTGGTAACAAAACAGGGAGCCATACCGCAAATACTTTTAACTGTAGGTTCAATAAAAGAGATGTTTTAAACCTTGTTTCTGGGTAAATTAACAATAAGGTCTTTACTGGTCGTTTATGCGGTTTTTGAATCACGCGTTAAAATCGACGGAGTTGTTTGGATACTTACGGTAGTGTGCCGTTTAGACACTACATGGCGCCACGTTTCAGACCCGAAAGTTCAGTGTCAAATTAAAATATTTCCGCCCGTTTATTTAGAAATTCCTTGCGGGTACCTCAGTATATAAAACGCTGACTCTCACATGAGGCAGACGAAACGCACTCCACACAAATAGGCGGTCTTTCCCTTTAAGGTTTTCGCGTTAAAAGCGAAGCGTTTCATTCAGTGAGGTAATCACATACCTCATGTTATTACAGTGAAGGCCCCAACTGACTCGACTTGGTTGGAGGAAAGCTTTGCCTACACTAGCCTACAAATACCTTTATTGGCGTGTACTTAGAAATGCCTGACTAGTACCCGGCTATTGTGGGGCTGTCACTACGGTTATCAGCCGTCGCTAAGCAAAGCGTGTCTAGGGAAGTCCTAGACTCAATGCGGGCTTGTTATGTTGGCGTTGAGCATACACTTTACCGTTTTTTAGGTGAAAGACGCTAACCACATTGGAAAATTGGGGTCTGGTGTGCGTTCCGCATGCAGCGGTGGCGTAGAGGTAGAGCGTCCGCCTCGCGTGCAGAAGGCCCGCAGCGGTGGCTCAGTTGCTAAGTTGGTGTGGTGCTGAGCACGAATACGCGGGTTCTATTAATTCCCGGCCGCGGCGGCCGCTTCTCTGATGGAGGCGAAAAGCAAAAACACCCGTGTGTTCGAGATTTCGGCGCACGTTAAAGATCTCCAGGTGGTCACAATTCATCCGGAGCCCTCCACTACGGCGCGCCTCATCGCCTGCGTTGCATCGGCGCGTTAAACCCAACAATAAATCAATAAATCAATTGCGTATAGAAGGACCGTGGTTTGAATCCTGGTTCTGCACAATTCCCACCAGATTAATAAAAAAATCCGCGTGTTGATGGAATTGCACTGCTGGTAAAGCACTCCCTCACCAGAGCAAGATTGGCAACCCTGGTGTAGAAATGGTCACAAGCTTCCAAATACACGCCAATTAAATTAAGGGACGAAAACAAGAGCTGAGTGGGTCAGTGAACAAACGCGTGTTAAGGACATATTAGTAGAAATAAAAAAAAAAGAAATGGGTGTAGGCAGGGCATGTAATGCGAAGGCAAGATGCCCGTTGGTCATTAAGGGTAACAGAGTGGATCCCTAGAGAAGGCAAGCGTGGCAGGGGGCAGCAGAAAGTTAGAAGGGCAGGTGAGATCAAGAAGTTTGCGGGGATAAATTGGTCGCAGTTATCACAGGACCCGGATAATTGGTGATCTATGGGAGGCCTTTGCCCTGCAGTGGGCGTAGATTGGCTGATTAGGATGATGATGATGTGTTTCGGAACGAGCATGACGGGCTTTGTGATCGTCTTCCCCCTAATGAATCTTTGCGGCCGCGATATTCTTGACCCTGCTTAGAAACCCCTGACCTGGGTACGCTGGAGGCTGAGGCAGGTACTACGACCGAAGCATTACCGTCGGTGTCACAGGGGCTGTCCGTAGTGAAATTTTTACGAGGCGCACAAGATAACCCAGCAGATCAAAAAAAAATAATCGTAAACAATGCCCAGTGGCACTGTGCGGAGCAACTGTCATCTGTGCTGTCTTTGACTGACCGGAAATGCAAAGGGCAAAAAAATGTGCTGTGCTGCTTCTCGCCTATGACAATGTGGGAGTTTCTGGGTAAGTTGAGCAGTCCCGCCATCACCATGGGCGTCGGCCGGATTTTGTTTTGAGGGCGGAAAGCCTGTTGCAACGTGGCAAGACGGGGCAAAATTTCACGTAAGAAAATTTCACGGCATTCAGATATCATGTAGAAAAAGGAAGAATGTTCTTATTTGTTCTTGACGGCTGCAAGTTTCAGTTGTTCATTAACCTCATACATCTCACCAGAAAAGTAGTCCGTTACATAACGACAACATTTCATCAAACAGAACGACCGAAGGGTCAGGTTTTTGAAACCATTGTCCTGCGCCAACCCACTAGCGAAGTAAATTTAAATGACGTTGCAAATCAAGATTGCAAAAAATATACATGCTTTGTGCCAATCCAGTCTTACAGTAGCTCATTCGTAGAAGTACCATGCGCTGTATAAGCGCGTGAATCTCAAAGTGGTTGTCTGTAAGATGGATCTTCGCCCATCCTTTTGAGTTCTTTCACGACGTACCGAAGTCATACCACGTCCAGTCAAAAGGTTGACATACATCGTCGAACAAAGCCACATGTTCACACGCTCAAGTGCGCTGAGAAACGCTCGACCAGTACAACACGTCGTTGCAGGGAATATGATGGCCCTTGGAGAGTGTGACTGATAGTGGGACAGATCCCCTCAGCGAGTAGCGGAATATCGGTCGGGTATTCATTGAAGTCCTTGCTTATCCACGATCGACGACCAAGTTGAGCTTCACAGTCAAAGTTATCAAAATGGCTGCAGTATTTCTTAATCGTATCGCACTGCTTCGACTAATGCAAGAAAAGTAAAGCCGTGCCTCCTTTGGCGACGGCAGAAAGTTCAAGTAACGTATGAATACGCTAACAGTACTTTTAGAAAGTTTCAGAGTGTCTGGCCGGTGCATGTGGCGTGCAATGATTCCCGACACACCGGCTTGTGTACCAACCGGCTCTGTTGTATGCTAGTTCACTGGATATAAGTCCTTAAGTAATGTTTGCACTTTATATATGTACGCGCTAATTTTTTCCACCATAAGACGCACGTGCTGCTACATTTTTAAACTCTCCAATTGTCGAATTTAAATACTTAATTTTTTTACAAATCGTGCAAAACAGAATAAACTACGATGGTGCGTGCTGCATTCTTACACCGATACATTCTTCATTTGTAGAAACCCTAGCTTCCCGGTATGAACCCGACGGGACGGTAAATTGCACAAGGATAACAAAAAAGACAGTTTTCAAATAAGTAAACCTGGTCACAACAAGCACGTAAACACTTTATCCAATAGGCATGCATATCGCAGCATAACGGGCCAACTTCATTGTTCATGCCCAGCCCCCGCAGAATCGGCGCTTTTCCTCCAAGAATGATGAGAAAAAGGCAAGAATGCGAGACATTGGAAATGGATCAACTTTGATTAGCCTTTTGCCCAAGAAGAGGTTAGCCGATTATTTGCCTAAGCTGGGCACCAGGCAACTGACTGATGTATTTATTATTGTTGACGATGGCCCTTCTTAGCATTTGTGCTGAACACGGTTGGGGGCCCGCAGTATGAAAACGGATTTATATTATTACCCGGAACCTTGTTCCTTGCGATTGGGGCCTTGAAAAGCTGTGCGGAAAAAAAGGAAATACAGTAGATTCTTGATAAACAAAACGTCAAGACACCGAAAAAATTAATTTCGGTTAACAGGAGTTCCGTTTACTGAAACAGATGTGTGTAAGTGCAAAATTATGTGCGTACACGCTCTTAATAACATTCCATCTAACTCGAAGCACTAAAAGGTGAATGTAGCTGATAGGTTTTCAGAAAGCAAAAAAAACTACAAGGGGTTTAGGCACAGCATTAACAAACTTGATGATGATGGTTTGAGTTAATGGCGAATGGCCAACAAGGGCAAAGAGCACCAAAGACAAAGTTATTTGATGAGAACAGAAGTACAGGTAAATACTAAGTTGTATCAGTAAAAACAAAACGGAAGCGCATCTATAAAGATGGCTGGTGTATAGGGCCAGGATGATTATGCATGATATGAAAGAAGCTGTAAAAACTTGACGTCTGAAAAAGAACTGAAAAACACGCCTGTTAGAAAACATCGGGTTGTCGGTCCAGAAGCGTGATTGGTTTAGCGGGATGTTTTGTCTGTACAGTTCAGGAAAATGGTTGCCTAATGTGGTGTCGAGTGCCTTGCATTGAATGAGTACATGAACTACGGATAGGGCCTCTCCACACCTGCTGCACTGGGGTCTTGAAGATTCCGTGAGCAGACACGAGTGCGTTGCATGCGTGCGCCCTCTCCGTAGCCTAGCCAAGGTGAGCTTTTGTGTGTCTATTGTGTGAGTCAGCTGTGTACCCTCCAGAGTGTGCCTTTATTACATGTAGTTTGTTGTTTGTCTGTTCACTCCAGTGTGTGTGCCATGTTCTACGCAAGTGTTGTCTTATGTGTGGCTTGAGCTCTGTATAGGGTACCGTTGTAATGTCTACAGTGTTCCTGAGTGCAGAAGCAGCGGTCCTCTCATCTGCCAACTCGTTACCGCTATCCCAGCGTGTCCTGGCACCCAGCACAAGACCAGTTTATGCTTTTGTGCATGGACAGACATACTGGTGTTGAAGACGAAATTAACTATGCAGTTTTTTCTTGGCGTGTGGGATGACAATGCTCGAATGGTAATTTCATTTTCAAGAATGTGTTGTACATGCTTCTGCTGAAAAAAATGTTTGTCTACGCTCATGGTTCTGGCGGCATCAAAATGTGGACTTTTAGCAGCGAAAGGCACCATAGTGGAGGTTTTAGAAGCATCACTGTAAAATTGTGCACATGGGTATTTCAACTGCAGAAACAGAAAGTGATGCAGAATTGCTGCTCCTGGTACGGGTATTTTGTCAAGTTTTACAAAAGAAAAGTCACAAGACACAGAGCGAACTTGCCAAGGCGGTAAGATGTCTGAAAATGATGATCTTTACACATCTAAAAACGAAAGTCTGAGGTCCGAGGATCGCTCTCTCATTCTGAGCGAGAAGGGCAGAGGAACGGATGGGAGATTTACAAAAAGCGGAGATGTGGATGTATTAATAAAGACAGAATAAAAAGGATGGTTATTCTGCGATTTGTTACACTCCGCATACAGGCTTTGGACCGGGCTTGTGCGAAAGCACCCGACGCAAGACGAAGCCCTAAGTGTAACACTGGGTCAAGCATTCGCAATGCTGTTTTAGTCACCTACCCATACACAACACTGCCATAGTCCATACGAGACCCAACCAAAGCAGTATACAAGCGCAACAGGAGTTGGGAGAGAACCTTCAGACATTTATGCATAAGTTCCTTGATGTGAGGAATGAATGTGAGTTTGTGGTCAAAGACAACACCCTAAAAACTTGTGCTCCTTGTTTACAGGAATGGACACGCCATTAAGAGTAATGTCTGGGTCCGGAAGGACCTCAGGCTTTCTGAAGAACACAATGCAAGATCTTTTTCCAGAGTTAAGTTTAAAAGCATTTTTGTCTGCCCAGCCGGCAAGTTTCTTGGCGCCCAGCAGGACATGACCTTCACAGATTGACATATCACATAATTTATAAGATATCTGGACGTCGTCTACATACGTTAAATAAGAAATTGTAGGTGGCCATGCTTTTCCAAGAGAGTTCATTTTAATTATGAAGAGAGTGCAGCTCAACACTCCACCTTGTGGCACGCCATTTCCTTGCACGTGAACCCTTGAGTGCACTACCGACTTTAACGCAAAAGGTTCTCTCTGACAAGTAACTAATAAGGGTGTTTACCATGGGGGCAGGAGCAAGTTTGACTCGCGGTATTGGGTACCTGCTGAAACCAGACGCCCCTCCGCCACCCGGCGAGCTGCGTCAGCGTACTTCCCCGGAGGGAAAGAGGCGAACCTCTTCCGCGCCTCCGGGAAGGGGATGTTCTCAGTTATCTTAACATTGAGCGTCTGCTTCTCCTGCATAAACTTTTCCCATTTTCGCAAGTAGTCTGCTTGGGATCCCTGGCAGTTGGCACAGTTGAAGGTTTCGGATTCGCAGTTTTCTGAAGGATGGTCATGCTGGCCGCACTTAGCGCTGGTAACTAGGCCACGGCAAGAATTTGTGCCATGCCCGAACCGTTGGCACTTGAAGCAGCGCCGTGGGTTGGGGATGTACTGGTGGACAGAACAATGTATATAGCCGGCATTTATTTATTCTGGAAGGGTGGATCGGTCGAAGGTCAGGATAATGTGTTTAGTTGCTATCTGTTTGTCATCCCGGCGTATAGATAAACGCTTTACAGCTGTGACGCCCTGATTCCTTAGGCCTTCTAAAAGGGCTAAAGAATCAGGGCCTTTTGGAAGGCCCTGGGACGGATTCGGTTCTTCCACAGATTCGAGGATCAGAACACGAGGGTAGTTATATGCCTATGGTAGTCAGATCGAAGGTAAAGGAGGAAAAGAAGCTTCGGGGCGGCCCCTTTTCAGAGACCGATCACGTTGGGGGGGGGGGGGGGAGGGAGGTTTAAAATATACCATACAGCATAGTATAGAAGAAGGTGACGGGGGTACTTCCTTCATCAGCCTTACCCCGATAGCTGGAGAGGTCCCGTAGCTCCCTGCTTGGTAAAAAGCCAGGGAGCCCATCTGCCGGAGCTTGACCTGGGCTCCAACGGCCCCCGTTTGTGGTTTCTGCCTTCCACCTCACAACTCCTAGCCACGGTAGATTACAGCATGAGTATGGGGGCACGGGGTCCATGCTGTCACCAATACTGTCACCAAGACTACTCAAGGTGCCCCGTGCGGGGAGTATTCAGGAAGTTCATTTGGCAACTATGAGTCGCTGTGCACTATAAAATGCTTCAATCTTTTTTGTTTCAGTCCTTGCAACTGCACCTTCACGGAGACTAGAAGGCTCACCTTCGCGAGTGCTTACGAGCCACCGAATTCAGAAGACGGCAACGCGGTAATGAAGCGGGAATACCACCAAGATGGCACGAACGAGGCGGCAGGATCTGAGCCCTGTAACCTTGGCGCCTTGAATCGAGACCGAATGACTGGAACAAGAATGCGAAGTTGCATTCGTTGTGCTAACACGGTGACCACTAACGATACCAGGCTTACAAGGCCAACGAAGCTAAAAGAACATGCATTTACAAAAAAAAAAAACGAAACAGCCGTAGCCGTAACAAGCTGATTCTTATGCCAACAGCGTCCACGAGAAGTTACATTTCTGGTTCCGTTTACACGGGGACGTGAAAATTTTAGTTCCGATTACCGAGTTTTTTTTTACCTTATTTGAATACAAAACCAACCAACTTACTGGATACTGTTCTGTTTAGGCGGTAATTCCGTTTAAGCGATCTCCATTCATCGAAATTCTACTGTATATGTTTGGACTACAAACAGCAGTTTCTGGTGAAGAGGTTTCCCAGGT
This sequence comes from Haemaphysalis longicornis, assembly GCF_048455015.1. Classification (NCBI taxonomy): domain Eukaryota; kingdom Metazoa; phylum Arthropoda; class Arachnida; order Ixodida; family Ixodidae; genus Haemaphysalis; species Haemaphysalis longicornis. The sequence goes on along the minus strand of NW_027526335.1, from coordinate 129,045,943 downwards.
GCAACGCGCGCAGAAGCCAGCATTTCAAACCCACCTGACAGGGCCCTCCAGTGGTTCAGTCGCTTCCTTTAGGCGAGGGTGTGGCTAAGAACAAACCCAGGCGTATTTAATCTGGAAATCAGCACGTAGCTCTCGAATTCATCTGAAGCGACAACTCCGCTTTTGTAAAGAAAAATGCCAGGAACACAATTTGCGCAGTAATCGCTACCAGTGTGACTGGTATTTGTATTGTCTACGTGAGTTCTCTCTGAACAAAGACAAACAAAAACGTACCCCCCCCCCCCTCAACTTCTTTTTTTACGTTAGTGTCGCAATGACATTCTGGAAAGTTTCTGACCATCAATGCCACCGAGAAATTAAGGGCAGCGGAGGGGCAAGTCTGGCGTTGCTTGGGGGGGAGGGGTGGCCCTTTTTCGCCCCCCTGCGGACGCCCACGACCATCACCCACATGCTAATGAAATTTAGGGAAACCAATGAAAAGCTTTTGCTATGCTTACAAAATCATCACCATTGGTTAATGGCGCGCGGACACGCACGCACGCACGCACACATACAAATACACATACGCTACACACACACGCATACACACGCACACACGCGCACGCGCGCACACATACAAATACACATACGCATACACATACGCACATCCACATACACACACACTCACACACACGCGTGCACGCGCGCACCCATACAAATACACATACGCATACACACACACGCACACTCGCGCACGCACGCACGCACAAACACACGCACACACACGCACACACACATTCACACGCACGCGCACGCACGCGCTCGCGCACGCACACGCACACACACGCGTGCACGCGCACACCCATACAAATACACATATGCATACACACACACGCACACGTTCACTCGCGCACACACGCACGCACACACGCACGCACACACGCGCACGCACACGCACGCACCCACGCACGCACACGCACACACACACGCGCACGCACACGCACACGCGCGCACACATACAAATACACATACGCAGACACATACACACATCGACATACACACACGCACACACACGCGCGCATGCACGCACACACGCACGCGCGCCCCTACACACATACGCTATGCCTCAGGGAAAAATGATGAAACGAATATATTTTATTGTCGGCTGTTGTCGGCTCGTCAGTAGTGCAACCAAAAACACTGCGTACGTCGTGGCAGCGCCCCGCCCACGGAGAGGCAATTAGGGAGACACAGATCATCAGGAAATTTATTTGTTACCTGTAAAACATTTCCAGGACCTTGTAGCAAATTTATTTCAGATATATTACCAACGAGCCTCACTTTCCAGCAGCCTGAAATTAAACACGTCCATCGATCTAATAACGAAAAAATATTCATCGGCATCACTACCTTGAAGTGTTAAATTGCAGTGACACATAACGGGGACAATTACATTCTACACGACCGCTGCCGTCATAAGAAATGAAAATAAATAGGCGAGTGAATGTAATGAGGACACATTTATTCAGTGTTGTACACGTTCCTCTAAAATAGGAACGAAACCTCGTTCCTCGTTCCTTCCCAATTTTGAAACAAGTTACCGTTACAAGTTCCTTTATTTCGAAAGGAACGCGTTCCAGTTCCAGTTCAAAAATTGGAACGTTTCGTTACTTTAACGTTACATTCGATTTTTAAATTCAAATATAGGGTCTGATAGGTAAAATAGAGTTCGAATTTTAAAACTATAATCGAACTACGTATATTATACGAATATGAACACCGCCGGCAGCAGATTATCTAGAAATAAAAAGAATCCAAAGGAACGCTCCCTGACAAATTTTTTTTTTTTCAGGAAGCACCGCATAAACCCCGGACATGTCTAACTGCGTTTTTGGTGCTCGTCTATTATAGGTGCAACACATATAATAGACGCAGTAAGGTTCTTGCGCGTCAGATGTGAATACAAAGTTACTCACGTGCAGGAAGGTAATTAAATTTCTTGCATTATGTTCAATATTACAGTTTATTTAAAATACTTTACAGGACCCTTTGCAGGATTTGGTTAAGGGGGTTACAAAAGTGAAGCGTTGCGGATCGTACAGCACAAATTTGCGAGTAAGAAAACACATTGCAGCAGGCGACAGAATCTAGGTTGGTGCCGGAGCAGGCAAGATGGCGTTCGATGATTCTCAAATGTCCGGTAGACCCACGAAGACCCAACTTGCTACTTGCTCAAACTAAACGAAAAAAACCAGCTATCTCTCTTTCTTATGGTCAGTCCAGGAGCCGCGCGATTCCTGCGCCCCCGATAAACGAAGTTCACATAAAAAACAGAGAAATGCTTAAATTATCTCAGCTAAACCAGAGTCTTCTCTGGCTAGACCAAGCTAACTCACGAGGGGCTCCGCGTTCGCTCTGGTTCTGTTAACCGACCGGACTCAAGCTTCTGTAAATGGACTTTATAGTTCTCGCTCTGACTGTCCAAGAACACCAAGCACTTCGGTTTTATTACACTAAAAACAAGCCTCGAGGACCTACTAAGTTCTAACTAACACACACTGGGCCGCTGATTGGCCAGGTCAACAAAACCCAAATATTTGTGCACAAACAATCACGTGATCCAACTAACACTCTCACTCAAACTTCTAGGTATTCATCAAGGCACAAGTATAACACAGGTTTAACTTGAAACCGACCAACTACAGCAACTCTGAGCGCTGGAAGTTGACCTTCGGGTGGCCTCTCTCAGGTATTGTCCATACGGCGCGCGACGAAAATATGCCCAACAGTGACAGAATTACTGCCCTTTGTCAACACGACGCTTGCAATACAAAAGCACCTTGCACTCCCGTCGGCCCATTCCCGCCAGATCGGCGACAGACCGCGCCGTGACGAACTGCGCGCGTACTCTGTAACTTCGAGCAGTACAACATCCCGAGACACTGCGGTGCGCCCAGCTCTTTTGAGAGCCGGCGACCCTTTGAATGACCTCACAGCGAGCGCAACTGCCCCGACAACAACGCACCCGCGCCTCGCGAGCACTAATGCTGTAATTACCCCTGACAATATAGAGAAGGGGTGGTTTCACAAGGAACCTGCGGCGCCAACAATTCTATCGGCCAGACGGGCATTTTGGCCACCCCAGACAAACGATGAAAGGTGAAAAGCATTCTTGCGGCAGCGCTGTTCACCCGTCGAACGCCACGTAAGCTCAAGCGGCATGAAAGCAAGCCTAAGCTGCGAACCACTGCGTGGTTATTTTTCTGACTTTAACCTTCGAGGAAGCACAATCCGCTGAAGAGCGGGCAAATTGGGCAGCTTATAGGAAGAGAAACGCAGTAGCGACTTGTGGATTTTTGTACTCGAGCTTTGGCAACAAAAACAGCCAAATCCTGGCGATGTAACGGCAGGAACGCCGTTCCTGCCGTTCCTTCAAAAATCTAACGAGTTACCGTTACAGTTCCACCGATCCTTAATGAAACGGTGGCGTTCCTTCGTTCCTCCAAAAAGGAACTACAGGTTTTCCCGCTCAATTTAATCCAATCGCCATACAATTTAATCCAAGCGCCAGCCAATTTAATCCAAGTGCCATCTAATTTAATCCAACCGCCATCGAATTTAATCCAGGTGCCAGCGAATTTAATCCAAGTGCCAACCAATTTAATCCAAGTGCCAACCAATTTAATCCAGCTGTTTGAAAGTAGTTCAGGGGTGTTTTGTGCGGAATTAGGCGAGTTTTGCGGGCTTTGATCCGCGTGTTGGGATGAAAACGTGGTGTTCTTAATGGACATTTACTAACATCCGCAGATCAGGAGAGCGGTCTTGTTTGATCCGTAGGTGGCGTGTGGTGATCGTCTGAGAGATCGTCAGAAGTGTCGTCTGCTCGCGTATTGTTACCCAAGCAGATTTTCCAGCGCATTTTTACGAGAGCAGACGACGCTTCTGTCGCCAGCAGGCGATATTTCTGACGATCTCGCAGACGATATTATAATTCGGAAATATTGCTTAACACTGCATAAAACAATGAATTATTGAAAATCAAAATGCAAAGGACCTTTATGTAATGTGTCTTTATCAAATGAAGTTATGAATGCATTGTTACGCGAAGATGAGACGGTACTTGTGACTTGTGACAGCAACGGTCTGCGTGTGTTGGTAAATGTATATTGAGCTGTTCGCATAAGACATTTTGCCCATAATGGATCAAGAAACACCACGTTTTCACGACACCACTCGCAACAAAGTCCGCAAAGCTGTGCCCAATTGCACCCAAAACTCTCCTGAACATTCTTGTGGTACCTGGATTAATTTTGTTGGCGCAGAAATTAAAGTGGTTGGCGCTTGAATTAAATATTCTATGTACATTTGATTACCTGAGCCGGAAAACCTATAGTTGTAGTCAGACTTGAGAGTGGTAAATAATCACTTAGACATCTCATCACTTTTACCCCCTCCTCCCCCCCCCCCCCCAGCCGATTCTGCCGTTACCCAGTTTTGGCCTAAAGGATTTGAAATAAGCCCCTTTAATTTACTCGTTTTCATGACACACGATCCGCGCATCTTATAAAATTGCATGCGGTCATAGCGGCTATATGACTCGACCATGTGAAAGAAATTCTTTATTTAGTGGGTCTTTCACATTACAACACACAAGGAACAAGCGAACAGTCTTACGACACCTCGCGATATCTCGAGTTGTATTATGTAGCGATCGTACGAATGTGGTTACATATTCTCCATGTTAATGGCAGCGCGAACAAACGAAAAGTTGTGTCTGTCATACGCTGCACATTCAACACGACTGATGTTCTCAATGGCCTCTTTCGCGGCGTTGACAAGCATGGAGCGCCGGTGTTGTTTTTTTGTCACACCTGCTGGTGCTTTCAGGAGCGCCTGTCGATGTTCCTCTAGGTAGGCCTTGACATTGAACTTGAACTTCGAAAATACCTCTTCAGTTGGATTGAAGAAAGGGCTGTAGGGCGGCAGTCTTTGGATCGTGTGTTGGCTCACGGCCAAAGCCGCCACTTCCGCCCGTCGATGGGCTGGAGCATTGTCAAAAATAAAGACCGCCTCGCCGTCGGGGTCCTGTTCATGTGCTTGTTGCGACGCGTCTTCAAGAAGTTCGTTGAAGCCTGCCCAGTGTACTTTGTCGGCGATACTCCAATGGACGATGCCGTTGGCCGACATACAGAGCAGGATGTTTACATTTGCCCCTCTGGTGCCCGTCACAAGTTTTACGGCCGGAGCACCTCTCTTCGCTCTTGCAAAACTCCGCGCACACCACACATTAAAATTGGTCTCATCAATGTAGTAGCGTGACACCGTCGTGTCTTCATTTTGCAGCCATTCTGCGTACTCCCGGCGCTTCGCCTTGACTTCCGGGCTGTTTCTCTCTACCGGTCTTAGCGTGGCCAACTTCAGGGAATAGCCGTGACCATCTAACAACCGGTCGATGCTGGAGAAACTAATCTCAAGGTCTGGCATGGTTTCGATGAGGGCAGACCGAATCTGAGAAAGCGTGAAAGATGGGTTATTGTCAACAATCTCGGTCAGTGCGTGTACGACGGTCATGTCGAACTTCTTTGACGAACCGCCACGTTTTCTTGCGGTGCTGCGGTCCGTTGCTGCAATGGATCTAGCCGTCTTGACGTTTATGCCAAGCGTCTCAGCGAGAAGTTTTAAGTCGCCACCACGCCGATAAACCTCAACTATCCGGGCTCTGTCGACATTTGAAACGGAGTTGTACTTCTTCTTTCCTTCACCCGGCGCTTTCTTCGGTCTTCCTCGGGACATTTTCAAACACCCGCAGGCCAGGACAGCGGTCTTTTTACTCCGTCGGTGCCGTGTGGTGATCGTCTGCGAGTTTCTTAGACGTATCGTCTGTTCCGGTATTGTTACGCCACCCGACTTGCCAGCGTAGTGTAACTCGCGTCAGAATTATCGTCTGCTCCTTGCGTAATAATGCATTAAGACATTTCGTTGGTAAAAACTCATTAGTGCTTTTTTGCAGTGTTAAGAAATATTTCTGAATTATAATATCGTCTGCGAGATCGTGAGAAATATCGCCTGCTGGCAACAGAAGCGTCGTCTGCTCGCGTAAAAATGCGCTGGCAAATCTGCTGGGGTAACAATACGCGAGCAGACGACACTTCTGACGATCTCGCAGACGATCACCCCACGCCACCTACGGATCAAACGAGACCGCTCTCTTGATTTGCGGATGTTCGTAAGTGTCCATTAACCTACGCTCATATGATATTTCGCACGTAAGACATCAAGGCACACCACGTTTTCATCACACCACAGGCATCAAAGCCCGACAAGCTCGCCTAATGCTGCACAAAACAGCCCTGAACAACCTTCCAACAACTGGATTAAATTGATTGGCACTTGGATTAAATTGGTTGGCACTTGGATTAAATTCCCTGGCACCTGGATTAAATTAGATGGCGTTTGGATTAAATTAGATGGCACTTGGATTAAATTGACTGGCGCTTGGATTAAATTGCATGGCGATTGGATTAAATTGAGCGGGAAAACCTGTAGTTCCAGGAACGCCGTTCCTTGGAACGCCGTTACGTACAACACTGCATTTATTCACGACCACCGCCATCTGATATGCAATCCCAATAGTAAACAACACAAAGGCTTCCACGCTGCCACTTACGAACCTGAATTCTAACTTCGGTATTCAAATAATCCAACTTGTCACTCCGACAGTCGCTACCACTATCACTACCACGTACTTACATGGTTATTTTGACAGCTACCGTTGTCATGCAGAGCAGTGTATCAGAAAGCTCGGTAGAAGAGAAATAGCCATCTTTCCCACCAACAGCATTTCCGAAACGGGGATCACCATATCCTCGCAGCAGCTTTGCTGTCTTCTAAAACGTTGTATGTGTGTTTTAACGCATTAGGGGATTTTGCCACAACCAATTGTGGGAAAGATGTCGGCACCCCTCCGTAGTCAGAGGGGAAACGGTCCGCTCCTCAGGTTTCGTGCCTTGTCGTCAGATGGCGTTCCTTACCCAGTTCGCGAGGATTAAACTGCGCGCCACCGTTTTGAGGAGCCACTTGGCGCCTCCCTGGCTGCGGCGGGAGTTTCGTCGCAATCACACTCATAAAAAAGGTCGGAGAGGGGGGTCGAGACCCCAAAAGCTTCAATCCAAGCTAAGGCTAACGATAAGCCAGACGAAAGTGAGAAGCCGAAGCGTGCGCCTCTTTTATACAATGCAAAAAAAGCGTAACACTTGCGTTACGCGTAGCAGTAGATGGTATCTACTGCTACGCTTTCAAAAACCACCGGCAAAGGGGACTCAGAAAGCAGCTGCAACTTTACAGATAACTCTGCCAGAATGTGATGCTGCATTTGGACACTAATTCTGAGCGCTGGTTCCATCTTCTTTGTTTTGTTCCATCTTCCTTTGTTTGGTTTGCTTCCTTTTGTTTGGTTCCATCTTCTTTGTTCTTCTTTGGTTTGTTGTATCCTCCGCGGTATTCCAAGTGCACTATACGAAATTTATTGCGTTGATCTTGGCGCCTGCACTGATCGCACAAACTTCTATCTTCATATAATGTATTCGCGCAAAATAAAATCCTCTTTTTATCCGCTCTTAAGTGCTCAACACGCGCCAATTTTCCCCAAATAGCTAAGCAAACGAGTTCGTTTAGACTCGCTTGCAGCGCAGTAAAAACCATGGCGATTGATGGCCATTAAGAAAATAAAGCCCATGTTATGCAAGCAATATTCCAGTAAACTGTAGCGAATTAGCACCGCTAAAGTACGTATGGTACGAAACTTTGGACGGTTATCCTTTACGAGGAAAAAAAAACGAAGAGTAAACTTTCAGGACGAAATTAAAGCCAGTGTCTGCCCGAAAGTGCCCTAGGCGTGACGGAGGTGCAGGGGCGGGGATTAAGCTATTGTTTAACATTAAACCGAGTCCGCCTACATAGCCTATCAAACCGGCACTGCTTAAGCTATGGCGCTAATAAAGCAGTGAGTAGGCTATTTTGAGCTTGCCAGGAGTGCGGCCTGGCGGCACGGGATCACGCGAATAAAAGCGCGGCAGCGTACGTGCTTAGTCCGCGTTGAAAAGCAGGCCCCCCCAAAAAGTTAAGTTAAAATGCAGGGCGCCAGAGCAGGAGGGAGAGACGGCCGCGGGATTAATTAAATAAGCCTCATTTCTATAGCACATTGAGAGTGGGAAGCATGACTGGCCCAGGTCGCAATTAGCGCTCCATCTTTCTCCTTTCTCGTTACGTACTTCTTTTGTTTACATTACTGGCTGGACGCTGTTATGCTCGGAAGCACTGGCATACCACGTGATGGTCTCTATTCGGCGAGATGTGGCATGACAGCGCAGCTATAGATAGAGCATACACAAGCAGCCAGGGTCCGCTGAAAGTTTTTAAGTTTTTTTTGCAAATATGTTTTAATGGCGTGGGCTTTGTGACTGCATCTGAGGTTGTTGATAGGCTTCATATATAACCAAATAAGCGAACTAGCGAGGGTATTCTGATGCAAAAAAGAGAAAAAAGGCAAGTGCGACGTTCGTCCGTAGCAACGATTTGGTATACATTTCACATCAACACACACACACACACACAGAAAGATTCTGAAAGTTTGGTGCAGGGCTTTGTGGCTTCGTATCCCTAATGGACACACATACTGACGTCATGCATTTATAGCCTGGCTTGCTGAGAAGCAACGGAGCATTACCTTATGTATGTCGTAAACCGGTCGGTAACAGCTATATATTTTTTGGTCCTCTCCGTTGCATGTTCTCCAAGCACAAAAAAATAACGGTTTGCGTCGAGATGGGGCAAAAATAACAGCTGTGTCTAGGTGCTGTTAAAACTAAGATATATATATATATATATATATATATATATATATATATATATATATATATATATATATATATATATATATATATATATATATATACATATATAGTCGTGAAGTAGAGTTCTTAGTTGCTGCAGGAATACGCTCAAAGTAGAGTACGCTCTTCGGAGACTTTATTTCCAACGTTTCGACCTGAGACAGGTCTTCCTGAGGGAGACCTGTCTCAGGTCGAAACGTTGGAAATAAAGTCTCCGAAGAGCGTACTTCTACTTTGTGTGTATATATATATATATATATATGTATGTAGCGAATCAGAATAGGAAATGAGGGGCTCGTAGAAAATAACACAGAAATAAAGGTTGGCAGTCAAGAAAACCTCGGAAAGCAAAGGGAAGGTTGTGGTAGGTCATTGAAACAGATAAAGAATTTGGAAAGAAAGCAAGAAAGCGGAGAAAAAAATGCCCGCCAGATGGGATCCGAACCCACGACGTCCAGAATACCGGTCTGGTGCGATAACCACTACGCTGCCGGCGGGGCGATTTTGCCCCCCGCTTTCCGGGGTATTTATGTCAATGTAATTTTTTCCTGTGCTTGGGGGTGGTAGCCAGCGCCGCTCTGACTTCTCGGGGTGAAGGGGACCTTGTTTTTAATCCCCGCGCCGTGACTCGAGTGTCTACAAAATGTCGAGAGTGGTCAACCAGCGTTGAACCCTCTTAAGCTCCCTATGGCACCAAGGCTGCCAGAACAGAGGCCCTCGCTATGCATGTAACGAATCAGAATAGGAAATGAGGGGCTCGTAGAAAATAACACAGAAATAAGCGTTGGCAGTCAAGAAAACCTCGGAAAGCAAAGGGGAGGTTGTGGTCGACATGTCGTAGACACTCTCGACATGTCGTAGACACTCGAGTCACGGCGCGGGGATTAAAAACGAAGGTCCCCTTCTTTTAAAAAGCGACCGTGGATGTGACGCAGGCGCTGCGAGTGCAAATGCTACCGCGGCTAAAGAACGACGCGCGACGCTCGAGACGGTGGGTGGCAAGACGCGTGCTGGGAGCAGCCGGCCGGTCTGCCTACAGGTCCGCCTACAGATGCGTTCGGCTAAGCACTGCGGCGGATATTCGAGTACCGCTCTCGTAAGCGATCCAGATGACAATTTTTAATGCAATCCGCCATGGCATCATTAACTCCTTTCTCATGTAAGCACCATGGTCGATACTTGGGGACAATATCGTGCAGAGGTAACAAGCTATCACTCGAGCTACCTGCGCCGGCCTGGGCCATTTCGTGGCCGTGGCCGCCGCCTGCACAGAGACCGTGCGGCTAGCTCAGTGGGCTTTTCGTGCCTCCGGTGCGTTTTCGTATCCAATGGTAATAAACAGTAATAGAAACAGAGTGCCTGGAATCGCTGTAGAACTTTGGTCGCGGCCAGCTGCCCGATGAGCTGACGAAATCACGGCGCCTCCGCCGCCAACGATCGGGTCGTTCGTTCTCGAGAGCAGAAGCTCCGCCTTCCGGCCCTCCGATTGGAGCGGCGGGCCGGGCGAGCCGGCGAAAAACGCCGGCAGTGCGGAAGCGGCAAACACAAACTCGTGACGTGTTTGGACGTTGTTTATTTACACAATACCCTCGGGATGTCGATTGCGCGTGGTCCTCTGCTGGCTGCTCGGTTGCGTTTCGCACACTTTAAAATTGATTTTAAATATGTTCTAGGCTGTAATCGCCGCTGATATTTTGCAGATGATGTAAATGTGTTCCCACCAATCTATCTCCGAAGCTATATCGCCTTCAAAATTTTGTGTCAGTGCCCCTTTAAGAGGGTTCAACGCTGGTCGATCACTCTTGGCATGTCGTAAACACTCGAGTTAAGGCCCGGGGGTTAAAACGAAGGTCCCCTTCACCCCGAGTAGTCCCAATGGCACTGGCTACCACCCCCAAGCACAGGAAACAAAAACGAAAGCTTTATATAAATACCCCAGAAAGTGGAGGGAAAAATCGCCCCGCCGGTAGCGTAGTGGTTACCGCACCAGACCGGTATTCTGGAGGTCGTGGGTTCGGATCCCACCTGGCGGACATTTTTTCTCCACTTTCTTTATTTCCAAATTCTTTCTCTTTTTCAATGACCTACCACATCGAATCGAAAAAAATTCCAGTTCCGGTTCAGGCGAATTCATTTGGTTCCGGTTGAGTTCCGGTTGAAAAAAATCACGTACCGAGCCGGTTGGCGATCCGGTTCGATGAGTTGAATTATCAGCTAGTTGAGATAAAAAGATTAGGTACTTAAAAACAATACCATCAAAATGCCGCCACCAATTTAAAATGCTGCTATTTCCAAAAAACACGGTGAATTTCAAAGCAATTTTTAAACAATTGGGCGAGATATTAGTAAAGTAGATCGAGTAGTAAACATTTACCACCTACTCTCCGGCACAGACCTTATGTTGCCCCATAGAAAATACACGAAGCCACCGCTAATAGATATGATGGTTGGATATAGTTTCCACCCTGTGTTGAAATCGAAATCTTCGCTATGAAATCACCCATCACGGTAACCATCTAAGCTTGAAGTTAGACCTTCGTACTGGTGTCTTTAAATACCAGCAATTAATATTAGGGCTGTGCATTTTTTATCAGTTGTAGTGAACAAAAATGGCTGCGGCTTAGCTGGACAAAGCCTATCCAAAGCGGAAGCTTGGTTTAGCCTGGTTGCGTCTTGGGTTCACTTGGTTAACCATTGATTTAGCTGTAATTATTATACTTAGGTGCACAGTCATCGCTAAGCCAGGTATTACGGCTGCGCCTAGGTCGGTGGCTTGACATGGCTGTGGCTAGGCCTGGGTAGACACGCTGCAGTGAAGTAGTTCGCCGGGGGTATCAGCGGGGTGGTCAGACGCCGCTCTCTGATTCTCCCACTTCCACCCATCACTCAAAGAGGGCCCGGCCTCCGTCTCGCACTGGGTATACTCGGGGACAACGTTTTGTGGCAATGGAGAGAAAGATATGGTTGACGGTGAAGAGGCAGCTAACTATTCTGTGTTACTGCACCAAAGTAGTTCCCAGTAAACTGGTTTCGGTTTCAGTTTGGGCGTGATAGATACGCATTCGCTGCACATTATTCATTCGCGTCAGCTCCGAGGTTGAGTGCGCCGCACCACAATCCCCGAGCATGCAGGCGTATTGGCAGTCTCCTTCCCCGCGCTACATTTGTTTGTAAACACAAGCCAACGCTTTCACTGCAGAACTCGGACCGACCATGGACTATATCGCCCAACTCTCTCGTTCACAAGCGAAGTGAATTTTGCAGTTTTGACAGCATGCACTCATTTGTAAGTTCTTCTGGAGCTTAACAACTGGGCAGCGCCACCGACACGTGTAGCGTACTTACATAGCCCGGGTGCACACGCACACGCACACGCACTTACGCACACGCTTCCTTACGCCGGCAAACTGGCTAACAGAACGGATTGCGGGAAAGACGGAGAGTACCGTTCCATCAGTCTCACTTGGGCGCACACATTGCAAACCACTTGCTTCGTTTTTTGACAGATTTTGCTTCTCAAGCTTCTTAAAAATGCTATGCTTAGAATGAAGTATGGAGCCGGAGAAGGCCGTCGATGAGGACGCCATGGTATTTTGGGAAGAGAACCATCGCGACGCCAGTGGCGACATCCGCAACAAAAAAATCCATAAATATAAGAATATTGCTCTCCTTTTAATATATTATGGATAGTAATTTACTGGCATTATCAATCCAAGGCTAAACATAAGAACTGTATATGTTTGAATTGCTTAGGTTACAGCCCGCGAATCATATTTGTTTAGCGACTTACAGGTGCGGAGCGAAACGGCGTTGTTCGGCTCTGTAGCCTTCACTGCATGGCCACAGAAAGTTGTCCTGAGTATAGTGTGAAGCGCGGCGCTCCTCTAAGCCAGGTGCGCGGCCAGTCACGTGGCCAGGCGGCGACCCAGCTGCAGATAGCCGGCGGCTGCGGCGGCGACGGAACTCGACGCGGCGAGTCCTGTGATGCGTTGTCAAAGCTACGGTGAAGCTGCGGTCAAATGAAGGCCGAATTTCTGGCGACGGCGAAACTTAGTAGTGCTTAGGTTAGTAAAGCTTTGCTGTAAAGAATCCTACAACAGCCACGTTAATGCTACCAATAAAATCGATTATTTGGTCATTTAGAATGATTTGTTCGCTGTTACCTTCTCCACCGAATTTTGTTAAAAGTAAACCTTAGTTGATTCTCAGTCATTTCATTATTGCTCTGATCACTGGAATACATATTGGGATAGCTATTACGGATGTTGTGCGTCACAATGAACACGTAATCGTTTTCACTGCTATTACTTAACACTTTTGCCCGCTATATGTATAATAATTTGAACTTGTCTAAAAAGAGAGCTTTTCCGCTCTACCGTCCTGAAAAATCGACGATTATACAACGAACCATCGCACTCGCTTTCTTTGCATTGATGACACGTATGATTGTGAAAAGTCGGAAAAGGATTGATTGATTGATTGATTGATTGATTGATTGATTGATTGATTGATTGATTGATTGATTGATTGATTGATTATAGGACTTAACGCGCCGAACTACACAGCTTATGAAGCGCGCAGTGGTGGAGTGCTTCGGATTAATTTTGACCGTCTGGGGATCTTTAACTTTCGCCGAAATATCGAACACACGGGCGTTTCGCTTGTCGCCTGCATCACAAAAGCGGCCGCCGCGACCGGGATTTGAACCCGCGTCCTTGGGCTCAGCAGCACAACGCTTCAGCCACTGAGCCAACGCGGCGGGTTGTTTATTTATATGTATGTATGTACCGTAATTACTCTATTCTAACGCGCCCCTTATTCTAACGCGCACCCTATTTTCCTGGCAAAAAAACCGAAAAAAACTTGCACTTCCGATTGTAACACGCACGGAACTTTGTGAGCAAGAAAAACAAATGCGAGATAAACGGGCGATTTATTTCTCGAAGTAATCTCCCCCATCTCCCTCCTCGTCGCTCTCCGCTGACCACAACATCTCGTCCTTGGTGCCGTCAAGCGCGTTCGCGATGCCACACTTCATAACGAACGTTCAACCATGATCGATGGGATCGTGGCCCATGCCTCGCACGCCCATCCTGCGAACTTCTCCAGAGGCGCACGCTTCAGCCGACCACTCGTTTTGAACGCGCGAGAGCCGCTGCTGCCATTGCTGTTATAAAGTGCGCAAGTGGAACGATTTGACGATTTGTGTGAACGCCGATAGAAAAGCCTGGGCGCCTATGTTTCCTGCGTCCGAAAAATTGTTGCTAAAAGCTTTGGCGCCATCTTGAGATGGCGATGGGCGAGACGAAATTTCTGTTGTTTCGGCAGTTTCGGTTTCGTATCCGATTCTAACGCGCATGCGATTTTTCGACTTATTTTTCGGGAAAAAAGGTGCGCGTTAGAATCGGGTAATTACGGTATGTATGTATGTATGTATGTATGTATGTATGTATGTATGTATGTATGTATGTATGTATGTATGTATGTATGTATGTATGTATGTATGTATGTATGTATGTATGTATGTATGTATGTATGTATGTATGTATGTATGTATGTATGGATGGATGAATGGATGGATGGATGGATGGATGGATGGATGGATGGATGGATGGATGGATGGATGGATGGATGGATGGATGGATGGATGGATGGATGGATGGATGGATGGATACATGTATGTACAGCACGACACAACACAATATTGCGATATACATCATGAAGTTCTCCAAAACCTTACGCATCAAGAATGTAGGAGTCCCGATCTTTAAAAAAGGTTTTCTTGGGAAAATGGCCTCAAACCCTCGGGGCACAGGATTTTTGCCTGTATCAAGCCGATAGGGATTTACCGTTAGAAGCACCCGAACGTATAAAGGACAGTTGAAAAAATAAAGCTGTTCTGGATTTCCTAACGGCTCCTGTGTGCCCAAACTAATTAGATCAGTTTTCCCGCCGGATTCAATTTGGAGGCTTCAAATTCGGCAGACGTGGCCACCCATATGCAAACGAGAATTGAAAGAAATAGAAACACCGGAATAAAGGGCGCAGCGGGGTCACAGAAACTAAACAACGAGGATCCTAATGGCGATCTAATTTGTGCCTGCCCTCTTTTGTTTCAAGCAAAAAACGTTCGCTTATTCATGAATAAATAATATTTTCCTTCTTCACATCTGCCTTTTTCCGTAGAATTGTTTTCATTTCTACGAGTCCTGCCTTTTTCTGAGTGGCTTTAACGCCTAGTGGAGTGTTTCCCGTTTTCTGTCTTTCTTTTTTTGTGGCGCATGTTATTCTTTCCTCTGCTGGCGCAGCCAGCTTCAAATCGCGGGATTATGCTTTAATTAGCTTGAAAAACTTGAACGAAAAAGTGACGTGATTAGGCAGCTTTACCGCTAAATTAAAGTCGGAACGCTTCACCTTTTTTTAGTGAGTGTCTTGAACTCCACTTAGGACGCGTTCTTCTCATTTGTGGTGCCTCAGACAGCACAGGGGGCTAGCTTACACTTCGTTGCTGAAGTTTTCGAGCACCGGTTTTCTTTTCCACCACCCCCTCTAGCTCCACCTAGCAGTACCTCGTTTATGTAAGATCCGACTCTTTGCTGTGTTTTCAGGCAATAACCAACGATACTCCAGTGTTCAGTCTGTTCCAGAGGCAACGCAGACTCGTGTATAGGTTACGGGTGTGTTTCTATGGTGGCGTACCAGGCGCCAAGCCGCTGGCGCTGAGGTGCGTAGTTCTAATTAACCATGGTGGAGCCTGTCCCGTTCAAATGACCGAGATTTCTTGTTCTTAGATCTGTATGGATTCTGGCGGGACCAAATCGTATAATTCGAGCTATCCATGAATACGGATAATTGAAGTTGAAATTATAGAAATTTCACTGTGTCGTGTTTCTTAGCGGCTTTCAAGTTGTCTTAAACTAGGCAGTGCAGCTGTAAAGCTGCACTGCCTAAAAGGGGTGAAGAAATGTCTTTTGGTGACCTTACGGTCGTGCTTCGCAGATATAAATTCCACTGTTGATTGAGTACCGCGAGTGTGAGCCAAAAGCTGAGTGGAACTTTCATGGCGAATTAAAACACAGACACGGATGACCAAAGATCTGGAACAAGGCTTTTATCAACTTGTCCTCAACACAGCCCCGAAACTTTCAAATATATAACCTGCTAGTGCACCCCTCCCGTGCTTCTCTCAATCACCAATTTATTTTACTTATGTTTTTATACTGTAGCGCCAATATTCGAGTTCCAGTGTGACCTTTGCCCTGGAAACGTTCAACGCATGCACCCTGTCTAGTGAGGGTAGCTTAGCTGTGCTACTGAAGAGCTTTCGGACATTAAGTAGGATAATATAGGGTTAAGCGAAGTTAGGACAGGAGAAGGCTTCATGGAGCTCACTAGCGGGCATATTTTGTACTAAAGTGGACCCCAAGAGAAAAAAGAACAAGGGGTGGGATTTTTTATTCTCAGAGAAATAACAGGAACCTTGGAGTTTCTCAGCATGAGCGAGAGAGTCCCGGCGTTTGTGATCAAGCTAAACAAGCGATACAGGTTAAAGATAGTACAAGCCTATGCGCCAACAACCACCTATGATGATGAAACCGTCGACAGCTTCAACGAGGACGTCGAATTAGCAATGAAGAAAGCAACAACACAGTTCACGATTGTCATGGGAGACTTTAACGCAAAGGTCGGTAAGAAGAAAAAGGGAGAAAGGTCAGGGGGAAACTCCGGTATAGACAATCTTAAAACTCGTGGAGATACACTGGTGAGATTTGCAGAGAGAAATAACCTGAGGTTGATGAACACCGTCTTTTACAAACGAGTGAATAGAAAATGGACGTGGAAAAGTCCGGATGGTACAAAAAAAAAAACGAAATTGACTTGATGCAAGCTGAAGCTGAATCTTAAAAAATAAAAAAAAAGGCAACTTGTGAAATGTAACAAACCCTGCATAGAGTCAGTCAGGGTGAGATTGCTGGAGTTTAAAATAAGGATTCAAACGAATTCGCGCTTCTATATGAGGAGAATGAGCTCGGTTTAGATAGGCTAGATGAAAACCTAACGTCGGCGGGTAGTGAACAAGCAGCAGCTGTAGGAGAGCGACATGTAGGGAACAAACTGAAGAAGTCATTAGGAAAACGAAGGAGCTAATTGCGGCACGTAAGCACATAAAAGTTTCAAGGACGGCGGATCAGATTGAATTAGCCGAGCTGTCGAAACTGATTAACAAAAGTAAAACAAACGACATTCGTGCATATAACATCGCAGTTATCGAGGAAACGCTGCAAATAGTGGGAACCTTCACGGAACTAAGAGAAATCTAGCCATCGGCGAAGACAGGATGTACGCACTCAGAGTCGGGCAGGGTAACAATACGCACCACTTGGACGAGATAATAAGGGCAGCAGAACGATTCTATACGAGGCTGTATGCCAGCGACTTTAGATTAGGGAGAGAGAGAGTATGAGTTCGAGTGTGAGAGTGGAACCCTAGTCCGGGAATACATGCGTTGCCCTAACCGTCTTGGCCCGTGTCGCCAGGACAGCCTGGTCCTCCAGTTGACAGCTGGTCAACAGTGTCTCCAACAGCTCAGGAAAAGAACAGGTGGAGAGGGGCGGTAGGGCTGCGTTGTGAGTGCATTCCACAATTATATGCTGGAGGGTAGCTAGCTGTGGACAATATTTGCATACAGCGGTGTACTGTGTGGGAAACAATAAATTCATTCAGACGGGGTGTACAGCCTCCCAAATTTTTAATAATATAGCGGGAGCGACGACCGACGGGCATGTCAGCGCCTTATCACGGTGTTCAGCAGCGAAATAAGCGAGATTACGCGCACGCGCATAGGGCTATCTGCTGTGCGAGTGTCGTCTGCTACGCTGTTTCCTTGAAAGTGGTACACCCCCTGCCACTGCATCTGAATGACTTTATGCCCCACGCTGCTTAGCTACCTTTGGCGGTAGCGAAACGGCCTGGCAAGATAAGAAAAACAGGGGGTGTGTTACCCTGAGAAGAACAGCTGAGCAGACGACGCATGCAACAACAAATAGTCCTGTGCGCGTGCGCGTACCCTCGCCATTTCGCCGGTGAACACCGTGATAAGGCGCTGGCATGCCGATCGGTCGTCGCTCCCGCTATATTATTAAAAATTCGGGAGGCTGTACGTACGTCCCTGTTTGTAATTGTCGCAGTGTTATTTCCTGATTCGATGCACCTCGAGCGAAAACGCCGGGATCGTGCGCAGCACGCCTGGCATATTCAGCGCGCTGCGTTGCGGCCGCTTACGTTGATAAAGTACTGCACCTGCTATCTTCCGCATGCAGCACCCCCTGAAATCGCTCTGCAATGCTCATTCCCGAGTATAAACTAGATAACCCCACTGCTACTTTGAAATCCCCAGCGTGGCGGTTGGCCACGCCCGTTAGCGTGAATGACAATCCTGGACGCCCAGACGCACCCCACGTGATTCTTTGACGTTACATCCGGCATGTTTTGGATTGTTTCATTTGTTGTCATGGCTACAGTCCGCCTTGGGTAATGCGAATGGCGGCTCCCATTGACGCGGCGCGCTCACTCGCGGTTAGATTTACAAGAACAGGGCGTGAAAAAGAAGCACTTTGCGCCGCACCGCTGCTCTCTCAAGTGTCCTTGCATCTTCATTGTGTTGTTATGGTGGTACTTTGTGTTTTCGGTACTACACACGCCGCGGAAATCGCTTTCATCGCTACGACGAGGCGTCGTACAGCCCCCTCTAAATGCTTTTTAGTCTTCCGTTCCCGTGTTTACACCCACGCTACGAAAATAGCTCTTGTTGCAGCGCTGAAGCGTTTACGCCAGCTGAGACCGCACTCAATCCGCTACGCAGTCTTCCGTCTTCATCGGCGCGAATGTCGAGGCCCAGGCGTACGAACAGGTTGGTATCAGACTACTTACATGTCATAGTATATTGGGCGAGCGAGAGAAAGGAAACTATATACTTCTCAATTATGGTTCGTGCTTTTTGGTTTTAGCTGCTGCGTGTTAGCTGTATCGAGCAAGATGGAATTGCAGCGAAGGGACTACGTGACGTAGGCA
Organism: Haemaphysalis longicornis; assembly: GCF_048455015.1. Classification (NCBI taxonomy): domain Eukaryota; kingdom Metazoa; phylum Arthropoda; class Arachnida; order Ixodida; family Ixodidae; genus Haemaphysalis; species Haemaphysalis longicornis. The sequence continues at coordinate 129,027,002 of NW_027526335.1, read as the reverse complement.
TTCACGAACACATTTTTCGCTGCCAAAAGTCACATTTATGTAGCCGAATCATATAGACGAAGCCAAAACAGACGACTGGGCGAGTTGGTACATTGTCTTGCTTGGTAACAGCGCAAATAAAACAGGACACAAAAGGAAGAAGGAACGGACACAGCGCTGACTTACAACTGAAAATTTATTGCGGTTGCCCTAACTTTAACATTTCGTTGGCTTCTAAAATTTCCCGCACGATTTGGTTGTCATGCTTCCCTATCACTATGCTCTGATCCAGCGCCGGCTGACATTTGGAAACACAATCGCGGCAATGTTTGGCGAGATGACCACTGAACGCTTTGGAAACGTTATAGTGGTGCTCCCTTAATCTTTCATTTAGACATCGACCGGTTTGGCCTACATACTGCTTGCCACATGACAGGGGGACAGAATAAACAACTTTTTCAGTGCAAGAAACAAACTTGTTTTCATGGTTGGTAGTACACTTGCTTCGCGCCGATCCTGAATTAACCTTTCGGCACATTTGGAACAAGCCGTCATCAGAGCGAGGCGTCGTCCACACCTTAGGGGACGTGAACCTACTGGACAGCGTACAACGACTGCTTTCACAGGGGCCAAAATACGCCGTCGAGCCACGGAAGTCCCTCGCGGAACTACTTTGGCTGGTAAGACAAATCTCAAGACTAGCTCCAGAAACGGACGTAGACAGATGGGTATCAGAGGGGGTGGACGTCCTGAAGAAAAGCAAACCTGTTTCGAGTGTTGGTAGTTTCAACAGAGCAGTGACGTATTTGAAAGAGCCTTCCCTCGCCCTCTTGCCGGCCGACAAAGAAGGAGGTTTTCTAGTGTTACCCCGTGAGTTGTTCTTAACAAAGGCGAAAGAAGCCATTGTGTCTGTTTTCAAGCACCACAAGGACGTTGTCCTTGCAAAGGTGAAATCTAAAGCGAAAAAGTTGTGTAACGAATTAGGCCAGGAGAAACTAGGAAGGTCTGTGAACCAGAGCAAAACTTTGGGATTGCAGCTATTTTTCACCGCTAAGACGCACAAAGACGGGTGCCCTTTCCGTGTCATTGTGTCAGAAAACGGGTCGTGGTTAAAAAATGTTTCTTCGTTTTTACAAGAAAAACTAAAACGGCTTCCCGTTCAGGATCCGTTTTTAGTAAGCAATTCTGAAGATGTGATAAGTTACCTCCAGGAAAACAGGGACCGAGGGTACATGGCGGGATCTTTCGATGTAAAGGACCTGTACTATTCATTACCGCAAAAAGATGTTTTAGTTTGCGTTGAAGACTGTATTGATCAGTACGGCAGTGTGGCATTCCAAAATGACGTCGGCATGTCAGTGCAAGGCTTCCTAGAGCTGCTCTCAATGTATTTGACCTCTACCTACGCCAGTTGGGAGGGCAATACGTTCCTGCAAAAGAACGGTGTCTGTATTGGTTCTTGTATAGCGCCGATCCTGAGCGACTTATTCTTGGCCAGTCGGGATAGGGCACTTGAAGGCAGCTTACAGGGGTCTAGAGTGGAAAAAGTATTCAGGTTCGTAGATGATTATTTCGTGCTGTTTAACGCAGACAAATCAGGTTTCCCGTCTGCAATGGCTCAGGCCAGGTGCACCTTTGAGTCGTGTTTGTCCCCGCTCATCTTGACTCAGGAGGGGCCATCAAAAGGCTCTATCAAGTTCCTTGATCTGAGACTCCGGCTTCTCGAAAACCACGTCTGCTGGCAATATGACCCACGTGGTAACAAGCCACTCTTGCCTTACGCGTCTGCTCACACGAAACTCGTGAAAAGAGCAATTGTCAAGACCTGTCTTGGCAACGCGTTGAGGAAATCTTGCCCTCATGCCGTCAAGAGCAGTTTTGAGGTGCAAACAGGGCGGCTTGTGTCTGCAGGATACCCGATGGGGGTTCTGACAGCTGTTTCCGAGTCCATGTTGAAGGAAGGAAACAAAGGGGACCAGCCTGAGGCTGCCCCACCAAGAAAGAGCGCTTTGCGGTTATTCCGTACATACACAGAGTTGCCCATGGCCTGAAAAAAGTAGGAAATAACGTAAATGTAAAGGTGGTATTTTAAGCCCCACTGAAACTGTCCCAAATGTGCCGAAAGGTTAATTCAGGATCGGCGCTAAGCAAGTGTACTACCAACCATGAAAACAAGTTTGTTTCTTGCACTGAAAAAGTTGTTTATTCTGTCCCCCTGTCATGTGGCAAGCAGTATGTAGGCCAAACCGGTCGATGTCTCAATGAAAGATTAAGGGAGCACCACTATAACGTTTCCAAAGCGTTCAGTGGTCATCTCGCCAAACATTGCCGCGATTGTGTTTCCAAATGTAAGCCGGCGCTGGATCAGAGCATAGTGATAGGGAAGCATGACAACCAAATCGTGCGGGAAATTTTAGAAGCCAACGAAATCTTAAAGTTAGGACAACAATGCGTAAGCACTCCTGCTATCTCCCTCTCAGATAAAGAGTGTCAGTACTTGGCGCAGCGCACCCCTTCCGGTAAATGAAGATTACTTGGCCTGTCCCACGGTTCGATTGCGACCATGATTTTTGTTATGTCATTTGTACTTATCTCGTTTCGTCATGACCACTGTGAGTTTTATGCCTTCCCATAATTCTTATCGTGACACGCCAAGGAATACGTGATGTATCTATTCCTTTCATGTTATCATGTATAAAAACTTTTCTTTTCCTTCTCCTTTTCTACTTTTTCCTTTTTTGTTGTTATTGCCAGTGTTCCTACAAAACCGCTGGCAACCGCAATAAAATTTCAGTTGTAAGTCAGCGCTGTGTCCGTTCCTTCTTCCTTTTGTGTCCTGTTTTATTTGCGCTGTTACCAAGCAAGACATATAGGCGAGTCTTACACACACGCGTAATTTAGCAAAGCGCCTTCACTAGGCTGTCTGGCAGGTGCGACGTAGGCGCAGTGTGTCATGTGGCTTCTGAACTTCTCTGCTGCAGCACGGGAAGTTGTGCTAGAAGTGGTGGAAAAAGTGCTCAAACAAGTACATATCGATTGCTTCTTCTTCCACCAGACAAAATAAACTTCTGTCAATTTTCGTGTTTTTTTTCTTTTGCTGAGCGGTATCTCGCACTTTTAATTTAAATGTACTTGCCACCCTTGCTTTCTTTTCCTCCAAACGGAGTTTGAACTAAGAACAAAATTTTGTTCAATGTGAGCAAGCCAGAGAAGTGGTTGAAAAAGAAATTTTTATTTGAACCATCCTGACTTTAAAGAAAATGTCACCAGTTGGGAAAATTCCACGTAGAATACATGCCAATAACAACTCAATTCTGTAGGGTGCAAAAAATTCAAATAGGAAAAACGTTCACGGTTCTTATTACAGTACTATGTTGGCTAGTTAGTATGAACTGAATGCGCTGAAAACAGCACAAATACGGGACGACAAAAATACGGGACTGCGACGGGCACAATTATGCAACATGATAATTCATCAGTGCTGACAGAGAGCATGCAGGAAGAGAGATGACTAAGCAATTGTTGAAATCTAGTGTTGCATATTCAATGTAGCAGAAAATTATAGATATCAGCATTTTTCTGTGTATTTTCATCATTCAATGTCTTGAAGGTTTTGCACAAAAGATCTTGCAACATGAGCAGAACAAGCACAACCAGGAAAAGGCATGATTGGGGTGGCGGATCTCTTCATGACGTGTTTGGTCAATGAGCGACTGGATTCCGAGACCCTTGCCATTGGTCGCCAAGGCATCTTGCTGCCTGGGCCTTACCTCCTATACGTGTGCAAATGGCTTCAGGTTACTACTGTGTCATCCCGTTCCAGCTTAAGTCCGGATTGTGGCGCCCTACTGGTTCCTCACTCCTGTTTGGAGCACTTCCCCGCTGACACCTGGCCCTGATGTTCATGCCTGTCTGGTCCGGGACTTGTTCCTGAGTGGCTCCCGCCAGCTCGTGGCTGACTACATCATGCAGTACCCTGCTGAGCCTTGGTATCGTTACACTCGACGATTGCCGTGAACGATCACACCATACACGTGCGCAAGCAATGTGATTGGTGCCTCTGGCACCAGCTTGCTCCACAGACCACAGTGACAGGCCTCATTTCATGAGCATTCTCCCTTTATCGCGTCATTGTCTAACATACCTTCCTGTGTTGGGAAATGCAAAAAAAAAAGTTATGCAAAGATATGCGGATGACGGTTTCATAGTCAAGACTGCACCAGAGCCCTTGGTCAAAGGTTACATGGGTGAAAAAACTGTGACTGCAGCTAAAATCATGTATAGCTGCATAGTCTATTGGTACACATTTCATAGTCGACTGCGCACTGCAAGAAATATACTAAACTAACACTATAAGAATACAAAATGAGATACTTTTATTGCAAAATTATTAGCGCAGACTAAGCTAGATAAGAAAAAGAGTAAACAAGAAAATACACAGTATTATGCCTGTCAAATGATAGTATTGTTTCCGAGCAGTGATGTTGCCGATGCAATTCCACATTTAGTGGAACTCCATCCTTTTTACTTTTGTACAAAGCATCTAACGTTTTGACATTTCATGCACATCGCAGTTGTGCCATTGACATTAGGCAAGCTGTTTTTCCTATTAGTGGGTTTTAGCACCAGCTACATTGTCACGAATACTTTGGCTAAACGAATGGCTACGCTTAGCCTTTTTTGCTGCTGTGGTCCTCGGCCGACCAGCCGGAACCCTGGCCGACCCCCTGTGGAGGCAAGGTCGTTGCCTTGCCAGGCTTGTCGGCTGTACTTTGATTTTCTTCCCCGTCGTCTGTCTGGTTTTGCCAGTGTTTTAAGTCCCATCAGAAAGCGATGAGCTGCCCCTGAGTTACTGACAGTGCTGAGGCTTGCTTCAACACTATCTAGCAAGGTAGCATAGGCAGTACTGGTAAAGGCTTGTCCTCCAAGTCCAAGGATGCGTTGCATGTGGGACCCGTTGGCCTTGTACGTCTTGTCAAGATCCTGCAAAAGTTTTTTTTGTAATTATCAGAAAAGACAAAAAACTAGACTTGGGTGACTCACTCAGCTCCATCCGAACGCAAACCCAGAAAACACAACAAAACTTGAAAACCTTCAAATTTTTCTCTACAGTGACCACATTTGGGCAGGAGGGACGCTATAGAGGCCAACGCTAAAAACGCGCTTATCAGTGAATTAACTGCACATTATCATTGAAATGACTCAATGGAACGAAACTAGAGGCTCCAATACAATCGCCGAGTAATGTTTCTTGGCGGTGGCTTAGCTGGAAAGCTGCCAATCACACAGACAAGATTCAGTGATGTCATAGAGGTATTGCTGGGAAGTCACCACAGGTTCACAGGTTTTCCTTAATATCTTAAAGGCTAACTGCACTCAAATTTAGGCATTTTGACAATGTTATGTCTGTGTTGTCTGTCTAAAATGAGTGCAAGATGCAAAATACGAAAGCCAAAATACGCGCATGCGCAGTGCAAACACGCATAAAAAGTTTGCGATTTTGAAAACAAAATTGAGAAGAACGCGACTTTTATGGCCAGGCTAAAGTGACTTTGCAGCCGGCGAGCAGGCTGGCCGGAGCAAACTTGCGCACAATGCTTCGCGCTCACAGTATCTGTGAAAAAAACGCGCTCAGTGGAGCTCATCCAGTTTTCCTGGCTGGCCGGAGGAACAAGCACTCGGCCACCCACAGTGTGACTTCCGTTTCACGGCTGTTTGCGCGATCTGTTGACAGGTGCAATGTCATGTTTGGCGGAGCTATCGTAAATGCTTATATTAACAGGGCATTCAACAGGGCTGCCAGCCAAGTTGGTTAGATGTATGTACTGCATCTTCAAGACTTAGGTAAAATTTGAGTGCAGTTGGTTTTGAACTATTTGTTCAAAGGTCATGATGTGTTCTCTTGCCACTAACGTATGGGTTAAAGTCTACTAACAGCATGTTTTGTGTAATCAGGGCATCACTGCTTATCATACTCATGCCATTGTGATTTCAAGAGGGACAGTGCAAAATAATTTTTAATGCGGAGATTCTTACTGTGGCAGTGTAAAGCAAAAAATGAACTTGATAATGTTCAGGATGGTATTTAGTCCCTTCCATGCTCACTGATGCTGAAATAATTTCAAGTCTACTTTCTTAAGCTTAGAGGTATGTAGCAGGTAAGGACTAGCAAGACAGACCAAACCAATAGGGTTTAGGGCACAACTGAGTCACTTTGCTCTTGCTGATGAAATGTACCTCTGAATTGGGTGCTGGCTGTAGACCGAGGCTTTGGGTGCTTCCTGCTAACTCGCCCTGTGTCCCACTGCAGGTTGGTGCTTCCTGGCTACTGATGTGACCTTGTGGGCCCTGCAATGCTGCCAGTGGCTCACGGACGTCTTCGTCATCATGGGCCTTGTTGGGGAGCACTGGCAGAAGTGGCTGAAAAAACTCCGGTGGGCGGCACTTGTTCCCAAGTGCCAGGTAGCCCAGCTGCAGCTGGTCTTCAAGTGTTAGCTTTGGGCTGTTGGGGAGAGGCCGCCAAAGGTATCCTGTACAAGAGCCTGGTGTTTGCAGAAGGCTCCCTTGCTGCCGGTCCAACAGGTGCAGGTGCCAAGGTGAGCCTGCACTGCGTACAGTGTCTCCTTGACGGAGGAGCTGGGCACACTGTAGGTGTTCTCCTCGAGCTGGGCGATGTCTCGAGCGCTCACACTACCACGTTTCTCCACCAGGTGCTCATAGCAGAGCCTGTGAGACTCCTCCCGGTCGTTGGCATGGCAGAGGAGCCTTTTTCAAAATATTCCTCCCATTCAACGGCAATGTACTCCGTCAACGCGACGGCATTGTATGCCTTTGTGCAGCAGAGAACAATATCTTTTATTATCCGCATGGATGACTCCGAATAATTGTTTGTGTTGTGGCCTCGAGTCATCAGCCCAGCTCGGTACATAACAACCCACTCCTCCTGGCAGGCAAAAAACTTGTTCACCCACTTGATGTACTCCTGGTGAGGAAGGGTGCAGAGGTTTTCGATTGCAGCTTCCAGCTGCTCCTGATCTGTAGCATAAAGGATCTGAAATGTGAATGTGAAGAGCGCATTGAGTGCCTCAGGCTAAATGAGGCTAGATCGTGCAGAAAACCTGACATACTGCAGCATATCAATTGTTTCCACGCCAGACTTCCCTGCTTCGCCAAGCGCGTTCTAAGAATGTTTGGAACATCATGCAAAAACTAAGTAATTTCAAATGTGTCCTCTTAAAGCAATTTCTTCCATAACGTAAGCATAATTTCAGATTTAACGCATCATAGGGAGTTATGGAGTCCCAAACTTTTATACAAGAACAAGCTTGCTTGATGTTTTTGGTTTGTCCTCTAGAGAAAACTACCACAGCTCCAGTTGTAAGAACCTTTACATTGACCTTTCTTTTTTCCCAGGTGATTTAGTGTGATGTATGATAGGAATGTTTTAACTAGTAGTGCTTTTTAAATGGCGAGCCTGCTTTAACTTCTTAAATGCTGCCATCAGTTGGCGTCGCATGTCCTTTTCCACGTTTTTAGCTGCGGACATTAACCACCGCCACTCCGCTTGCAGGACATGAAAATGGTACAGAAGCTGCTGCGCAGATGGCCACACCTCGCTTAGAGCCTTCTTCTCCGCCCATGAGTTGTCCGTCATAAAAACAGCAGGAGCCTGTGGTAACAAACACCCACCAATGTGTCCTTGTATATTTCTTTTTAGTGGCATGCAAGTATCGCGTAAGTGGAAATACAAATTGTCCGCACAATGTGTTGCAATTCCTGCTTTGCTATTTCCTATATGGGTTAGCATACTTCAGACAAAGTTCTGCTTGCTTATTGTTTCATGTACACCCAGAAATGGGGGCACAGCGACATCTACCACAAATTATTTGTGCCACTGCAAATTCCCATGTGACTTCAACGTTGTACGTAATGAAATTGCACTTCTTAAATTCTTCCTTGTGTGTGCATATTATATGTTTACATAAAATATAAATGTAGCATCAAAAGACCCCATGTTGGTAAAAACCATGTTTTTCAATGTTTGAGCTAATGGACCACCTTCCATGGTAGTAACATACAATAAATAACCTAGGGGGAAGCACGCTTCCAATGGTGCAGAAAGGCACACCACAGTGCACCCGCATTAGACAAACAGAATTCAGCGATGTGCAAAGGAAAGAGGTATAGAGAATCACAATATCCATGTGCACACACTTCCGTGATATACTGCATGTCAAATATTGTTGAAGAAAAAAAAGCATAGGACTCGTGAAGGCACCTGGCTCACGTAAAATTTCCAGAAACAGCTTGTGTGGTCCTGAAAAGTGCCCACATCAATGCTGTTTCTTGCGATAATAAATAGTATAAATATTCAGCTACTGTTTTCTTAATAGGTAATTATTTATCGTAATAAATTGTTGTATACTTATATTATTATTATTATTTAGTATTACCCTAACTCAATGGCCAGCGCTTTTCCCATTCCGAGCGAGCAATCGACGAACAGCCAAGCGAGTCACAGAAGAACCAATGGGCCAATAGCCTTGTGAAGTAACAATTCTGCACAAACGCAGGAGAGCCCTCGTCTGATCAGAGGCAGCAAAACTCAATGTTCTGACCACGGCCTCATACTAAGCATAACCAGACTGGAGCAGACACTCCTCACGCCCAGCAGAAACATGTGACAGGCCCAGGTTACTGCCTTCTTTTGCCTCAATAAAGGCTTCTTTCATGCAATTTATGTAAGCTACTGTTCAAAGACATTTCTTTGAAAATCAGTGCTAGGCTCCTGTTTACTAAACCTATTCATGCTTGGTTTAACCAGCTGCGTTGGCAAAACCGTCCCGGTGATGTGCCTGCCTAGCTACAATGCAGCACAGCAGTGACGTCAAAATTTGGGTAGAGTTCCTTTTCTGCCATGCAGCTTGCCTCTCATATATCCAGTGACCAGGGTAATCAGAAAGTTTCCATACTTTTCTGTGAGGACCTTGATGGGTGCTTTGACTTCAAAATAAGCAATAACTGAAAATATCTGAGTTAGGTATAAATGTTTCCGATAGTTCTGTTACGTTTATCAGCTAGTAGCCACAAATTATGCCTTGAAAAATTGTACCTGGTCGTTACCGAAACATGTTGGATAACAGTGGCTCAGCAGGTGGAATGCCAGTGCGTAGCGCTCCTTAGTCTGGCTGCTGTGTATTAACACAGCTATGGGTACAGCTCCGCCCTTTGTAGCTGCCAAGAGGACAGTGACGGTGCTGCTGGTTGTGTCGCAGGATGCGGTGGAGTCTACAAAAATGGTTTCCTGCTCTGACTCCAAGCACTGTGCACGCTGCATGATTGGCGTGACCACAAGTACCGCCCAAGAATCGTCCCTCGTAGCCGTGCAGATGACTGTGCTTGCGCAGTCACAGAAACGTTTCCCAGAGCATCGGACCACAGGGCTATTTTCTTCCACAGAACAATATTAATTCAATCAATCATATTTTCAGATACAACATGAAATGACAAACAGGGCACCTATGATCATTCCAGACATCTAGAGTGTGAAAAAATGATAATGAAATAGCTCCTAAATGTATTTCTATTTTGCTTAGTGCACAAATAGGGTAGTGCACTGTTCAAGGCCGCGATAGAACAAATATGTCAACCGTAGAGGTTGGGTACGCCAAGAACACGGCATGCTGCTGTAGGTGGGGCCAGTCACCACGGCTAGTGGTGAAAAACTGACAGCTACAGAAACTCGCGCAATTTGGCTTTATCAGATGAAAATGATGGCTAAAGGCTCCTCTTATATAAGGCTTGCGGTTGAAAAAACAACCTTCTCTGTCCTATTCAGCAGTAATTTGTTTCTCTTAACAAAATTTCCGATGTTTTTTTATCTTTTTTAATTCTCTTGTATTTGTATTATGTAATGTTGTTCTTGCTTTCGCGAAGCCTGCCAGTCAAGGTCACAGCAAATGTGGGGGCTGCTGTACGCAATATTGGAGAATATGGCTACCACAAATAATGCACAGGCGATGAAAGCATGAAAGAGAGATTCACATACATATACACGGGTTCGGCTTGCGTGACCTTACCTCCCTGTGTGTAGCAACAACTGCACACACTGCATAGACTGACCGGCTAGACTGATAGGCTGACTGGATCAAAGCTGACTGAGCTATCAATGCTCACCACCACACTTGGTGGGATTAACAACAGCATATCTGACACCATGCTTAATGTGAAGCTGTGACCTCGAAGTGTTGCTAAATAAAACAAACAAAACCCCCAAGAATAACTGTGTTATACCCCTCCCATCGCTCGACCACCACCACTCACAGTCCCATTAGTCAAGCGACTTTCTTTTTTTCCCCCAAATACTGCTAGATCTCATTTTTTAAAATTTAACAGTGGCTCACCATTAGCTGCATACTGGGACATTTTTTCGCGGAGCTTTGGCAGAGGGTTCTTATGCACACCATACTTCTCGCTTCGCCACTCCTCGTTCCAGCGGTACACGGCCCTTTTCCCTGGGTTGACCTTGCCATTGGCAAGCAGGGCGTAGCCGCCTGGATGTTGACCAAGCTCCTTTTCATGTTCCGCCATGGCTTGCGCGAAGGAGTTCTGCCTGCTTCAAAGTAAGACTCGAACTTCTGCTTGGTGTCAAGGCTTGGGCGCAACATTTTTTGGGCACCAGCCGACTTTGTGCTGTGGTTGTGTGATGAAATGACCTTTATGACAGCTGGAAAAGGGTCTGGTCCACGCAAGAAATGGTCTTTCCGCTTTGTGTCTTGGTTAATGTTTTTTTATCTTGATGTCAATCTTTGCTGGGCACTTTGTGCTGCGCTTGGAGGACACCTTGTTGAGCTGGCTGTGCTGGCATAGCCACACCTTGCAAAAGGCTATCCTGCAAGAGAATGAAAATTCAGATTACAACTCAACCTGGTAGGCATCTTTACATGCTCAAAAATCTAGACTCGTGGACGTTGCCTTTTTCTGCCTCTGGAAGGAACTGCAACAGAATGTCACTGAAAACATCTTGGTATCACAAGCAGCAGCTGCAAGGTAGTCATTGTGTTAATTTTTGTACCTATACAGGTAATTAATAAAAACGGGAAGCAGAAGAGCTTAGGAGATATCCGTTATTTTGTTCGTTACAGTTTGTTAGACGCATACACCATAAATAGCACTGTGAATCTTTTTTTAACAATTATGTTTGAAAGCTCAGTTGATATGCTTGTTTACCACCCTGCAACAAGTTGCCAAAGAAATAACATATTAATCATGTTACATTTGCTGTTACATCTTTAACTGGTACCTAGTTTCACTCTTGAATTGCATGCTTTATTTAGAACAAATAGCCATGGCGGAATCGTAATTCGATCAGGCTTCCTGATACCGAACTTCCTTTACTTAAAAAAAGCGCATGATGTCGCAAACGATCAATTAACAAGTGTACCACCATCTGGGCACAAAACGTGCCAAGTGTGTAGCGATGACGCTTATCGGTGTATTAACGAGCTGATTAGTGCCAGTGAGTGGCAATATTAATTACGGAGTCATTAACTCGCGCGTTCCGACCTTTGTAGCCAAAATGAGTAGTGTGCCGGGGGCTCTGGATCATTATAAGTCTTGCCTTGTGGATTTCGTTCGGACTTTCTGTACTATCCAAGACGTCTTTGTGCTGGCGCCATGTCATTGCACCCACTGCTCCGCAGACGCCGCGTCCGAGAAGGCGCAGCGAATTACGCGTGCGTTTGAAGTCGACGCATCGGCGTCGTCGACGCACCCCTCTAATGGGTCAGCATCCGAAATTTGGCAGGTTGACAAGCCAAAACAAAAAAACCTCCGTCGCATGCCCCCGCGCGAGGGACACGAGTAAATGCAGAGCATTGGGGGTGGCCACGTGGCGTAGGTTGTGGTAGTTGGCGGTGGTAGTTGTAGTTGTTGTTGTCGTAGGGGTTGGGTAGTTGGGTTGCGGGACGAGAGAGAGAGAGAGAGAGAGAGAGGGAGAGAGAGAGACGAGAGACGTAAGTACGTAACGTGTTATTCATTGCCATTCTTTGCACCCCACCCTCTCTGCGGGGCAATCGGTTGGATCGAGACGGCACGCTGCCGACGCCGAACGCAAGCGTCTGAAGCGCGCTGCCGATGCCGAACTTCGTGCACGAGAAGCCGCGGCCAATCGTCGACGTCGGGCCACGGATCCTTCGCTCGGGCAACGAGTATATTAGTAGCGCGCGCAGTAGAGGGAGAGGAGGTAGCACCTGCTGCTGCAACGCCTCTTTCAGCGCCGGAGCACGCGCATGCGCGCCCGCACCTGTTGTTGAGAGCGAGGAGGAGCGGGGGAGGGGCAGAGTTACTGGATATAGACAGTTGCGAAACTCCCCATAGGCCCCATGTATCGAAAGCCGGTCTTCGGTTGCCCCCCTGCGCCGGGGCAAGCACGGGGCATGTTGACTAGCCTGTCGTCTGTCGGCAGGACGTTGAAGCAGTACTCAAGTGCTTGCGGCTGCTGCCGTAAGTCATAAAAAGAAAAGCCGCAAAAACACAAGTAAATTTTACGTAATTATTGTGTTTTAATTTAAAAAGCAATCTTTATTTTACAGACGAATTTTGAATAATAATAGTTTAGCGAAGTTCCGTTTTCATCTCCTAGGTGCCGCGCGCGTCGACTTGCCCCTCAGCTTCCACGGAGTGGGGGGGCTAGTGCCACCCGGTATCTGATGCGGAGTTTCGCAACTGTCTATATTGAGTAACTGTGGGGGAGGGGCACACGTGCTGGCTGGCTGCGGACGCCGACTTACGGACGCATAACATCGTGAGTTAAAGAAATGCTCGGCATTTAAAACGGCAATGGCGTTATCGGCGACTGCGCGGTCTCAACAGGTACGCAACGGTGCCATCCGCGAAAAAGCGCGCGCCGCGTCAGTTTTCACTTCTCAGTTTCAGATTGCGCGCCGCCGTACACGCACAGAGGTCTCCGCTGTTCGCGTATACGGCTGCCATAGCAACGGTGCGAACAGCTTTACAAAAAGCTATTTAGTGGTATCTTACAAACCTGCGATTGCAGTATATTTCAACACAAGCATGTTTTAAGTTTACAACTTTATATTTAGGCTAGCTTAATAAGCAAACCGGACGTGACGTCGAAAAGGTCACGTGGGGTGCGTATGGGCGGCCCATGGAGGAAAGAAAAGCTTAGGAGAGGCCTTGACGTCACACCCAGCGCAGCCGGAAACGCCATTTCTGTAAGTCGAATGGCGGACCATTGGCCCTCCATGCCATTGGCGGACTCTTTTTGCCTTCTCTCTCGGTGCACCTTCTCCGCCTCCTCCGTCCTGTATCGACTCTCTTGTCGTCTGCATCTGCCAGCGCCGAGCCGGCGGAAATCAGCTGATAGGCAGGTAGAAGGCCGTTTTGCAGCGCGTGACCGTGAACCTAAACGCGCGGTTACACTGTTACACGTCTTCAGTGTGGCCGCAGCAGGTTTGCGAAGCGGCTCGCTCTAACAATGCCGCAATGCTCGGTGCCAGGCTGCAAGTCGCGATCGGTACCCAAGGAATTGGGCGTCACTTTCCACCGGTTAGTGCATCATTCCGCTGAAAAGTATTGCTGTACATTGGTGTGCATTCATCCTTTGTTTGCAATCGCCGCCGTTTATAGGTTCCCAAGCGATGGAGAACGCCGCAAACAGTGGGCGAACGCCGTGGGGCTACCGGACTGGAAAGTGCCCAAGTTTGCGTTGCAGTTTCACTGGCAATTCCAGAGATGACTAGTCAATTAAACGGCCGTTCTATATATATAGGTAAGCAGTACTTCATGCAGATTTCACGCTAAAAAATTGTGGAATGTTTTTACCGTTGTTCGCGTGCCTTGGATAGAATTTTTTGCGAAGGAGGAGGAGGAGGAGGCAAAACGTTTTATTGAGTAAAAAAAATGAGAGGGTGGGTGGCGTCAATAAACTTTTTTTCGCCAAGTTTCAACTTGTCTCAGTGTCAATAAATTCAAGGTGATATCAGTTGAAAACGTTCATACCCTAACCTCGCAGTATGAAGCGTTGAAAAGCGAAATCCAGAGCGAGACCACAAAAAGATCCAGATTCCAGATCCAGCACTCTTCCAGTCAACAGACGGACACCTACTAAGGTAATAGGACGATGGAATTATATCAACTGGGAATCTACCTTGTAACAGTTGCAAAGGCGCTGCCGCGCATTGCCGGCCTAGCAAACTATATATTGCAGCGGCGATAACCAAAAAATTGAGTTGCGAATCGTTCGGTTGCAAGTCGCCTACGTACTGCACACCGTGTATCACTTCCCGAAAATCTACCTGACGGGTGTCCGCGCGTACGACGGGACGTCGCGTTCACGATATCTGCACTTCAATAGGCGCGTCGTGATCGCAACCGGAGCAAAAGCTTGACGCGGTACAAGGTGCACTTGCAAGTAGAAATTAAATGACATATTCACATCGGCGCAGCTGTCGCAACTCGCAGCATCCTTTTCGAGTTCCGCAAGACCACAGCGCAGCAAAGCGAAGCAGCAATCTTCGCAATCGGACGACAAGGCAGGCGCTGCCTTTCCTCCATGACTGGCGAACGGCGGGCGGGCTGTTGCTAGGACGCCGTTGCTAACGCGACTTCCAATGGCCGCCGAAAACACGTGACTTCCTCCACACTTTTTCCAATGCGCGGGGATAGCTGGGGGCCTCTCCTAAGCTTTTTTTTTCCTCCATGGGGCGGCCAGAATTGTCATTGTCCCGGGCCGGTCAGTTTTTCTCGGTGTTCTGTTTTTCCACTGAATTATGTTTGCAACGTGGCCTGAGGGCAGTCCCAGTGCAGCTCTCCGCAAGCGCAAACGAAGTAATCAAGCGGGTTTTCTGTAGAGAATGGAACGCGCCCTGCCTCGACCATCAAATATGCCTTTTGTTTACGGCTTGCTTGAGTGTGCATGGCGGGCGCTTATCAGAAATCGTCCCGGTCAGTTGAAGAGCGTGTTTGAGAATTGGCGAGTGCGTTTTAGGCGTTGAAGTTGTGTCATTAGTCATCGACAATGTTTTCACGGTGTATGAAGAAGGCTTCCATGGGAAAATCGTGTCGTTTTTGCCTCTCCTGTCGGCATCTACAATAGTGAACTCCAGTTCGGACCGAACACTCTCGCGACTGTGACACCGCTAGCTGATGGTGACCTGGAGACTTCACTTTTGTTTCGTACTAAGTTCTTGTCGCTGCTAGGGGGCATCAAGTGACGACTTAGTGGCTACAACGCTACGCCCCCACAAAGCGGACGCCAGGGGTGGGTGTGGCTTCAGTTGTTACACCGCGCCCCCGAAGGGGCTGGATGTGTTTGACTGACATTAGAACTCGGAGGAAAGTCGGGTATGGTTTTGCACGGCCGAGTTGAACTCGGGACGCCTGTGGTGGCCGCTGCTGCGGCGTGGTTTATATTTATGGTCTCCGTAGCACGCATATTTCTGCCCCGACAGGTCTTTTAAACGAAATAGGAATTTCGAGCCCGTTTCTTTCTCTCGAAAAGTGATTGGCATTGGCTGTGCAGTCGTTTGGCGACAGACCCCCGTTTGCTATGACTTAGAGGCGGCTTTACCTCCATGACCGTCGAGGAGCAAGTGTAGTGTGCGCTGCGGTTCTACGCGGCAGGCAGCTTTTACAGAAGCCTTGGCAGCGACCGCACCATCCACCGTCACCAGTCGACTGTCAGTGGGTGTGTGCGGAATATAATCAGTGGAGACGTGTTTTGCAGACCTCGCCTTTCTTTTAGGTGGTTTGGCGGACATGGCTTCCGCAGGTTCCTACCGCGCGTCTATCCGTCTGCAGCTGGAGCGTGCGCTTCAGTTATCGTCTGCTCGCAAAGCAGTTTCGAACGAAGCGTTGCATGACCGTGTGTTTTGTTTATCATCAGCACGGCAAACAGTCTCCCTCGAAGGGTTGCGTAGCGCGCATTTCTTGTGGAAACGTTACTGCCAGGATAGCTTATACGTATTACATATGCTGTCAAGGAGACCGTCGACACACCGATAGTCGGTTGACGTGGTGTATTCGCAGCGGTGAAGCCGATAGGAACGCAGGTCCGAGCGTTGAGTTGTTGTTGTTGTTCCTCTTCTAGTGGCACATACCCACGTGGGGGATTGGCCAAGAAACGGGGTGGCTTTTTGGGGCTAAAACGGCCACCTCATGGCCCTATATAATCAGCCTGTAGGAATTGGGGAAACGGTTACCGAATTATATAATAGATCTAGAGAAGAATCATTGAATGATGCCATTTTTGGGAGAAACCGTTAAATCAGGACATGCGTCTGGTCTCTGATACGTACGCGTGAATGGCCGCAATAATCCCTCTATGACAAAACCCCAGGGATGTGGCCCCAAACGAAAGTAGCACCGGCATCAACCGAGGAAGGCCAATCCGTTAAGGTAACCCAGCTCGTTTCTCGTGCATGCACCTCATGGGGTTCATCTTCCCCTGGCACGTCGTGGCGCATATCCCCGTGTCTGGATTGGACATAATCCTGCCTTCCTCTCTGCCACATGGTCGAGGCTGTAACGGCGAATACCCCGATAGCTTGATGGCCTGTTGAATCTTTTCATTATCTTCTCTACAATACAATGAACGGCGCGCGCCTATTATGAGAGGCGATATTAACGCCTTTCAACGGGTTTTGTTCAACGTCACCGTCGTGTGGTAGGAAGCAGAGCATGGAAAGGGAGTAAAGGGGGGGAGGAGGAGCAGGAGGAGGAATAAACGTTTATTGATTCCTATAAAAGGAAGATTGAGAGGTGGATGATTTTCAGTGTAGTAGCGTTGACCATCCATGGTAGGTGGCGTCCCTAGTCCAGGATGCCATGGCCCTCAGCTGCTTGTCTGGCCCGGATCACCAGGCCGCGCTGGTCATCCAGGACCTCGCTGGACAGCAGGGCCTCCCACTGCTCCGTCGATGGGGCCAGGACCTCTGGGAGTTCCTTCACACCCTTGCACTCCCACACCATGTGGTAGAGAGTGTTGGGGGTGCCGCAGAATTGGGAGTCGTAACTGTACAGGCTGGGATGAATCATGTGCAACTGTGAGGCCTGCGGGAAAGAGTTAGTTTCGAGTCTTCTTAACTGCGTCGCTTCTTCTTTGGTGAGTTGTGGATGAGGAGGTGGATATTTCCGTCTGCTCAATCTGTAATGTTCTAATATGTCCCTGGTGCATTGTGGGATAGGTGGGAACATCGGCGGGGGAGTGGCTTGAGCTTCTGTGATGGGGGTGAGGGTAGCGGTTGTTGCCCGGTGGGAATGATCTCGGGCAGCGGCATCAACCGCCATATTACCCTCTAGAAACTCGTGCCCCCGTGTCCACACGATGTATATGTCCGGTACATCTTCTTCTTTTTGATCCTTTAGCTTCAGGAGTATATTAAGCGCTACGGTGGAGATGAGACCCTTCTGAAAATTTCTGCAGGCTGTTTGGGAATTTGTGATTATGATCATCCGAGCTTGGCTTTGCTTGATCGTCGTAGTAGCGAGAGCAATCGCTGCTTCTTCCGCGGAGTCAATGTTTTCAGTCGGGATAGTTGCCGAGCTTAGTTCCTTTCCTTTTCTGTCGGTCACGGTTATCGCGTGTGCTGCATGGTTTGCGCTTGAAAATCTTGCGGCGTCGACGTACCTCATTCCGCTATCCTTACCATAAGCTTTTTTCAGTGCCTTTACCCTGGCATTTCTCCTTCCTTTGTGGTAAAGAGGGTGCATGTTGCGAGGGATATTGGAAACCGTGATGTAGTCCCTCAGACAGAGTGGGATGCGGCTTTTTTTGGTTTGGGAATCCAAGTTCACCTCATACCCGAGACGGTGTAAAGTGGCGCGACCTGTTTCTGTGAAATTCAGCCGTTCAATTTGGCTAACCCTGTGGGCTTCTACAAGTTCCTCCCACGTGTTATGTACCTCTAGTTGCAGGTGCTTCTCCGTCGAAGTCTTCGCCGGTAGACCTAGTGCCAATTTGTATGTTTGCCGGATGAGGATGTTGAGTTTTTCTTTTGCAGCATTCTTTAGCCCCAAATATGGGGTACCACATGTAATTCTGCTGATAATTAATGCTTGTATTAATCGAATTGTATCTTCTTCCTTGAGGCCATGTTTTTTGTTCGCAACCCTATTGACCAGGTGGGTTACCTGGGTGATGGTGCTTTTGAGCTTGTAGAGTGTAGCAGCTCCTGTTCCGTCCTTTTGGAGAGTGAGGCCTAATTCTCGCAGTGTGTCGACTTTTGGGATAGGGATGCCATGAAGCTTCACTTCCGGGTCTGGTGCTTCCGGCGGGGGTCTGCCTCTCGTCCTCTTTCTTAGTACCAGAAGTTCCGATTTTTCTGAGGCGACGGAAAGTCCACACTGCTTGAGGTATGCCTCGGTGCGGTCTACGGCTTCCTGCAGGGAATCCTGTTGGTTTCCCGTTGACCCTTTTGCTGTCCACAATGTGAGGTCATCAGCGTAGATGGCATGTCTAAGACCAGGGGTTGCATGTAGCTCGTCAGGTAGGTTGATCATCGCGATATTGAAAAGTAACGGCGAGATCACTCAGCCCTGTGGGGTGCCCTTTGCTGGGACCTGGAATTTGTCACTCCGAAGCTTTCCAAGGCCCACTGTCGCCGTCCGAGACGAATGGAAGTCCCGAACGTAGTTATAGGCCCTCACCCCACATTCCGAGTCTTGTAAGTTCTTCAGTATGGCCCCGTGCGATACATTATCAAACGCACCTTCAACGTCAAGCGCCAGGATGACGCTTTTGTGTGACGTGCTGAGGTTGTCAATGACCTCCTCTTTGATCTGCAGCAGAATATCTTGGGTCGATAAGTATGGCCGGAAACCGTACATGGAGTCTGGAATCCTTATTTTGTTGTTGTGCTCCATGTGAAGGGTTAGGCGATCCAGAACCATGTGCTCCATGAGTTTCCTTACGCACGATGTCAATGAAATCGGTCTGAGGTTCGACAATCCGATAGGCTTGTTGGGCTTTGGAATCATGGTCGCGTTGGCATGCTTCCACGGCGCCGGTATACTTCCACTCTCCCATACCTCGTTTATTCTGTTGAGAAGATCCTCCCTAATTTTTTCTGGGATGTTGCGGAGTATTCTGTTGGTAATTTTGTCCGCTCCTGGCGCAGCGTTCCTTGTGAGCTTGGCGAGCGCCGCATCCAGCTCGGCCCTGGTGAATGGGGTGTCAATGTCGAGGTTCGGTACCCCTACGTAATCAGGGTGGGAAACGGGTATAATTTGGTCTTGCTCACCAATGAGTTTCTTTTTTGCCGCCATAAGGATATCCTCTTCAGTGCCCGGGAAATTGTGGATGAGGCGCTCTATTTGTCGTCCAGTCGTGTTTTTGGATCCAGTGTTGGGGATAAGTGACTTCAAGATATTCCACGTTTTTTGGATGCTGAGTGTCCCCTGTAAACGGTCACATAACTGGTTCCAGTTCTGCCTTCCCAGCTGGCTAGCGTACTCCTCTGCTTGCTTTCTTAAGAGGGCAATGCGTTTCTGTAGCTTCTTGTTACACTTTTGTTTTTTCCACCTCCGTGTAAGACTTCGGCCAGCCTCCCAAATATGTAGAAGGTGAGGGTCTACTTCTGGATTTTGATATGTTAATTGGATCTCTTTTGTGAATTTGTTGGCTTTTTCAACCAGTTTCGTGGTCCATTCTTCGAGATCCGTGTCTTTGTTTATTGACTGTTGGTCATTTTCTTCTCGGAAGGCTTTCCAGTCTGTAATTCTTGCCTTTCCTGTTTTTACGGGTGTTCGCCGATGGTCAATTTCCAGTTGAACAATGTAGTGGTCACTACCGAGATTCTCGTCCAGTCTCTGCCATTCAGCATGGGTGATGCCCCTCGTGAAAGTGAGGTCAGGGGTTGTGTCTCTCGACACACTGTTGCCCATTCGGGTGGGGTATTGGAGATCATTCCACAGCGTAAGGCGGTGTTGTTGAGCCACGTTGTGGACATTTTCTCCTTTCTTTAATGACCTTTCATACCCCCATGCCACGTGGGGTGCATTAAAGTCTCCTACCACCACCATCTTGTGACCCGCGGTCAATTTCAAGACGGGAGAGCTATGAATTAAACCAACCGCGTGACGCCAGAGGGAAGGTAAGCGGGAGTGGGAAGGGCGCGAAGGAAGGGAGGGTTGTGAGGGGATTGAACTCTACGAAAAAAAAAACGACTGTGGAGAGCCTCTTCGAACAACAGCGGTGAAGAGCAAAATGAAATTAAGCAAACAAACCTGTAAAGTCCCTTTCCTTGTTGCTATTCCCTCCTTCGCAGCACATGGCCACTTGGGGGATGGGCCCGGAATGGACCCTTGAGGAACTAACGTGTCCGGTTCGCAAAATTCGTAACACCGTGGATTCGAACATCAACACTTGTAGGATAGTGCGTGCAGCGTGAAGCCTGAACGTGCTGTCACGGGAGTAGGACAGGTGCACACCACCCTAGCAAAACCCCGATTCTAGAGAGGCTGTGGTGTGTTCCACTCTGCTTGCACACTAAGACGAACAAATGAAACAGAAGAAACTGGCGCAAACACACAACAACAGAAAAAAAGCCGTTTAAAATAGTCCGTGCCAAAAGAAAAAGAAACGAAAGCGAGGAAAAAGGCGCAAGTACAATAAATTAAAAAAGAAGTTGCTATCTCACCAGGGGTTCCCCTTAAAAGCACGTAAGCAGACTGAACCGCGCCGAGGAAATTTTGTGTCGAAAATCGGAGGGTTTCGATAACGTAATACGAGCAGCGACTGTTTTGAATGTGGCGCGCTTTCATCACCCGCTTTCTTTTTTTGCCAGTCGGCCATAGTCACGTGATTGCACTGTGTGCCACCAACGGCAGAAACATCTTAGGACGAAAAATTCCGAACAAAAAGCTCATATTAACGCATGAAATAAAACATAATATGGACTTAGCAGTGAAATACAGATCAATAAAGTAAAAGTACAATAAACTGAAGTAATTGGATTTGCGTGCCCCCAGTAGCCCCCAGTGTAGCAGGGGATCGAAAGAAACCACTGAAAGATGCGCCACGCCCTAGTCGCGCATCCTTGGTGCGCGCTGCCCTGGGCTGATTACGTCACCTGAATAATCAGCAAATAGCATGAATCACATTTTTAATGCATTTTTACCCTTCCCCGAAATATTATCATGAGCTTTTTATTATCACTACAGCTCCGCCTTGGCCGAGTTTCGCTCAAACTCGGGCCTTCTGGAATAGCACCCCAGGATTGCGGACGACATAGTCATTCTGAGTGAGACTGCAGAACAGCTGCAAACAATGCTTGAGGAACTACAACCGGAAAGCACGGCTGTGGGGCTAAAAATAAGTACGAATAAATCGAAACTAATGAGGAATAAGCATGCCAAAAACGTCCTCTTCAGCTCAAGCAACGAAACGCTAGAAGCAATTGAATATAACTACCTTGGACAGACGGTTATGCTGACCCCAACCACGAGAGATAAATCCCGGCAGAGTAGACATGGGTTGGGGACCACTCGGCAAGCACTCCCAAATAATGAAAAGTAAGCTAACTCTGCCACTCAAAAAAGAAAAATCTACAACCAGTGCATACTGCCAGTTACGATATACGGAGGTGAAATTTGGCGCGTTACTAAACAACTACAAAGCAGACTTGGGGCGGCTCAACGGGTGACGCAGCTACTGAAGAAAGGAAAGCTAGCGGTTATGTGGATGAAAACCATGATGAATAAGGACTCATAGGGAATGGGGCTTTAGTGGGATGACCGGGCGATGGAAACTCATGTTTGAACGCACAACAAGGGTGATTATTATGGAAGTGTATATATGCGGCCTTTCCCACTTTCTTCCACCTCTTTTCCACTTTGTCGTCTGCTGCCTTGCGCACGTATTGTAGCTGGTAAAGTAGCCGCCTCAGGTAGATGCATTTCTTTTTATGCCCTTAAAATGATTTTTCACTCAATTTCCCGCCAGTGCAGCTTGAGTGCTGAGCTTCGTCGTAAATTTTCATAGACTGAAAGTACACTTAGCAAAATGTATAGGATAGCAGATTAGCACCATATGTATATAAGAAGCTAAAACTAAAGGCTGGGATATGGAAATGACAACGGCGTATATAGAAAACAAGAATTTGGATATTTATGATGGAGATGCGATAGTTTCGTAAGGGGGGACACGCCGCGTGATTTATTGTCCTGTTGCACGCACAAAATTCGCACATCGGAATGACTTATGGAAAGTTCCACAGAACGCCGACGGCGTGCATAAATTAAGTGCGATGAATGAAATACCGGTACATTCAGACTTTAAATTGCTCCTCGTGTTTTCACGCGCGCCTAAAGTGAAAAGTAGGCACAGTCGTTGTCCCGATTTTTACTTGAGAATTCTTCTTGTAGTGAACGATTGGAAGTTCTGGTGTGCTTTAATCAGACAGAGTAAACTAAAAATAACTTGATAAAGCATTTGTCGAGGTTTTTTAAAACAGGAACGTTATAAAAGGAACCATCTTTTGAAGGGTGGGGAAAGCTTTCAGTTAAGCTGAAATTTAAAAAGCTGTTACTTGTGGAGAAGCTAGTACATGTCGGTTCCGTGAATAACTTTCTAATTACGAGTACACGAGCTCTTGCTTATATTTTTGTGGTTGCAGTTTATGAATGTATGTTTTGATATGAACGCGAAATCAGCAGCCTGTGCTCGCCCTCATTAAGTAATAAAGAATGTACAGAAGTGTTCGTGTTTCATCCAGGAAACAATTATTTGTGGTAAAGATAAAAACTACAGACTTAATCACAGCGCTCCTTCGAAATAGGTGGAATTCCAGGCGCAGCTACCTGAGATTGAGGGAATTAGTTGCGTTATTTTTCTGTACCACTGCACAATTATATTCCTGTCTGCCTGCCGTTTGTACACATATTGCGACGTTAAAATGGGAATGAAAGCAACAGGCACGAATATGCATTTTTCAACAGTAAATCAAGGCCCTTACCGATATTGTATGTTTTTATACTGGATATTTTAGAAGGTATGCTTTAAAAAAACACAAACATCGACAGCTGTACCTTGTCAATTTCCATGCCGTTAATTACGTTAGAGAACATACGCGATTGAAGATGCAAAACTTTCGCCCTGTGTGTGACGTACGTGAAGTTAACTTAATTTTCAGGCTAAAAAAGATTTCAGAGCCTTCAAAAATTCTGGTTAAAACTTTTCGGGAAAACTTCGTTTATTAAAGTTCCTGAATTGGGCCAACCTTGCGGAACATGGCTTCTGCAGCCGTTTCCTCATGCAGCCGCCAACATCGTTTCCGGTGGAACTTTTTTTTTCAAGTGAATTAGGTATTTTTATGGCGTTTTGGCTTGACAGTATCCCATGCTGCAGGGAGGAACGAGCAATCGCCTCTGCTTTTACCCAAGCTGAAACATAATCATAAAAATTGGAGCCCTCCGCTCCAGGCGCCTCATACCTGTGGCTTGCTCCTAGAAATAGGTTCAAAAGTTACAGTAAAAAAATGGGTATCTGAAATTATATTCCGCCCCAAAACGTGGAGTTCAGCAGCACGCTCAAGAAATGAAATTTTCTGTCTCGTGTTCAAAGGTGCATAAAATTTTCGTTTTTATCTGTTCTTTTGTCTGAAGAGGATAAGAGCGTGCCATAAAATTATTGCACGAGATGAAGATGTACAGGGGTGCGGGGGTGGGCATCCAGAACATACCTTATAGGTTTTCTGCCGCAAACTTTCCTGCACGAAGAAGACTGATTACGAAGTTTAAAATTTCATTTTTAGTTTAGAGTTCGTTTGCTACGTTTCACTACACACGTTTTTTGTCGCCTCAGAACATTTTATTGTTGTTTGACGTTAGCCAAAGAAAAGCTGTGCGCACGCTTGAAAGGCACACTCAGCCGTAAGATCAGTGCCTTAATCCCCCCAGAGTGCACCGGTAGTAAAAAAAGAAAACTTTAGGATTCACAAAGGCACCTGCATTTTTACATAGACGCTGTTATTGGCACTTTCACCCGTGTCGTTCCTGTACATCATCGTCGTTGTTGCTTTCCACAAAACAGTAGTGGTAGTATTACGTTCAATGTATAAAAACAGAACCCGTTTTCCTATTTGGGCAGATGGTTGCCGAAAAAAAGATGATAAACGTAAATGTGGAGAAACAAAATTGTGCCTCTGAGCAAAACGTATATGTACCCCAGCGGTAGTTACCTAGGGCATTGCGAATAGTTTGTTTTAATGCACAGCGTTCTTTGCCGGGTACCTCTTTCCCCAGCCAGGACCGTGTAACGCCCTGCCTTTCCACAAAAACGCATATTTGGCTGAAGTAACAGGTTTAATCGTTATGAAAGCGTAAATGAACATAATTGGTCGGACAGAAGTTTTAAAAACAAAAAAAATATGGAAATAAGTTAATAATAGCGAAAATGGCGAACCGTGCAATGTTCTGTATTTCAGCAAAAACGCAGATTTGGCGGAAGTAACATCTTCAATCGTTATGATAGCGTAATTGAGGATAATTGGTTTGACAAAATTTTGAAAAACGACAAAATAAGAAAAAGAAATAAATCTGGCGAAGCTCGCAGTAAGCAGCCCAAGGCTTTAACGGTAGCGAAACTGCAGAATTTCTTTCCACGGTAGCGCTGAAGGACACATCACCAGGCATTGGAAGTATGGAAGTGTTTATTTACATGTACAGTTGTGGCTTTGCACTGTGCTAATTTTAGTCATCGTCATATGTATCGACATCGTCGAGTTCCTCAGGCCGAGCATTACATGTGCAGCAGAGCTTGGCGCAGCTGGGGCGCAGCGGTGGCACGTACGACCCATGCGCATTGTTCCTGGAGTCCCGTCGAGGTATCGTGGAGCAGGTGTTGCGCTTGCTGTGGCGTTGTGGTTGCCAGGCAACGCGAGGCGCTTCTCGGGGTTTTCACTAGTTTTTTGTTTGCTAATGCCACTGCGTGTGCCGGGGACTCTCGGCGGTCGCTGCGAGGTGGCCGCTCACGAGCGCTAGGCATTTTCTTGGTGTTTTTAACCCGTTACACGTTGCGCACCACTCCTTAGGGCCAGCTAGACCAGCTCCGCTGTTAAAATAGTGAAAATTGCGAACCGTGTAACGCCGTGCACTTCCACAAAAATGCAGATTTGGGAAAAGTAATGGATTTAATCTTTGTCATAGCGTAAATAGATATAATTGGACAGAATTTTGAAAAACCAGAAAATAACAATATAGAAAAAAATTGCGAAAATGCCGAACCGTGTAACGCCCTTTATTTACACAAAAATGCAGATTTGGCAGAAGTAACACCTTTAATCGTTATAATAGCGTAAATGGAGATAATTGGTTGGTCAGAATTTAGAAAGACAAAAGAAAAATTGGCTGTAAAGAACTCACACTTTAGACAGGCAGCATGAGAATTTTACGCATTGGCGACGATTGCCTCAACTTCTGCAGATTTTTTAGCCTTGAAAGTGGGGCTGAGTGATTGAAGTAAGAATTTACCGTTTTGAATACCTCGCCCCTCCTCATGTCATGTTATTGAATGGCGGATGGCGCTGCATTCTCCGTCCTCAAAGTGTACAGTTGTTACTTGCGCCCTGAAGAGCTTAGAAGGGACAAGGTTAGAGGGGGTTGGGAAGACAGTTAGCGTGATTCGCCGATTCAATGGTGTCAATTCTGTGATTATGCGACCTAATGATGATCAATGGACCACCATTTGAACAGTAATTTCCATCATTACCATCGTCATACTTTTTGTGTCTACTGCAGGACAAACGCGTCCAACGAAGAATAACAGCCAAGCTATTATTTCACCATGGTGGAGACATTGTGGTAGAAAAGCTCGCGTGGTTACTATCGTAATGCCTTGCGACCATAAAGGTGCCAATTTATAGAAAATGCAGACCTCATTCCAATAAACAAAAAAGGTCAATGTTAAATATCAGGTTTTAAAGACCACGTGTTTTCTTTCTGTTTTCTCCGAGTATCTTCATGTTACACTCCACTTTTAACGCACCTGTATTTCCGCATAATTCTAGATTAAACCATAGCGACGAAGAGGGGTCGGGAAGAGTATTGTACCCAGTAGACTACCCAGCCAGTCCGCCCCAAATAAATACTAGGGCTCATGAAAGCTGTGTCCCGGAATGTCAGTATTACGAGTGAAAATCAGCAGGGTCTTCTAATGTAGAAGGGCGTCTACTGATGGAGGCTCCACCTTACAAGGATGATCTATCTAGCACTGAAGAGCCGACGCATGCGGGGTGCGCAGCCATTCCAGCACCTTCTCGGGTACCGCCAAACGCCAGGGAAAAGCGCTGAAAGTCGTGATGTTCGTGCCACACGAAAGGCAGCACTATATTTCTGGGAATATATTATTCTCACTATAGAGGTTATTTTATTCCGAAGTCGTGATTACAAGCATCCAAATATTTATGCCGCATGAAAGAAGGGTGCGTCCTGCGTAGTTCGCGAGCAGCTACCCCATGGAGTCATAGGTTCGAACCCTTGCCGATTGATTGATTGATTGTGTGGTTTAACGCGCCGACGCAACGCAGGCGATGAGGCGCGCCGTAGTGGAGGGCTCCGGATTAATTTTGACCACCTGGGGATCTTTAACGTGCGCCGAAATCTCGTACACACGGGCGTTTTTGCTTTTCGCCTCCATCAGAAAAGCGGCCGCCGCGGCCGGGAATCGAACCCGCGACCTCGTGCTCAGCAGCGCAACGCCTTAGCCACTGAGCCACCGCGGCGGGTAACCCTTGCCGAGTGGCCGACACCGGCAAATGCATTCAGGAATTAAGGTAAACACGTTGTCCAGCATAAACGAGTCTTCGCAAAAAAAAGTAACGTTTTTTACCAGTAAACAAGGCAAATAACTGCCGTCTGTATCACAATAAGCAAACCCGCCGCGGTGGCTCAGTGGCTAAGGCGTTGCGCTGCTGAACACGAGGTCGCGGGTTCGATTCCCGGCCCGGCGGTCGCTTTTCTGATGGACGTGAAAAGCGAAAACGCCCGTGTGAACGAGATTTCGGCGCACGTTAAAGATCCCCAGGTGGTCAAACTTAATCCGGAGCCCTCCACTACGGCGCGCCTCATCCCCTGCGTTGCGTCGGCGCGTTAAACCCTACAATCAATCAAATCAATCACAATAAGCAATAAACAAAGGTAAATAAAAATGTCGCGGTACTTACCCCAGTATTTTTAAGCAGCTCTGTCGGTGGCGCCGTTTTTGCGTAGCTGTCGTAAGCACTTCAATAATTGGTGTGAAAACAACTTAAACAACAGCGAACTCCAGTAATTTGGTTGAACACCACTTTAACAGCTAAGTTATGAATGGGTAGAATTTTCGTGCCCATAAATATTCCGCAGGAGTAAACTCAGATACCAAATTTGTTAGAAAAGTGAGGCGTTTCAAAGCCCAACGCGTTCGGGTGTTTGTTTGTTGGTTTGTTTGTTCGGGTATGTGCCTGCTAGCTTTTTTGGGAGCTGCTGGTATCTATATTAAACTTCCTTCCTTTTCTCTCATCGTAGCGAGGGGGCCGCGTGCAATCCGTACTGCAGGACGCCAGGGACGTGGAAAATGTAGAAGTGCGCAGTACACGCACTCTCTGCTCAAAGGTGCCGTGCTATTATTCTCAGCCACGAACTGATACGTCTGCCCCTACATTTACGACCACCTAAGAGATTGCATGGCATCGAGGAATGGCTAGTCGCAGCACTACTTCCTTGAATATTATGCATACATTTGTTTAAAATTCTCTATCACCTCAGCGTCCCTGGTCTACTACTTTCAAAGAGAGGAATGACGTACGATTTTTTTCGTGAGTGGAACCGTTGTCTTGAAGCGTGCCATATTGCGCGAACACTGCAATTTTTTAGCTATAGTAAGATACCGGCTCAGGGAACCAAGGAACAAAATTTTAAATGCTTGAAGCAATTGTGCATTGGAAATGACCCCATTTGTACGCAGACAATGTGCCCCACTAAATTTTACCAGGTGTTATTGGCCGTAACACGACACGAGGAAGGGAGTCAGAAGAGGACACCGTAATTAGGTGCAGATAATCGGGCAGATGGTACCACGTAGAGTGTATTGCATGACAGCGTTCAATCCCGAAATTACAAAAAGAAAGTATTTTAATCAGTCTAAAACTCAAATAAAACACCCTAAAAATATTTGAAACATCCTACCAGATGTGCCCAGTACTTTGGATTATGTGGCGGCACAACACCTGAGCCAAGTATTACGACTTTACATCCACCAGACAGATCGCACAATCTCCCAAGATACTGTTAACGCTCTGTGTTAGCCATGTTCCAGACGTTTTATTTTTGCCGATGGTGTCAGGGCGTGGATTATCTCTGCGAATGTCCATATGTCAAACAGGTGAAGCCACAAAAGTATTGAATAATTCTTTGAAATGACACCGAAACAAAAACACGCCACAGGTATACGTAACGTAGATAAGGTATCCATGGTGCTCAGCCAGATTACGGTGTTCAGTTCTGTGCTATCAATGGCTTATAGATCGAACTTAGTTCAGCCACAAAGAGCAGAAAGCAAACTTTCAATGAGTTATTCACCAGGGCCAACTGCACGAGGTCGACCGGGCTCAATTTTCTTTAGCCAATTTGAAAATATATGGGGGCTGACATAAAGACACCTTTACTGCAGAATAAACGAAAGTTATGAATTTTATTGTTCTCGGATTCTGAGAAACCGCGTGTATACAAAAAATGTGTCTACGGAATTAGGTGGCAAAAGTAAGTTACAATTGTTTTGAAGCGAATGTATCACATAAAGGTTATAACATTACAGTGTACCCTTACACAGCGGTACACGTTATGCTAATATTTTAGAACACCTCTGCTGTATTGTCACGAAGCCAAAAACAATGCGGAATTCTTTCAGTGAAGAAACCCGGCGTGGTGGTTCAGTGGCTAAGGCGTTGCGCTGCTGAGCCTAAGGACGCGGGCTCTTTTCCCAGCCACGGCTGCCGCTTTTCCGGGGGATGTCAAAAGAAAAAGAGTCAGGGTGTTCGAAATTTCGGCGCGCTAGAGACCCCAGGTGGTAAAATTAATCTTGCGCTCTCCACTACGGCGCGCCTCATAAACCGTGTAGTGTCGAAGCCTTAAACTCCGCAATCAATCTATTTATCAGTTACTTGGCACTTGCCAGCAGCGGGGAAGCGCAGCGCTTCGCCTGACTGCCGGGCGTTTTGCAAGCACCGTGAAGATACGAGTGCCAGAACCGAAATCACCCGGACGCCGCACGTGTGGAACAAGCACGCTTCAACCATGATCTTTGACAAGTCAGCGACACCCGCTTCGCCGCATCACCACCAGGGATCATCGCCATAAAGCAGAAACTCAACGACGAAACCAACAACTTTCCAGCAGCGGGCAGCGCTGCACATCGCCTGACTGCCGCGCATTTTGCAATCACCGTGTAGGTTGGAATTGCTTCGCTTCAAATTTTTTTGATGCTGTCTTTCTGCTGCCAGTAACAAGTGTGCTGTTGTATCTTTGCTTTTATTTTGTGCGGCACTTGCTGTACCTGTTTAGCTATGTCTGCTCACTTCGAGAACTTCAAAGAGGAGTTAAAGCAAGAAATAAAAGTATTTAAAAGTAAGATTGAGCGCGGTCTTAGGAGGGAGCTGAGGGAAATGAAGGAAAGCCTAGACTACATCAACAAGAATGACGAAGCAAAGAAGGGCCGCGAATTATTGGAAAAGGGTAATGCAACGCTAAAAAAGTGAACGAGTCGTTAACTCATGAATGCCAGCAAGCAAGGAAGCACTTGAGGAACAGGAAAAGAGAATAACAGCAAGCGAGCAGTACTCAACGAACTGCAACATAGAGGTAAAAGGGGTAAAGGAAGAGAAAAAGGAAAATTTTGAAGAGATTGTGCGCAAACTTGGCACTCATCTGCACGAACCACTGGCGCCAGCAGACATAAAAGTCTGGTACTGGGTAAAAACCAAAAATGAACCAAACTGCCAGAACATCATTGTACAATTCAAGACCAGATCAACGCGCGACTCCTTGCTTTCCAAGGCAAAAAAAGCTAGGCCATCAATGAACGATGGCCTTGGCTTTTCAGCAAACACAACGGTGTTTGTGAATGAGCATCTCTGCCCTGCTCTGAAAAAGCTACTAGGCATGGCCCGTGGGCACGGCTATTGCCAAGCAGTGTTGCACACGTTCCTCTAAAACAGGAACTAAAGCTCGTTCCTCGTTCCTTCCCAATTTTGAAACGAGTTCCCGTTAAAAGTTCTTTTATTGCGAAAGGAACGCGTTCCAATTCTACTTCGAACATTGGAACGTGTCGTTCCATTAACGTTACATTTTATTTTTATTTATAATGTGGCGTCGGATTCCTGATGGGAGGCAAAATTAAGTGAGAAATTTAAAACTCACCTCGAACTACGTATATTATAGGAATATGAACAGCGCCGGCAGCCCTATATCTGGAGATAAAAAGAATCTAAAGAAACGCTCCTAGATGATTTTTCAGGGAGCACCGGACAACCTCCAGATATGTCTAACTGCGATTTTGGTGCTCGTCTATTATAGGAGCAATACATGTGACACTTCCCACAATGCCCAGTAAGGCTACTGCGTTTCACATATGCAAATAGAAAGTTACTGACATGCAGGAACGTAATTAAATGACTTGCATAAAAAACCGCGTCGAAAGGAAATATTCATAGGCCTTTATTGAATGCTGACTTATTATTACAGTTTATTTAAATTACCTTACAGGCCCCTTTGCAGGGAAGTTAGTAAGGGGTTAAAAAAGTGAAGCTTTGCGGATCACACAGCACAAATTTGCGAGTAACAATACACACCTGCACAAGTAATGACTACGAGGTTCGCAATCCAAGTTTAGGTCGGAAGAAGATAAATAAAAGCCAACAGCGTAATCACACACAAAATCTACGCTCAAGAATTACGAAGTATGCCGAAAACAATCAGGATAGTATACAATCAGGATAGATTATAAAGGAAACAATCAAAGATAGCCAATTATGTGGCCACGACGCGCAAATCAGTTGGGGTGGTTAGAAATACGCCTTAAAGAAAAGCACAGGTAATAACAGGGAGCACAATCACGCACGTAAAAAAACATCTACACTATAAAAAATATAGTCGGACACAAAGTGCGACACTATAAAGTAAAAGAAAGATCAATAAAAAATAAATAAAAAGTAATGATAAAACAAGAAAACACGTGCCGTGGTACAGAAACGACAGATTCTTAGGCTCTTCAAGCAGAAAAAAGTTAACGACATAACAAAGTTTTTGTTGTGGCAGAAGAGAAAAAACGTAGAATGAATGAAAAAATATGAAAACAATTACTGGGGGAAAATGCCCGAATAAATAGTCGCAACTAAGACGAGTGCCTTGTTTGAACTCAGCAAGAGTTACATCTCGATGTTGGAGAAGACAGACGAAGCCATCTTTTTGTCAACACTTCGTTGGCAATGTTGAAGACCCGTTCCACGGAAGTGCTTGAGGGTACTGATGGGCTCTACTTGAAGAAAAGTTGGTTTAGACCCCCGAAGGTCTTCATCTGCGACTGCGGGTAGTCAAATGGTACCAGCAAGTACCGCGACAGCTCATCCTGTGCCTCGGCTGGGAGGGTTTGCTGCCAGAAGGAAAAGAAATCCTCTGGCGCGGACGAGGTGGCAAAATCTGCGCTGGATAGCTCGGCCACCGCAGCCAGGTCTGCCTTCATGGGGTGGTCGCCTTGTCTCGCATAGAACTGTCTGGGATCCATGACAGCTTAAATCTTGGGATTAAGCAACTGGCGACAACGAGCTCGCGCTCGGAATGTATCATATACTGTTCCCGAAGAGGTGGAAAGATTCTCCCTTCAACTGGGAGGAGGGCGTTTCTCCCCCTAGGAATGGAGGAAGATTTCCCCCTTTTGTGAGCTAAACAGATGCTTTCGAAAACAGTTTTTTCCACAGATCTGTTGCAGGCTGGAATTCTTTACCTCTTTATGTTTTAAAAGCAAAAGATTTTGCAGAAGCGTTAAAGCGTCATCTTTTTTTCAAATTAATGTGTTCTGTCGTGTTGCTCTTGTAATAAATGTGTATAAGATGCAGGGTACCATGAATTGTTTCTGATATATTTATTGCCTGTGTTCGCTTTCGTACTCGTTTCATTCCTATGTTTTGTATAAGTCCCTCCTGCTTGGGTCAAAGCTTTGACCTGCAGTATCTGTAAGTAAATAAAATAAATAAATAGAGGAGCGTTCCTTCCCTGGCGGAGCTAGCCGAGCAATGCTTGTTATGCGAGCAAGGTCTAGCGATCTGATCGGTTTGAGGATCGAGGAGGTACAAATAGGTTGGTACTGTGGTTGCGTGAACATCCAAACATTACCTACCGTGCAGCAGAACTGCGGTTAGCATGCCATGACGCCAATCGTATACGCGTGACTTGCATCCGTCCCGCTAAGCGCTCCGTCTAGGTGTTTAGCGCGAACACGCCGCTGTAAACAAAGCAGAAGTCATAACGATTGCATTCAAAATCCTGCCTTTATTTCCCAAACGCTTGCACTCCTGCCGTTCACCGACTCACGAGATCACAAACATCCACTGCGGCCGTCACAGAAGACTAGTTTTAGTCGCCTTACCTTGCTACAACCGATGCATCAAAACTCAGATCGTCTGCAATCATGCACCTCAGCGCAAACGCGGTGCAGGCCATAGAGTTTCATACTAATATTAGTATGAAACTCTATGATGTAGGCGGCACAAAAAAAAAACGGATCCGCCGCATCCGTCCGAGCAAAGAGATGACAATGCTCGCCATCTAGCGAGCTCGAACGGCTCGAATCGTAAAAGTTTAAAAATGACCTATAGATGACGCAAAAAAAAAAAACAGTTGGGGAGGGCGATTGGCAGCTACTAAGCATCACTGTCAGTGGGCACTTACATCAAGGCATTTCCTGTATGGCTAACGTATATATAGCAACATTACAGAGGCTGCACGCTGGCGGGCACAAATTGGGGAGAAAGATATCACAACACAGTAACTTACACTTCGTTGAAGGCATTGTCAACGCACAATACATGCAATAGACAACAGAGCAAGCATAATACACGTATACATACACATTGCACAACACATAGTACACCTTTCACGAGTCCGCTAAGCACAAAGCAAAACTACACCTTAAACGGCCACAAAGTATTACCACTGATTGCAGAGCGTGCAAACAGGAACAATGAGATTGTTGTTTGTTTTGAATAACCCACAGAAATGCGTGAGCCTCAGCTGTGTTTTGTTGTTTCGTCAAATATAATATTGCAACCTTTCATTAGTTTCAGATTTCGTAAGAAGTAGTAGAGAGCTCAAACAAAAAAAAAAAAAAAACGTGTAACGAAACGGTACGGCGGGTATGCTTCAGCGAAGACCTTGCCTTCGCTCTTTTAGCGAAGAGCGCACCGCTGGTCTGGCAACCATTCGGAGACGCCAGCCGAAATGCCATGGAGCATTCGTTCCTCCATGTCATGCAGGAAAGAAAGGGTTTCCTTCATGCGAAATGCTATCGATGGTACTAGTACACTGTACCAATGCTACTGCAGTGGTCTTTTTGTTGTTGGTCATTGATGCATCAATATGCTGCTGTTCGAGCTCGTTCATGAAGAAATGGGCAGTTTAGTATAATCGCTACCCCCTTTTACGCTTGGGAGTGAGTAGAAAGCGTCCACAAATGCGGCGGTAACGCTGAACTGGGCGCAGGCGAGTCGTACCCAGCAAGCATGCAGCGGCTACCACGGAATGTGCGGGAAACACACGACTGGAGAAGCGTGTGTTTGCGTGCCGAGCACATGGCGATAAAAAAACAGTGAGAGGACAAGGAAGCCCCACATTTCAGGGGCGATGTTGCACAGAATAATCGCGTACGCCCGATCGGCGAAAGCCGTTGTGCAACGAAGAACGGTTTCGTTATCGGCGTCGAAGCCGACGGCAGATCGCAGACGACAGGGGAGAATGTATGCTCCCCGTGTCCGTGTTTCGTTGAGGCCGTACAGAGGGCGCTACGTGTAATGAGCTAAACGTAGAAACTCGCTGGGCTGGGGGAGAGAACGCCCATTTTTCTCCCCTTTTCTACGCTTTTTTTCTAAGAGTGAGCGAGAGCAACTCCACTGGCAACAATGCACTCGCGCCTCGCGCGCATTAATGCGGTAATTACCCCTGGCAATATGCGGTGGATTCACAAGGTACCTGCAGTGCCACTGGGACTTAAAAACCTTTCCCCGGCAGGGAACAATTTTATCATTCAGACGCGCATCCTGGCTGTAAGGTCCACTTATGAGATCAGCGGCCAGGCGCCCGGGCTGCGCGTGAGAACCCACCACTCTGTCTGGGGGCTCAACACTGTGGACTCTACGCCGCAGCCGTCGCCAATTCGTCAGGGCGCGCACGGGAGACGGATTGTCTGGCCCACCAAATACCACGGGGATAATCCCAAATTGAGAACGCGGACGGCGCCGCCGGGTTCCGAGAATCGTCGACATGAAGCGCGGAGGGTTGGAAATACCGCCGTCGAAGCGCGCGCCGCGCGAGACACCATTGTTAACCCGCCCCGGTCAGCACAGTGCATTGTCGCCGCCTTTCGCTCTCGCCCCGCGGGGTCGCGCGCACTTGCTCGTCCGCGAGCGTGCCGTTGACCCAAAGATGGCGGCGCCTCATTGAATATTCCGTTGAGCGCTGAGTGACAGCTGCCTACGTGAATTTGGGCACTCCCTTCCGCGTGTACGAACGCTACAGGGGTGTTCCCGAGAGAGTGTGATCTCGAGGTGTTATAAGGCCGAACTTGGTCGTTAGAAATCGTTCTTGTCTGAGCGTTGAGATGGACACTTCCCGGCGGGACAAGGAGTCTCGACCGTTAAAGCTACGTTGGGATTTGTGAGCCCCCTAGGCTAGAGGTTAAGATCGCGTCGGAAGTTTAGCGTACAGCGCCGTTCCAAGCAACTAGACGGATCTTGCGGTGAGACAAATTCTCGGCTGTCGTTACTCGAGCGGTTTGTGTATGCTCCAAGAATAGGAGAGTTGGACGAAGTTGAGGAGCTCAATTGATTTGTGCGCACTTGGAGCTAGCGTCAAGCTGAAGTTTGAAGTTTTTCCTTTTATTACTCATGTACCCAGTCTTCCTGCTGTAAATAGCTGTATATAAACTCTTCGTTTTACTTAATCAACTCCCAACGCCTCGAGTTCGCCAATTCGACCACCATCTCCAAGAACTTCAACACTATCGCCCTGCCAGCCCCCTGCCAAATCAACCGGAGCCCGGGCGATTGGGTTCCTAATCGACACCGGACTTCGGGGAAACGAACCACAACCATCTTTACTCTGGCCTTCCCAAAAAAACGATGAAAGGTGAAAAGAATCCTCGCGGCTGCGATATTCACCCTTCGAACGCCGCGTAAGCTCATGAAAGCAAGCACAAGCTGTGGCCCGCTGCGTGGTTATTCTTCTGCCTTTGACCTTCGACGAAGCAGGTTCCGTTGAAGGGCGGGAAAATTGGCCATCTTATAGGAAGAGAAACACAGTAGCTACTTGTGAATTTTTGTACTCGAGCCTTGGCATCAAAGACAGCCAATTCCCAGCGATGTAGCGTTTGCAGAAGGAACGCCGTTCCTGCCGTTTCTTCATGATCCTAACGAGTTACCATTACAGCTCCACTGATCCCTAATGAAACGGTGGCGTTCCCTCGTTCCTCCAAAAATGAACTAGTCAGGAACGCCGTTCCGTACTTCACTGTTGCCAAGAAAAGAGAATGTAAGTGGCAATGCGTATGGACAAAGGAGGGTTGAATTCTCAGCAAAAGAGATGAACACTCTAATTTCATTCACATACAAAGTGAACGAGTCATCGACATGATCGCGTAATGAAACATAATCACCATTTTTACCATCGTAACCATCATGTCCCTAGAATGCAATGATGTCAACGACATCGTTAGTAATAACGGCAGGATAGGAATCAGTTGCTTTCACCGAAATATACATTCCGCTAGAAATAAGGAGGAGCTCCTAAGTATCTTTTTAAAGCAACGTAATTTTACTTTTGACGTAGTAGTGCTTACAGAAACTTGGTTTGCTTCAGAGTATGACGTAATCATAGATGCACGTTACAGGACATTTTATTTAAACAGACGCAACAAGCGAGGTGGGGGGGGGGGGGGGTGCAGCTGAACACAAAAAACAGCTTTGAACGTGACCTTCTCCAACAGTTATCATTTTTCACCAATGAAATTGAATGTTTATCTGTTAGAAGTCGTAGATATATATTTGTAATAATGTATCGCCCACCCGATGGCAGCATTGATATCTTTCTTAATGGTCTTGAAAGTGTTTTAAAATACGCACATTAAAATCATCCAACATTAGTCTTGGGAGGGGTTGTCATCATAAACAACCTACAATCATCATCCTCGCAACATGAATTCGAAATACTGCTGTTATCAAATGGTTTCGGTCAACAGATCAAAATCGCTACGCGTATTAGAACAAATAGGCAAACATTACTAGGTGTTTTCATCTCCAACATCCCTACTGATAAAATTATTACAGGTGCGCTGGAATCAAGCATTAGTGATCACCTACCCATCTTGCTGTTTTCAAAGAAACCTACCAACCGAAGAAAACCTGAACCTAACCCAAATGTAAAAATTCAAAATATAAACAGCGGCAGTTCAGAAGCCTTTCGTTCAAGCATTGCCGAAATAAATTGGGACAAAGTGTATCAGTCTGGCAACCCAGATGAAGCATATGAGGAGTTTTTGGGCCTCTTCAGGGAGGCATACTCGCAATCGTTTCCTCTAGTTAACATTCCAAAGCCTTCGAAGCCACGTAAATCCTATATTTCAAACGAATGCTTGCAAATGATAAAACGGAAAGATAAAGTGTACAGGAAATTTCTGAAAACGCGTAAACCAGTTGACTGGGAAATATTTACGAAACATAGAAACAAAACCAATACCTTAATTCGGCATGCGAGGCAACAATATTTCTATAATTACTTTGAACTAGGCTGTAATCAAAAGCCAGACAAAGTCTGAAAAAAAAAATTAATGAACTGCTAAACCGCGTCCCCAGCCGGCAATTCATAACGCAATTGACAGTAAACAACAAAACGATTAGTGGCACTGATTTAGCTGACTCCTTCAACCAATACTTTACAAATCTTGTTACCAGCTCTCATTCCCCTGAGGCTGCAAATGCTGTCACCAAAAGGGATGCGAGTTTGTTTCTCCAGCCCACATCTGAAACCGAGGTAGGCTTAACCTAACGTCTTTTGCAAATTGCTCAGCACGTGACATAGACAATTTTCAAATCAGACCGGTGAAACATGTCTTTTATTTAATTGTAACTCGAATTACATACCTATATAATACTTCTCTCACGATGGGCATATTTCCAAAGAAGATGCAAGCATCGAGAGTGACTACTATTTTTAAAGGTGGCGGTCGAAATTCTCCTACAAACTACCACCCGTTCTTTATTCAACCAGTATTTTCCAAAGTTTTGGAGAAGTTGTTGCTCACTAGGGTAACAGGTGTCGCCGATCAGCTTAATTTTATTATCCCCGAACAATTCGGGTATCGTAAGCACAGATCTACAGAGCTTGCCCTCATTACCCAAAAGAAATTGATTTTGAAAGCGTTTTACGAAAAAAAGGTGTTAGCTGGAGTATACTTAGATCTTTCAAAAGCGTTCAAACGCCTAAATCATGCAACTCTACTAGCAAAACTAGAACTGTATGGCGTACGAGGTATTCCATTGGCTTTAATAAATTGTATTTACAAAATCATACGCTAGTAGTTTCAATTGGTGAACACTCATCAGATTCTCGGCCATTGTATGCGGGCGTTCCTCAGGGAAGTATTCTTGGACCCCTTCTATTTAACTTTTTCGTCAATGATATTACTAGAATAAGCCAAGCTCCGCCGTACGTCATATACGCAGATGATACAACACTTTTATTCTCCAGCTCTAATTGCCAAACGCTTGGATCTGTCATAAACAAAACACTTTAAAGCTGCATGGTTAGAACGTGGTGAATTCCTTGGAAATTAACACTACTAAAACCAAAACTGTTCTCTTTTCCCCTAGGCAGTCAAGCGCATTCCTAAATGCAAATAATACTCTTGGCAATAAAGCTATAGAAGTAGTAGATCCCGTAAAAAACACTTGGTGTACTATTCAACACAAATATGTCTTGGAACGCTCATGTAAACAATGCAATGACGCGCATATCGAAAATTGTTGAAATACTAGCTAAGTTTAGGTATTTTTGCTACCTGCTGTTTAACTGCATATCTATAACTCGTTTATTATGTCTCAACTAAATTACTACTTTCTTGTGTGGGGAAGCACAACCAAAACAAACTTCAACCAAATGCAAGTGTTACAAAAAAAAAGCAATACGACATATAGCTGGCGTAGAGCATCATGCGCATACAAGAAACCTATTCAGCAAACTCAATTTGATTTCAGTTCACAGCCTTTGTAATTAACCAAGGAAAATCGTAGGAATCTCACTTACACCATCATGACACTTTCATAACATCTATTGCGAACCACAGCAAAAGCATACAAATACCCAACGTGTTCAAAAGAGATATGAACTGTACGATTTTCGCGTACTACCTTTGGAAACCAAATTATTCGACACACTTTGCCTTCCTTGTAAAACCACCTTGTCGCCAATGATATGGCCACTGAGCTGCAAACAGCGTTGCATTAAAAATTGTTTTCGTTACAGCAGAATGATTGCCACAAAAACGACTTTCTCTGGAAAGATGTACTTTTGTGATGCCCGTTGGTCTCTGTAACCGGGGCTCGGACTTTGTCAAGTGAATTAATTTCACGCTTTTACTTGCCCCCCGCTTGTCGGAAATGAAGTTTTATCTTATGTTATCTTAGCTACCAAGGTTTAATGGAGCAAACTTGTCCTCGGCAATAATGTTAAACAATACCTACTTAAGCGTGGATGGAGCATTCAACACAGTGACGTGTCCACTTCAGAGTCTATGTACCAGGTTCTGCTGAACGTACCAACACTACTGGGTAAACAATCTCGGGAATGTGCATCCCCGCATTTACATAAAGAATAAATTCAATTATCGCAACCGTAATAACTAAAACGTAACCACGACGCAGCTTTTTCCTAAGTAGTCCCCCTCACTGAGGAACGGGAATACGCATAACGAGCATTACCTGGGTTATAAATAAGCTGGCAGGTCATGCCTTTTTGTAAGTATGAGTCGTCCTTCGGGGAGCTCATGCGCGAACAATTTGCGAAGTATCAAAGGGTTCAACTTCCCTCCGAGTATAATCGCGAGAATGTAGGGAAATGAAGACTGCGAACGAAGCACTTAGAGCTGCACAAAGAACCAGCCGGACTCTATGCGCAAGTAACGAAGAAATAAATAAAGATTACTCAAGCAAGACCGATAATGATGCTTAATCGGCTGAGCTGGCGCTAATTACGATTTTCCGTACGGACGCACAGGGTGAACCAGAGACACTGAGAACTAGAGAGAAAGTAAATACGAGAATGCGGCAAGAGCAACGGCTATCCCAGAAGACTCCCCCGCTGACAACTACGGGAAACTCGTGCGAGGTGTGTTTCATGCACGGCACACAGGGGAACGGACCGTTTTCGCAAGCAATGGTTCCTGTGGGTGTCGGTTCCTTGACTCGGTCCAGTGAGCCTGCGCAGTCCAGCGGAGGTCACGGTTGGTACTCTATTATATATAAGGCGTCTTTCAGAGAAAACACTCCCGGATGTTGGGATTTGCCTCACTACTTGCCCTTACAGCCGTCTATCGAAAGAGGACTCCTGGTGATGTAGTCGCGAATTTTACGCCGCCATTTCGCACAATTTCGGACGGCAGCATGCCGTTCGACAAAAGAACTGCGAACACTTTTACATTGAACATCCTTAAACAAATACAAGCATCTTCGGCGGCTATACGAAAACATTAAAATCTTCGAAATTTCTAGTACGTTAACTAACGTATAGACTCGAAAGTCGTCCATTAAAAGTGATATTACTATGGTGTTTCGCATTAGTTTTGTAATCACGGGTCCCTGGGCACTACCGCTATTCCCATCCGTCTTCTACTCCCATTCGCCCTTCCCAATTCCTCCCTTCACTTCTGACTGACTCACCCATCCTCTATTTCCATCGCATATTTCCCCCCTCCCCTTATGTTGTCTCCTTGCTTTTTTTTCTTCCCTATAACCCATTTTATTTTTTATTCAGATACTTCAAAGGCCCTTGAAGGCATCACGTAGGGTTAGAGTTACAAAAATACTTCAAATATGCCCAAAGCAATTACACAGAATATACAGAAAACGCAATTTTGAACGTGGTATAGGGGATGGCAAACACCAAAAAAAAAAGAATACAAGATTGAAAAACTAGCGAATACAAAGCATATAAGTGCATTTCGTCATGTCAAAAACACAACAATCTTACTTTTGTAAACAAACATTTTTAAACTGCCCTTCGAATGGTTTCCCAATGAGTCATGGTATTTCATAGATGCAATTTGTGGTGCCACCTTATTCCACGGATCAGCGCGGCAGCCGCGAGAACGCCCGTGTTCGAGATTGCGGAGCATTTTAAAGAACCTGAGGTTGTTATAATAAATCCGGAGCTCTCCACTACGGGGCGCCTCATCGCCTGTATAGCGTCGGCACGCTAAACCTCAGATCAATCAAATATTTCCTTGATAAATGGCAAAAAATACCGCTGATTGTCGAAGAAAATTTCTGCGTGCAAGCATGAGGCGGACTTTGAACGGCTGGTCGAGTCACGGAAAAATGAGATGTGAGGGCTTCATAAAGGACGATGGGGCATATGAATTGAGAGAGCAGGGCTATCAGTCGTCGTTTTTCTAGAGAGGCTAACTGGAGGGATTATTTGATAGCTGCGATGCTGGATCTTGTGGAGTAATTTTTAGTGATAAAACGTGCTGCCTTATTCTGTGAGCATTCCAGCTTATTTATTGGGTATTTCTAATTTCGGTTCCGTACTAAAGAGGCGTATTCCATCTTCGAACGGACTAGGTGGTGCAAGCTGAAAGTTTTGTTGATTGATTTTTGAAATACAAATGTCCTCTAAAGAAGCCAAGAGTTTTTCTTGCTTTCGAAATTACTTGATCAATGTGATCATTCCATGTAAGGTTAGAAGATCATGGAACCCCCAAATATTTTAATGTAGAACGTAGAAGTGAGCGCAGTCAGCTGCAGACAATCTAAGTGTTGAAGGCAGGTTGGTACTGATACCATTAATGTAAGTAAGGAATAAAATTGGTCCGAGTATGGAACCCTGGGGAACACCAGATCTAGCCTGTGCTAAGGCGGAATACTGATCCCACACGGAAGCAAATTGGCGGCGATTGATCAAAGAACTTGAACTCCATTTAATAATTTTGGCGTGTCAGTTGAGCCCACTTAGTTTCATTAGTAGGTGAGGTAAGGAACTTTATAGAACGCTTTGTTAAATCAATATATAAGGCATCATTTTTTATCAAGCCCTAAACACCTTGCTGAAGATCGGTATCGAGTACAAATAATTCTGTTTCCCAGGGCCGTCACCTTTGGAATCCGTGCTTATTATAAAAGAAAGAGCTACACTGACTTAAAAATTTCATAACTTCAGAACATCTGATATGCGCAAATAACTCACCAAGAATACTAGTCAAGGAGATTGGTTCATAATTTGAGGACACTGATCGGGCACCTGATTTGTATATAGGAGTGATACGGCCAATCTTGCAGTTTTCTGGTGCATTCCGATATCGAGTGACTGCTGAAAAAGAGCGGCTAGTATGGAAGATATTAGGGACTTTGTTGTCTAAAGTATTTTTGGGCAGGCGCCGTCTGGACCTGGCGCTGAGTAATTGAAAAAACGACCAATGGCACATTCTATACCCTTAGGTTTGATTATGACGTCATCCGTAGACGATTTAATAGATGGAAACACATGGTCATGAGGTAATGGGTTTTCTTTTGTAAATACAGAATTGGAAAGTAAGTTTAATTTTGTCGCAGCTTCATATAATGAGAAGCAAACCGTTATCTACTAATGGAACTGTGAATTGAGACGCGAGTTTGGGATATATTACTTTCCAACATTTTTTGGACTGTAATTAACATGTTGACACCGTCACCGTTAACAAACTCGTCTTTAGACGCTTCGATTTCTGCTTTGCATTGATGCAATTCTACTCCGCTGCACTGCCAATTACCATCTGATTTCGACAACTTGGATTTAAAATAAAGACGTCTCTTTTTATTGATTGCTTTTTGCACTTGTGACGGCAACCATGTGCTTTGTGTTGATGAGGTGATTTCAGTTTTGGGGACGTGCTTTTTTTTTAAGTTTTGTAAGCTTTCTTCGTACAGCGAGTCAGTTACCGTTTGGAATAGGGTAACCCGTGATTTGAAGGAACCACTCTGGAAAAGATAACCCTTCAAGAATGGCGGCGACATTTTCACGGGAGTAATCATAAATAATTTTCGCCCCTTTATCTCGTTTACTGTTTTTTATAATATATTCAGGGTGTACCGCGTTGTGGTCAGTAGTGCACTACAGTTCAGTTGTCACTACCAGGTCAAACATTGAGCTTCCACGTGTTGGTGTGCAAACCATTTGATGAAGGTCAAACACAGAAAGAAAATCTTTAATTCCCTGAATTCGCTCTTCCTTACGCCGCCTTGGGGCGTGCGCGCCTGCCAATTTATTGCAGGGTAGTTAACAATTGCGGAGACAATTATTAATGATGTTGGATACATGTTTAGAATTGAACTTAAGAAATCGTTTAGACTGCCGAGAAATCAGCAATAGAATCAGGCGCACGGTAACACACTCCGATTTGCCAAGTCACAGAGGGACACAACTGAACTAAGATTTACAAACTTTTAATATTGGATTCAATGTCAGAAGTGCAAGCACATGGATTTCACTGCAGCTGCAACTCCGTTCCGCCTCCTCGTGCGCCAACCTATCTTTTCTAAATATAAACTTTTAGAGAGGAATAGCTCGCTCCCATCAATTTCGGGTATAAGTCATGTCTCTGTCCCAAGAACAATATTTACAGAACATGCTTCAATGAATGCGGACAACTGATCTTGCTCGTGAAACAGACTTCGAAAGTTGCCCGCCAAGAATTACAATGAAATATTTTTTATTGCAATGTCTGTGTTAACCATTCTGGCTGGTTTCGTTCCTCCTGCACTAATAGCATCTTGCTCCCTGGCCGCAGAAACTTCGGCCTCATCGCGTCTTTAAAACTAAGATACTTCGTTCTTTGACGAATCAAATGTGTAGTATTTTTTCCCAGGAAAAGTTTATCATAACTGACAGCGCGTTTTTACTAGGATTACGTTCCTTTTAAGCGAAATTTCTGAGCTGTTTCCTCATGAGCAGCTTTCGAGCCGAGAAGTGTTCTTCAATCCACAGGCGTGCTTTCCTCAGATCTTTTAGTTTGAAAGCAGTTCTTAAGATGATGGTCTTTTTTTTGAAACTCAAAAAATTCACGATAATTGGGCGAATCTAATCTGTTTCAGGTCGGCCTACTCGGT
This sequence comes from Haemaphysalis longicornis, assembly GCF_048455015.1. Taxonomy (NCBI): domain Eukaryota; kingdom Metazoa; phylum Arthropoda; class Arachnida; order Ixodida; family Ixodidae; genus Haemaphysalis; species Haemaphysalis longicornis. The sequence continues at coordinate 128,983,410 of NW_027526335.1, read as the reverse complement.
GGGCGCGCTCTATTACCATTGTGTTAAAACCCACGTTAGCGAGCCAAAATTCTTGATGATGAGTTCAGTATCAACTAATTTTTTGTTTGTTTCTGCCGGAATACTTTTGAAAATGAGGGTATTTCTCCGCATTCGATTGTTCAAGTCATCAACGACCAGCTTGGTCTGTTGCAATTGCTTCATTCTATGGTGTTCAGATGGCCGTGTGATACTTGAACGACTGAGACCATGTTAATGACGTCGTGACAGTTTTTCCACTGTCACGACAGTTTTTCAACTTAGTCGCATTTAGACAGCGCTGAGTCGCCTTTGATGTCAGTGACGCCGGCTTAAATATGCTTCAGCATGATTGATGTGTCTTTCTTGAATCTTTCGTTTGACAACGTGAACGTTTTAACAAGCGCGAGGGTTAGGTCGACCTTTTCTGCGCCTGGCCTGGTTTCCACGTCGCCAGCGCAATTGATCAAAAGAGCAATACAAAAACAAGACAACAGAACACCATCCACTCATGCGCAAACAACTGGTGAGCAATGTCTTCCTGAACAATTCCTGGTCGTCTGGCCATGGGCCACAAAACACCATATCTGTGCGCGGTAAGTAGACAAATCGATGCCCGCCCATGATCAATGAAGTGACACTTGGCATTTATAGCGTAAACAAAACCAGGCTTGAAAGAGGTGTGAGGTCTACCCACTCACCTAAGGTACATGAAAAAATTAGTGCCCTTCCCCTCTGTGAAGAAGGATGACCTGCAATGCTGGACGCAGTCCACAGAGTGCTCGCAGTGCTCGAAACGAAACACTTTTATAGTAATTTTCGATGGAGCATATTTCCTAGCCAATTAGGTGAATGAACCCCTGACGGATCCAAGCTTTGTTCTTACAGATAAACAAAGACGCCAGTGCATGCGGTCAATGAAAGAAATGCGTGAGCTGCGGGCACTTCGCTGCAAATCTCCCACTTCTACAACTTCCCGTTCATCCACATTTATTACTTCCCCGGTCCCACTCACGCAGCTCTCACTCACCTCTGCCTCAGATACAGACAGAAAAATAAGCGTTCAGGTATGCCAAGAATCGTTATCGCCTCGTACACAAATAAAAGCGGAAACTGTGGTACAACGCACATAATTTCTTCTGCGCTTATTTTTTCTGTATTATTGTGTGACCAATGTGAAAGGCATGTCGGCAAATGTTTTCGAAGTCGGTCCGCTGGCAAAAAGCGGCAGAACAGACAACGACACAGGGCGTGCAGAGAGGGAAACCTCATGACAAGCCCTGAGTCAGCGGTGGGTTCACTGCGGGGGCACTGCGTTCGCATCGCTGCCATTGCCCGACACGCCAGTAGTTCTGTTCCTCCACGCGCCACCTAACCACCCTTGTACGCGTTGCAAAACGGAGCGGGACTGGTCTGTAGGGCGGGTAGGGGACAAATGAAAATGGAACAAGAGTTACGACGATTAAATGGCCATTATAGTGGACAATAAGATAATCGCTAGGCCGCAGGTGCCTCTAATAAAGCGAGCAAGCGTGACCACTGTTGGGATTGGGCCATATCACCGTAGCCACCACTGTTGCGACTGGCTGTCCGAGCGCAGTAACCGGTGTTGCGGCGTTGCCTTGCTCCGTACGCTATCGACGCGGCGCAGAGCAGAGCGATGAAGTTCTCGAGCCGACAAAGAGTTGAAGCAAACATTATATACGGTAGAATCTCGATAAACGGAAATCGCTTAAACAGAATTGCTGCTTGAACGGAAGAGTCGCCTGTAAGTTGGTTGGTTTTGTATTAAAATAACGTAACAAACTCTCGGTAATCGGAACTAAAATTTGTGCGTCACCGTGTAAAGGGAACCAGAAATGGTACTTTTTGTGAAACCCATCGGCATGAGAAACAGTTTTTTACCGTTCCGGCGGTTTTTTTTTCTTCATCCATTCTTTGTTTAGCGTCGCTGATCTCGTAAGCATCGTCTTGTTAGTGGTCAGCCGCGTTAGCACAACGAATGCAACATCGCAGTTCTTGTACCAGTCGTTCGGTCGCGATCTAAGACGCCGAGGTTACAGGGCTCAGCTCTTCCCGCCTCGTTCGTGCCATTGTGGTGCTATTCGCGCTTCATTACCGCGTTGCCGTCTTCTAAATTCGGTCGCTCGTAGGCACCTGCGAAGTTGGTGCCTCTAGCCTCCGTGAATATGCAGTTGCAAGGACTCAAACAAAAATGATTGATCCATTTTGTTGTGCACAGCGACTCATTTTTGCCAAACCAACTTTACGAATGCTGTGCCTAAACCACTTGTAGTTTTTTTTTTTGCTTTTTGAAAAAAGTATCAGCTACAATCACCTTCTAATGCTTCGAGTTCCATGAAATGGTATAAGAGTTTGTACGCACATAAATTTTCATTTTCATGATGATGATGTTTTAATGTTAATGGTGCAAGGCCAACTAGGGCAAAGAGCGCCAAGAAAGTGTTTTGATGAATAGGTGACAACTAAAATTGGTTCGAGGGAACACAAATAAAATCAATTAGACTATGAGTACGGCTGGTGTACAGGGGCAGGGTGAAGACAAAGATTGGGCAAGATAAATAAGGTGGCTGGTGTATAGGACCAGGGGTAAAACTATGGGTGGTATGTGGTGAGCTGTAAGAAGTGAACTTCTGACAGAAACTTAAACGTGTGCTGAACAGAAAACATGGCATCGTCTCCTAAAAAGAATGACCGATGTAATGGAATATGTTGTCTGTAGAGTTCTCTGAAGTGTTTGCGTCATGTAATGTCGAGTGCCTTGCATTGAATGAGGATGTGTATCATGGATAGGCCCTCCCCACACCTGCTACACAGGGGTCTTGGAGATCCCGTGAGCAGGTGCGAGTGCGTTACATGTGTATGGCCTATCCGTAAACCAGCTAGGGTACCTTCAATGTGCCTGTTGTGTGAGTCAGTAGTGTATTGTCCCAAGTGTGGTTTTATTACGTGTAGTTTGTTGCCTGTCTGTTCGCTCCAGTCTGCTTGCCAAGTTTTACTAAGGTGTCTGATGTGTGGCTAAAGTTCTGTGTAAAGTAGTGTTGCCATCTCTACTGTGTTTCGGAATGCAGCATTGGCGGCCATATCATCCGCCACTTCTTTTCCGCCAATACCAGAATTTGCACTGTCACACATCTATCTTACTAAACGGAACTCGTGTTAAACGGAACTAACTTTTTCGTTTCCTTGAAGTTCCATTAGCATTGCAAAAAGCATTACATGGCTCGCACAAAGGCGACAGAACGTCTCAACTCGGTGCCTTTGAAAAGTACCGCACTCGCCGCTGCTTCCGGGCTGATTTATAACCCCGGGCTTCCGTGGCAGCCGCTAACGGTTTGAATGGCTCCAATCGGGACTCTCGCTGGCCGAAGTTTGAATTCGACGAATGTAGGCGAAGCGATTCCGTCAGCCAAAGCCGCTAATGGGAAAGGGAAGACTACTCAGCGGCGCCGTCTCCAGTCGTGTTGCTGCTTGTCCGCTGCGTGCAGTTCATACATAGCATGACTCGGGACAGCCGTTGCGATTGGAAAGGAGAGGCGACTTTGCGGCGCATTCAAGTGGGGGCACGTCCGCCGCGCGCGGTTTGGGCCGGGCGCTCGGGTACAACACCACTGAGATGGTTCGGGCGCAAAAACCGGTTAGCCCAGTGTGCGACCGGCGTGCTAGAGATAGCGTGGTGTAAGCTTTCAAAGCCGGAGCAGTTCCTGCCAGTCGGTCAGAGAATGGTATTTGCGAAGGAAAGAAAATAGGTGCTCACGCATTCTTAACGATCCGCTAATGGATATCCCGTTAATAATTCCTTCGTAATTTCAAACGCCACGTCGGGCTGCATAGCTAACGCAGTAAAACCTGTGCCCCCCTACCCTTGCCTTGAAAGGCCCCGAGGAAGATTTTTTTCTTCTACTTTTTATGTGAAATGCTATGTGAGAATAGTCAAAAAGCTTGTCCAATTCTTAAATTAGGTGACTATGATGTAGCCGAGACAAAGATTACTTGTCTACGCCAATAAAATAACTTTGAAGCTGGGGGAAAATATTGCTCTCGTTAGGTCAGGGCATTCTTGGCGTGCTTTAGCCACGCCAGACGGTCTATATCGGGGCTACAGGCTGGGGCTCTTCAGTTGCAGCAATAAATGAACTCAGCTGTATCATGGAAGCGGACCGCAACAAAATAAACGGCATCGCCAGAAAAAGCATACCTTCTGCAACAACTAAATCCTTCAGTCTCACTCATTGCTGGCGATACCATGGAATTCGAAGTGCTTCCAACCACGAAAGTGTGGAGCTTATCGGTAGGGTTGTAGGGCCCTCTTCTGAAAACAGAATAAAATTACAAATTACGTTTATTGAAACCAACCAAGTGTGAGCGAAGTGAAAGAATGTTTTGCGGGTACAGTAATTACCACGGAATTCTTAGATGCTGAATGCTTGTTGTCAGGTAGTCATGAACAAATGAAAAGCCCTCCCGCCGCCGCCTACCTTACACCCCCCCCCCCCCCCCCCCCCGGAAAAAATGTGGCGCACAATGCAAAGATTTTGCGACGTTTCCCTTTCATTTTGTCTCGCAAATGAAATTATTTGCTCGGATAAGTGAGAGTAATGTACGATGATGGTACGATCTTCTTAAAATGCCCAAATTGCGCCAATATTTGATATACAGGAACCAAAACACAAACATAGGAGTAGTTGTCTATTACAGGTTGAAGCTAAAATTGTGCTATGATTAGCAACGCAATGGAGGTATATCGAATCACTGAAGTGCCCGGAAGTCTTTAGCATGCACTTAAATCTGGACACACCGATGTTTTCGTTTTTCGCCTGGTTCAGACGAACGTCACCGTGTCATCGGTCGAACCCAAGTATTTGGGCTGCGCAGCGCAGCGTCTACGCCACTGACCCTCCGCGGGGGTAACGTCCACGAACCACTGTGCCAGATTCTGTGAATTCCGGTTCGTGATCTTTATGTTTTTTAGTGTACGTGGCTCATCCTATGTGCGAAAGCATGTCTGCGGCAACCTCATTTCGGGATTGACGGCATCGCAAGCGCAGAATGGTTCTGTAGGAGGTAGTGTTGGGTCTGTTGCAGGGACAAGAAGGTAATTACAGTCGGGAAGTTTGCTCGTTCTCGCAGCCCGGATCTATCTCGGCGCGCGTAAGACAGCCCTGTGCACACATTGACAAAACTTCTCCCTCAAGGAATGCCGTAATTGCGAAAGCACCAACATCACCACTGCCTGCCTATCGGAAAATTAGGGCTTATTTAATTAGTGCTCGGGATAACCTCCGAGAAAGGCGGCTAGACTTGCCGCCGAGCAGACCGCGCTCGTGTGCGGGTCTGGGCAGTTTGGCTTCTCTGGAGACCGCAGCGTTCTTTCACGATTGTTTTAAGTTCTCAGGCAGGAGCGACTGTTTTTCGAGGCAATACCTAGCACAGCACAGTTCGTAAGTGCTCCGAGTTACCATCGGTAACCTTGCTTCTGGGTTTAAGATAACGAAGTCCTCCACGAGCACTTTAAATGCGCCGTCCATGGCTTTTTGGATAAACGTGCATTGGGAGTGGACTTCTGAAAACGTAGTCTTACGCTATCGTCGCCTGACAAAGAATAGATGCAGTAATAAAATGTTTACAGAACCAATGGCTAGACCTTAAACTTTGGAGGCTGGGTAACTATTAACTTGATCGGGTCAGACCTTACAAAGTTTTTTTCCCCTGTGCGCAACTAAGAACGCTCGAAGGATTCCCTTGTGCAGTCGGGTCAGCTAAAGCGCTTTGAATGCAAAAGCATTAGTGCTTCCCCTTGTGGCAGTTATCCAAGACTTCCTCACTGGGGCATCATGTTAGCGTCTCTTTGTTTTTTTTTTCTCCTCTGGCTCCTTCGGCTGCATGTGTGCATCGGCCTGGCTGGTCTATTTGCCTGTTATACCGGTGCACAAACTGGCGGTGGGGTCTCACGTAACAGCACTTTCCATCATGATACAGGGGAAAAAATTACTCACGCAGGCAGCACTCTAAGGACATTCTGGGCAAAAATTTTGCCAGAAATTCTAGATTCAGTATTTTTTCTGGCATGCCTGTAACTTTCCACCTCATGCATTGTTACATGCCCACTGATACACGCACTTGGCATGCCTTTAGTTAATTATAATCCGCCTCTTTCACAACCCCACTGCGCATGCGCAATCCCCTAGCGGCCAAGTCCCTAAGCAGTCCGGCAGGGGCAGCAGACGACATCCCCCACAGCTCCCGCCCAACTGGGAAGGGGTCGTGGTTGTGTTTACATCGTTTCATTTTTTGTGTGTGCTTGTTGTGCGCGGAACAATGCCCACAACTTGTACTGCGCTCCGCTGTAACTCGGAGTGCCGAAAAGGGAACGGTGTCGGCTTCTATCGCTTCCCGTTGGCCGCAGGCGATTGGCTACCGCGGCTTGCGTTGCTCGGGTCGGCTCGGGTGATGGGAAGTTTAGGCTTAGCATCCTGGCGGATATTTGATCGCCGCTATCCGTGCAACTGCGAATGACAACCCGTAACACAACTTTTCACCACGCTATCATCACCTTTCTCGCATGTGGAACTTTATTTAAGCTATAACTGCCGTTTGAGCGATGGGTGACCAAGACATCTGCGTAGCCTGATTCGATGCTCCCGCGCAGGTATCGCCATCTCTCGGCCGCTCGGCACACCGCGGCGACCGGTCAACGTAGGCTTGCATCGCGGCAGATATCTGATCGCCGCCTTTAAAATAAGCCCTGACAACAATCCCTAGCACAATTTTTCATCACACTAACACCTAGTTTCTCGCATGTGGAACTTCTTTTTAGCGATCAGATTGATTCAGAAGAGCAGTGACAAGCGCGGTTGCTGCCGTGGTCGGCGCTGGTTCGAGCCGCTGAGTGTGCCGAGCTGGCAGGCGCGGCCGGCGTGTGCGCCTGCCAGCTGGCCTGCCAGCCAGTGTGGGCTGTTTCCGAAGGCAGAAAATGCTTCACGATTGCTTGCTTTATCCATTTCTTGCGAACAAACGCGCAGAATCTACAAATTCAGCTCAGCGATCGCCGTAGCTAGTTGACCATGGAGCAAAAACAGTGGGCGGAGCGACGCCGACGACGCATCTCATGCGCGCATCGGGCCATGTGTCTCAAATTCACGCGTACGACTAGTCGTGGCGACAGTCGTAACGATCAGTTGCATGCGAATCGCGTGCACCAATCGTACATGTGCCCAGCGCTTAAAGGCCGTGTGCGAACTGCCGGCCTTTGTTCAGCTGGCGATCGCAGTTTATGCCAGACGACTCCAACAACTGCTCGCTCTGCTGCTCGGACGGTCCACGGATCTGTCCGAGATTTCTCTGCCAGCGCTCATTCAGTGATAAGAAGCCTCCTGGTATTATGTGGTGACCAGGGGCTGTCATCGTAAGGCGTTATAACACCATCACAGAACAAAAGAACCAAAAAACATCCCACTCGCGAGGGGCACGATCAAATGCGGAGCATTTCCGCGGGGGGCGCGCCTGCAAGTCGTATGGATTACGTATTGGTTGATGTTGTTGTAATTGTTGTCTTCCAGCGTAGACATTGTCGATGAAGTCGATGGTGAAACGTGAAACGTGCCGTGAACCTCCTGCCGCGGCTATGACGCAACGTGGAGCGGCTATGACGCAACGTGGCGCGGCTATGACGCAACGTGGCGCGGCTATGACGCAACACAATCCAACACAATCCACTTTAATTCAATCCAAACCAAGCCAATCCAAGCCAATCTAATCGAATCCAATCCAATGCACCTCGCGAGAGAGTGTTAGAGCGCCGAAATCGCGCCACCACACGAACGCGTGATGTTGACGTCACGATCACGCCACAAATGTTAGCGACCGGAGAGCGCGCGAACGACATATGTGGTTTAAGCGCGAACCGACCGCGGCGAGAGAGCGCGATGCGAGCGCCCCCACCTGTTCTTGCGCGCGAACCGACTGTTGCTCAGCGCGAACCCAACGCGGCGAGAGAGGGTGTTGCGCACGTCCCCACCTTTTGTGCGCCCGAACCGAACGCGGCGAGAGAGGGCGTTGCGAGCGGAGAGAAGGCGAGGAGGACGCGGGGTAGAGGGCGCACCTGTGGCCGACGGTTGAAAGAGTCAAGGATATAAGGCGTGTTCGTAATCTACCATTCTGTGTCGGCTTTGTGGCGCAGTGGGTAGAGCACCATGTACCTTGCGTTCCGCCCGCCGAGTCATGGGATCGAAATCTGGCGCCGGTAAGAATTATTTTTTTATATAGTGTAGGGGGAGCTATGCGGACTACGACTACGGACGTCAACGCGGGTGACATCGTGAGTTACTGAAATGCTCTGCATTTAAAACTTCGGCTGCTCCTCGCCGTAATCAACGTTACTAGAATAAACTCAGTTTCAAAGCTCCGCCGGAGAGGCGGTCCGCGTGGCCCCTCCCTGTTCTGTGGCGTGGCGGTCGCGAGAACTAGCGGCACTGCAGTCAAGTCTTGAGCTACTCTCGGCGCGTCGTCTGCTTCGGCGGCGGGCCGCCGCTGCAGCCGACCGGGTGGGCCGCCGCGCAGACGTACTGCGGTAACTTTCTAGTAGTGCTATTTCTAAACTTAAACATAGATAATCTTTCCAGTCGACTAGCTTAAACGCCTTCGTCCTTCTGTCGACGTTACCGCATCATATTTGTGGGCTGTTTAAGTGGAAATGAGTTGGGTCGCCTGTATGCACTTACCTGCACGCGCGCGCAGCTCTTTGGCTAGCAAAGAATCGACGGTCGGCCTATATTTTAACTGTCTACATTGCGTTTAACTTCATGTACGATAGTTTCCAAGCCAATTACGCTTTTAGCGTAGTTTAATTACCTCGACCTAAAATGACCCAACGAGTATGTGAAAGCAGCGCCTTTATAAGTGCTTTTATGTCCACGCGGCAATACGAGTTTTTTCTGAATCTCGTCGGTGCGAGGGCCCGTTAACCAGCTTCGGATGTAGAGTTCCTATGCTAACCTTTTATATCCACTGGGCTGGTCCCACCTCATCTCGCCTTTGTGCACTCTGTGGTGCATACGAACATTAGATCACCAAAGATGAAAGTTCGCTTCACAGTTCTGACACTCAGTTCATCTGTGACAAACGCACTCAAATTTTGTGAGTTCACATTAAAGTTGGATCCGCAATTTAAAGGTGCTCATGGTACGCCTGAATTCATAACGATGTTTGACCGCCATTTTAATGTCTTGAACTCAGGAAATCCGTTCAGCTGGTCATACAAGACACCTCTCCGAAAAGCGAATCAGGCTTAAATGAAGACTTTTTTTGAAAACGCTGAATTGTACAAAACATGACGCAAGGATGCACAAAAATAAAATCAGTGTTTGAGGGCCTCAAGAACACTGTATTTGCAGGACTCCTTATATGTATGCACGGTGTCAGCACCTTTTGATGGGTTTGTGGCGACGGGAAGCTGCCGAATTCGCTCACGCTCAAGATGACTCAATACTACATCGAAACATTTTTATGGTTGCGTAAAAAGGAAAGGGTGGCTAAAACAACGGCCCTATTGTGTGTCAATTTACTGCTGCCCACAAGCGTCTTTTTATTAAAACAGACGTTGCATAATCAGATACTGGAAACTCCTCTCGCGATATTATCACTGATCTCTGTCCATCAGCTGACGTAAGCCTCGTTGAGTCGCCAACAGCTTTCGCCTCATTAAGAAGATCATCGCTGTTGGAGGTACTTAATGATGATCCCTATAACAATCAGCGGGTCGACTTTACAAAGGCCTTTCCCTTGTTCTAAGTGCAGTAGTGCCATATATAGCAGTATTTGGGGCACGGAAAGTATATGGAGGCACATCCCGCAATGAATACTGCACTACACTGATGTCCACTGAGCTGACAGAAGTCTTTGCTGCGAAAACAAACGGTGGTCTCGTGGCACTATCGAAATACTTCTTGAAATTGCACCACGTCGTGGAAAAGGGGTTTCGTGTTCTACAGGTTTAATTCAAGGGTTAATGTTCTACACGTTTAAGGCAGCCGTTATATGCCAATAGTGAGTGCCTATAGTGGAGAAGTTGACAGTATTGTCTGAGCAAATATTACTTGCTGAGTTGGAGCCTCATCTGTTGAACTGCGATCCATTCGACAATAACATTTAGGTTTTGCCGAAGAAGATTGCCAACGTGTATTCAAGAATCAGGTTCAGCCCATTCCGATTGAAATCAACCGGAAAAACTTGCACGCAGAACGGTGTATGAACACAGCAGATACAGACGATTATTTCGTAAAATCTGCAAACGACAGATCCGAACCAGCATTGAAGGAAGCTGGCTAGCTAGTATGTCTTCGTATATTTTGCGGTTTTTAAGTGCGTGATTTTTGTATAAGTCGCCTCATAGCATACGTTGTGATAAATCAGGCATTTTTTAAAATTTATTACTCTTTCATCATGTGTAACTTTTTCCTTTTGAAATTTTGTAAACCCGGGGGTGAATAAAAATTCGTTTACCGTTTGTTGCTTCTTCCGTGCGCCTCTCTTCTGGAACGTTTCAGGCGAATATGCCTTACACCGTGAACGGCAGAATGGGTATTCGCTCATATGTAATCGCGTCCGGCTGATATGTAATTCTGTAAACCGCTGCAATGTGCATTTCCTTTGGGAGGCAGTAATCTGTTGTTTAGCCGCCCTTTCCTTTTTACGCAACCAAAAAATGTTTCGATGTGGTACTGAGACATCTTGAGCGTGAGCGAATTCGGCAGCTTCCCGTCGCCACAGACCCATCAAAAGGTGCTGACACCATGCATACATATAAGGAGTCCTGCAAATACAGTGTTCTTGAGGCCCTCAAACACTGATTTTTTTTTGTGCATCCTTGCGTCATGTTATGTACAATTCAGCCTTTTCAAAAGAATTCTTCATTGAAGCCTGATTCGCCTTTCGGAGAGGTGTCTTGTATGACCAGCTAAACGGATTTCTTGAGTTTAAGACATCAAAATGGCGGTCAAAGATCGTTACGCGTATACAGGCGTACCATGAGCACCTTTAAATTGCGGATCCAGCTTTAATGCGAACTCATAAAATTTGAGTGCGTTTGTCACAGATGAACTGAGTGTCAGAACTGTGAAGCGAACTTTCATCTTTGGTGATCTAATGTTCGTATGCACCACAGAGTGCACAAAGGCGAAATGAGGTGGGACCAGCTCGGTGGATATAAAAGTTTAGCATAGGAACTCTACATCGGAATCTGGTTAACGGGCCCTCGCACCGACGAGATTCAGAAAAACTGTCGTACTGCTGCGTGGACATAAAAGTTCTTATAAAGGCACTGCTTTCACAAACTCGCTGGGTCGTTTTTGGTCGAGGTAAGATGGCGGAGTAGCTATAAAAACTACGCTGAAAAGGGTAATTGGCTTGGAAACTACCGTACATGAAGTGAAACGCAATGTAGACAGTTAAAATACAGGCCGACCGTCGATTCTTTGCTAGCCAAAGAGCTGCGTGCGCGTGCATACAGGTGAGTGCATACAGGCGACCCAACGCATTTCCTCTTAAACAGTGCACAAATATCATGCGGTAACGTCGACCAGAAGTACGAAGGTGTTTAAAAGCTACTCGACTGGAATGATGATCGATGTTTAAGTTTAGCAATAGCACTACTAGAAAGCTGCCGCGGTACGTCTGCGCGGCGGCCCGCCGCGGTCGGCTGCAGCGGCGGCCCGCCGCCGAAGCAGACGACGCGCCGAGAGTAGCGCAAGTCTTAGCTGCACCGCCGCTAGTTCTCGCGACCGCAGTTCGGCTCACCCTCCTCCGCTGGAGGGGATGCGGAGCTCCGAAACTGAGCTTATTCTAGTAATGTTGGCCGTAATGTGGGATTGCCGTGCATACAGCGAGAACGCAGCCGGAGGAAACGCCGGTGAACCCTGCCGCTTCAACTTCGGCTACGCACGCTAGGTGGCAGCACATCGCAATGAAAGAGGCGGATTCTGGAGCCGACGTGGCGTAGTAATAGCCAGTGGCGTAAGCAGAAATATTTACCGGAGGTGTTATACGACGCTGGCAAAGATAACCCAAAAGGAAGGCGAGCCTGTCCGCAAACATAATTTTATTTCTACTTTCTGATCTAATTTCCCTTTTTGTTTGCTATAATATACTATACCTACGCGGAAGGTGAACAGGGTGGACAAAAACAGGTTAAATCCCGACGGGACAGAGGTGGTAATGGACCGGTCAGAAAATCTTGAGGTGCGTTTTGACCCCCCCTCTTCTACGCGCATGATAGTGTCGTTCCCGTGCCGCACAGGGAAGGCCCGGATGTCATTCCTTTTTACACTGAAACGGGACAGAGTTGTATTTCAAATTCATTGGCTTGATTTGTGTAGAGACATCTTCTTGATAAACTTGACGCGAATCGCGGGTTTTTGGCGGCTTCTCACTCTTTGGGTTGTCGGCCAACTTTGATTCAACGAGGAAACGAACATGCGTGTTCACGCTAATTTTTTGTGTTTTCCCATATTTTATGAGTTATTCGCAAACCAGAGAATAGCTTAAACCTGAAAACCGTTTTCGTCTAGCATGCGCACTTCGCGAGAAAAAAAATTGCAAAGCGGTGCGCGTTATGCGCGATTTTCGTCTCAACGCAGCACTCACGAACTCTTACCGCCATCGCCTCCGTCGAACTGCGAATCCCTATGGTGATAATGTGGTTTTTGGGGAAACAATAGAGCACGTCCTTCTAGATTGTCCGGCAGACATGCAGAAAAGAAATCACCTCCCTCAAAAGATTGACTGCCACAACTACGGAGAGAGAGAGAGAGAGAGAGAAAGACGTGCTTTATTTGAGGCCTGTGCGAGAGCGCTCTTGCTGTCTGCATCAGTGCTGGCCTGTGAGGGTGGTTGAGTCGTCAGGGAGGGCGGGTGGGATGGTAGGAGTGTCTGTGGTAGGTACCCAATACGCCTCTTGTACCCTCGTCGGCATAGACAAACGCGGCAAGAGAGGTCCATAACAAAGTGAGCGTGGTAATGTTTCGTGTTACTGGTAGCACCCAGTCGAAGTACGTCGTCGGGCGAATGTCCTCGGGGAGTGTATGGAGCGTGCAAGCACGGAAGAGAGCGTAACACTGGCAGTCCCACACCAAATGTTCGGCCGTTGCAGGCACGCAACACTGCAGACAGAGTCCTTCGCCGGGGTCATTGCCGTAGAATTTGTGGCGGAGCGCAGGTGAGAATGCGGAGTTGGTGGCAAGGCGGCGAACCAACGTCTGTGTGGCCCGCGGTAACTTCTCCGGCATGGGAGGAACAGGGCGCTCATGCTCTTCGGTGCGGTCTTCCCTAACCTCACGAAGACACCGGAGTATCTGTCGGCGTCGCTGTTGTGCGAGTGCTTTCCTGACAGTTACCTCGGGCGGGCTTGCATTACTGATGGGCAATACTATCAGGGAGGTTCGCTGTCCAGCCGCAGCTCGCGCCTCGCTGCGAGCCCACTCATTGCCCTCAATACCCGAATGGGCGGGTACCCAAGCAATGGAGGCGGCTATGTTGAGGTTAGAATGTAACTCCAGGAAAAGTGCGATCAAGTCGGCGAGGATTCCCCGGATATGAAGAAGAAGCTTCGCTCACTCGCGTACAGATGTTGTATGCGCGAGCCGAATCAGTGAAGAGCAAAAGCTTGTGGGGTACGTCCCTTGGTTTGAAAGTATTCCTCGCCCACTGTGCAGCATGGAGGAGGGCAAGTAACGGAGACCTTTGAAAGGTCTCCTTGGATCCTGGCCCTCTCCAACGTCTCAGAGAAAAGTGTTCGTTGCCTTATTTGAATATTTACAGGAAATCGGCGTCGCGGAGAGAATCTAGAACTTCACCTGTGAGATCGTGTAAACTTTTACTGCAACACGCAAAGCGAATTCATGTTCACTTCTTTTTAACCGTACCTTTTTTTCCCTTTCTTCTGCCCTACCTCTTTTAGGGCTTTTACTCCCTTCTCCCCATCCCCGCCGAGTAACATGTAGGCGGGAACATGCCGACAAACCTCTCTACTTCCATCTAATAAAGAGCTCTCTCTCTCTCCCTCTCGGCTGCAGGTTTTTGCAAATTTCGCTGTTTGGGCATGGCAAGGTTTGATCGTTCTGACTACACTATGTATGCAAACAAAAACTACACCTAAAATGACCGGGAGGTCAAGAAAACTATTGCGTTTCCATTTGAGCAATGAAATTACAAAAAAAAAAATCTGAATTCGAGCCAGACGCTACATTGTCGCTTACTTTGACCTCCCATATCTCCGTATCTGGAATTGTGACCAACTTGTAAGTGATAGGTAAACATAGGTAAATATTTGTAAACATATCTGCAAAATATCTCTTGCCTAGAAAAAGTACAAATAAACGCAAAAAAGATTGACATGTGTACTTTTTTTAAAAAAGGTGTAATTATAAAAAATGAACATAAAAAACCCGGTCTTACTTTTCCTCAAAATCGGGGAAACGAAACTCCTCAAGAGGCCCAACAATACTGCAGAAAAAAATGTTGCATTATTTAGTTCGTACCGAAGTTATAAGCGGATAACATCAGGCGTTCAAGACGGTTCTCCGTGCCATGTGCTTCGATACTGTCGCTGCTTTTCAGGTTTCGCACTTTGATAAAAAAAAAGTGCCTTTTCGCATTCTGCGCCCACACCATGTACATTTCAAGGTTAGAAGTCCACCCAAGAGACATCCATGGTTTTTTATTTTTATTTGTAATGTTTGATTGAATAAGCGCTCGTACAGCAATGCCGGTGGCAAAGACCAACCAAAAAGAGCGCCTTTGCGTTAGTAACTTCTCGTATTACAAAAAAGAAAGAGCAAGGTAACAAAACAAAACGTTTTGTTGGTGTGACCAGTGTTGTAACTGACCCAGTGCCGGAGTGATCGCCAAATGCTAACTATTGTGAAAAACTACTGTCTTTGCTCTACGGGCACATTTCCGGAGGTGAAGAAAGGTGGGCGCGCTCCAGCAAAGAAATGACATCTGTCTTCACCAAGGGTGAAGATATACCCACAATTGGAATAAGCAATAAGGTAGCGAGCTTCTGCACATGGACAACCAAGATGCCAGCAGTGCCTGTGACGCGACCGCCCTGGTACATGCCGCGAGCGCCTGGACTTATCGTAAGGCTATAGATAAAGAGTCGTTTGTAATAAAGGATCTAACATGTTGAGCTGCCTAAAAGTGTATAACACAAAAATTCTGCATTCCCGTATACACCAATATTTCGATGACGTCATATCCGTCACGGAAATGACGCCTGCACAACAAAAACAGGAGAAATGCCAGAAAAGGTTCATTGACGCCGATGGTTCTGCCGCCTAGGAGAGATGAAGCTAAGTAGTGCATCATGGTGCTATCAAGCGCCTACAGTTGGCGTAAGCCGCGTCGTACGACACCGACGGGCGCATGGCGCGAACATCCACTGATTTGATGCGAAGAGAAGCGCCAGCGGGTAGCGGAACGCACTCGCGCGTGCACGGTTCCAGCCGAGTCCTTCAATAAGCATTGAAGGACTCCGGTTCAAGCTACAAATTCTTCCTCTCGCATTCCACAAGCTCACCTCGTCGCAACGCAACCGTCTGCCGTACACGGCACAGAGCAGGACCGACGTACACGCTTTTTCTCAAGTGGCCCGCTAGCAGGACGTCGCTCGCCAAGCACATCGACAAGACAGCCGCCATCCCGCAAATAATGCTCCCTTCGCTGCAGATGTCGCTGCACATTTCACTTTCGTGTTTTACCGAATCCTATAATAGAGGAATCAACCAGTTTTTTTGTAGTCTTTGTAATGCGCCCCTGTCTATTTTTGGTTTCATAGCATAGCAGGAAGGGGGACCTTCCATAAGCCCCTTAGAAGAGGTTTGCTGTGCTGTGCTTAAATGTGCGAACGTCCAAGTTGTAACAGAAATGTACTAAGCATTTCACTTTAATTTTGTGGTAATGATCATGTCTTGTGCGTGGTGGAAATAGAAAAGAAATGGTTTTGAATATCAGCCACGTCATCAAGCAAATTACCATGCGTCCGCGTTATTTCCCAGTAGTCGTGCCAAAATGCTCTCGCCTGCGTCTCTTTGGGTCCGTTTACTCGTGCTGTGACGGGAACACTGTTATAACTGTACTTCTCAACAGGCTGTTGCATTTTATGGTACCTTACTGATAAATGTCGGTGTTTTGCGAAATGGAAATCAATTGTAGCTTGTTATTTCTCATTATTTATACAAGTGCTCAATTTTGAAACAAGCGCTGCCTTTTTAACAAGTGACTGGCACAGGGTCAGTTACGGCAGCGTCTCACCAAGTAAAACTTTTGTTTTGCTTTCCTGTTCTTTCTTTTTGTGCCAAAACAATATTTACTCCTGCCAAGGCACTTATTTCGGCGTGTTTTCGCCACAGGCGCAGCTGTGCGAGCGCTTTTTCAGAGAAACATCGGAAATACAAAAATTAAAAATCACGTATTTCTCTTTTAGAACAACGTCAAACCTTGAAAAGTCCCGGGTGGGGCCGCAGAATGTGAACAGACACATTGGTATCAAAGCGCGAAACCACAAAAGCAGCGACAGTAGCGCAGCACACTGCACGGAGACGCGCCTCGAACGCGTGATTTCAGCCGCTTATAACTTCGCTACAAACCGAATTATAGTACATGTCTTTAAACAGTATTGTTCTCCCTTCTGAGAAGTCTGGTACCCCAATTTTGAGGAAAATTGTTAGCGCGTATTTTTATATTGGTTTTTAAAATTAAAAATTTTTAGAGTAAGTACAGCAGTCAATCTTTTTTTTTTGCGTATATTTATAATTTTGCTAGACAAGAGATGTTTAGCAGATATGTTTAAAAATATCTGGCCGATATTACCTATCACTTACAAGTTGGTCACAAATGCAGATACGAAGATAGGAGGCGTCAAATAGAGCGACAATCTAGCGTATGGCCCGAATTCACAATTTTGTTTTCCAATTTGTTTCCCGGTAGAACGCGAACGTTTTTTTTACCTGTCTGTCATTTTGGTGTAGGTTTTGTTTTTAGAAATATTTTAGTCAGAACAATTAAACCTTGCCGTGCGCAAAGCCCCAAAGTTTGAAAAACTGCACCCGCAGAAAATCGGACGTCACGCGTGCCACCTTTGCAAATTGTTTTCTCCCCAAGTACGCACACTAGAAAAAAAACAGACTGAAGTTTTAAGCTATTCTGTGGCTTGCGCATAACTCATAAGAATGAGGGAAAAACAAAAAAATGCGCGTGTACACACATGTTCGTTCTCTCGTGGAATCACCCACTATCATCTGCGAATTGCCGGGAATGGCCCTTGAGTTTTCGACTCATAAGGCGTTTAATGCTTCCATAATAAAACAATGGCTGGCTGGCGCTCCGCCTCCTCTTAGCCTAACACTTTGCCATCACGGAACGGAAATACCCGAAACATTTGCTCACAAAACGCAACGGGGCAGCGACATCTCTCTGAAAGCGTTAAAAGTAACGTATATTTTGTTGGAGTTGGTAAGAGCAAGGTTGATTACCTGCGAGGCCCTTATTTTATGTGAGATATTGAAATGAAGCCCCCTGGCTCCTGCCGTCAGGATGAGAACATGCGCCGCTGTCGTCGGCCACACTCCAATGGACCTTGCTCGTTTTGATGTTTGACTGCATCGAAAAGAAATTGTGCTTTAGGTCAGATACATTATGCGCTCCTGAAGCTTCTAAATACGATCGAGCTCACATGGCGGCATTATATTGAAAGGAGCCACATTGCTGTATAATAAAGGGTTCTTAAATTGCAGCTGTGACACCCACAGACGCTGCATATTCTGCTGATATACGAAATATTTCAACCAACTTTCCGGTTTACAAGTGGGAAAAAAGGAACATCGAAATCCGAATACTTGCACAGCGAGAGTATCCAGTTGAGCATCAGGCTCAATTGATTACGCAGTGATTCAAGATTAGTGATGTTCCAATTCAGGCATAGTGCCAAAAGTGCTTAAAAAGGTTTTTTTTTCTTTGTAGTTTTCAAAGTTGGCGTTTAGAACGAGATAACTTGAACTTTAACGGCAATGTGGACTGGAAAGTTCTGCCTGGGAATAGAGTAGTTTGCTCGCCATGGATTCTGTAATGAGCGACTTGGTACGTATGGGAGCTTAATGAGAAAATAAATATCTATGCATTTCTACTTTTATGGGAGCGCACACCACTAAGAAGCTTTTCACATTTTTCTTTTGATTCACGCGGAAGAACAGTTACAAAAAAGAACCATTTACACATATCAAATTGCAAGAGGAGTGGTTTGTGGGAACTTCTTATGTCAGCGTTGAATCCTTTCGTTATTATGAGTTTTCTACGACTACTATCGAATGCTCCCGAGCCTTTGTGATCCTACGAAAGTTCACCTTTTTAAATCGTTAATTGGTTCGTTTTTCGCCACAGACTAGCACAAGAAATTGTTTCGTCGCGTGATTCTATATAAGAAAATATCACGCCGTATAGCCTCAGTGTTTGCTTTAGCTGGTTAGAAAACAGGGCCGTAATTTACGTTACCAAAGAAATTTCCAGGATTATGGAATGTGATGACAAGCGAATTTCTCCCTGCACAACCGGAAAAATTTCCCGGCATTTCCCCGAGGGGAAGAATGTGAAAGTGCTGTGGGCCTGCTCTCTACGGCATGCCAAGGAATGAGGCACACTGCGGTTGCGTGAAAGAACTCTTTACTTACATCCTCCACGCTGTCGACCGTCCGGGCATACACACCATCACCAGAAAACACTCTCTGCGTCCCGAGTCCGAGTCTCCGCGCGCGGTTCTTCAGCACCACCGCCCGTTCCATCGTTGGCCCGTTCCTACCCGTCCACTCGCGCCATCTCTCCGGCGGTAGGCGAGGAGGGCGAGGGAAGGGAGCCCATGGCGAGGGGCTCCGGGCGACACCCCCTAGGCCAGAAGGTGTCGGGCCAAGGCGCTCCCCACAGTGGGAATGCACGAGTTGAATTTGAGCGGTTCGGTAATGTTTGCAAAAGAGAGATCACACACACACACACAACTACAAAGAAAGAAAGATGCATTTATTCACAGACACCTATTTGTGTTGTCGTTGTACTTGATTGCTAGAGCGGATCTCAGCTTTGAAATTTCGTGTCAGTACTCCTTTAAGCGGGTGCATTAGCCCTTCTCACGCCCGATTCCTGGCCAATCCCCCACGTGGGTATGTGCCATGAACAGACACCTATTTGTGTTGTCGTTGTACTTGATTGCTAGAGCGGATCTCAGCTTTGAAATTTCGTGTCAGTACTCCTTTAAGCGGGTGCATTAACCCTTCTCACGCCCGATTCCTGGCCAATCCCCCACGTGGGTATGTGCCATGTCAGCAGCCAGGCAGCGCGCGCCCATCTCCCCCCGTTGCCAAGGAAGACGAGGAGATTCCTGGCCAATTCCCCACGTGGGTATGTGCCATGTCAGCGGCCAGGCAGCGCGCGCCCATCTCCCCCCGTTGCCAAGGAAGACGACAAGCGCGCGCACCCGCAGCTGTTGCTATGTGGACGGACGGCGGTCAACGGAATTCAGGGTCGCTTATAAAGTGCATTCGCACTTAAAAGACAAATCTTTTACCACGATGTTCGCCCTCGTCTTCTGCAATGAGTTCATTTTTGTAGGACTCTCTGCTCCCTACATTTTAGGGCAAACATGCGCACACATAACACGCACACAAATTTCTGCGGCATCGAAAAAGTCCCGAAGGTATGGGTAATCGTGCCCGTTTAGTGACTCATTACGCACTTTCGAAAAAAAAAACCAGGGAAAGCTTCACGCGTAAGCATATGGTTGATGAATTGATTGTAGGGGTTTAACGCGCCGACGCAACGCAGGCTATGAGACGAGCCGTAGTGGAGGATACCGGAATAATTTTGACCACCTGGGGATCTTTAACGCACGCCGAAATCTTGTACACACGGGCGTTTTTGGTTTTCGCCTCCACCAGAAAAGCGACCGCCGCGGCTGGAAATCGAACCCGCGTTCTCGTGCTCAGCAGTGCAACACCTAGCCACTGAGCCACCGCGGCGGGTACGGGTAATCTTGTGAATTCTGCAGTAAGTTTACCGTGGTGTTGCTTTTGCAGTAATACTTGACTGGGACGTTCCCACCGTACGGATCCAACGCTTCAAGCCCTTACTCTTGTTTTGTACTCACGATGTAGTTTAAAAGCTCTGCCGGTCGAATCATTGGGTTGGTGGCGGGCGGCCAGTTTCAGTTTGATGACTTCTCTCCTTATCATTCAAAGTCGGCAATTCAGGGCCGTGTTGGAAGCCTAATAGGAAGCGGCGAAGGACGAAGGGACTCAGCTTTTTTTTATTTCCGCAATATGAGTGATGGTATACGGCTATACAGGCACGGGTTAATTTTCGTCAGTTTCTCGTTTAACTATACCACCGTAAAACTCATTGCCATCTCATGTCTGTTATAGAATAGGGTGGTCGACCTAATCAGTTTCTGTATTTACGGTTCTTGCTTGCGCACCGAGATTCGAAAAAAACCTGTTTCGCGCTCTGACCAGTAAAACAGGGACACGTTCTCCTGCCGGGTTTCCAAAAAAAAGTCATGAAGTTGCCCGTACATTTCCATTAAGGCACTAACATTTGCGCCTTTTTTTCCGGTGGAGTTCTTGCGCGTACGGTATAAAGAACACGGTTGTAAGAAAATAAGACAGCGCATAAGATGCCGAGCGTAGCATGTGCTCGACTTGCGTGAAAGAACCGCACGTAAGACAAATAATGAAAGGAAGATGACGAACCCGTTCGGAGGTGGGTTTGCCGCAGCCGTTCGGTAACGCTGCCTCCTTCTAATTGCAGGATAGAGCGCGAGGTGAGTGAGGGTAAAAGATAACGCAGGTATAAGAAATGGGTGTATGGTTCTCAAAAGCTTGGAACGCAGAACAGCGTCGATTTTGTTTTAAAGACGATAGTCTTTCTTGGGCTACTTAAACCCAGAAATTTTGGTCTGTCTGTATGTCTGTCTGTCCGTCTGTCGGTTTGTGACTCGATTCAGCCACCCGGCCAAAGCAAAACAATGCCTGCGCAATAGTCTTATATAGTCACAACTAAATCTACCCATCTATGTCCGGTGTAATGTTCATACTTGTCAACATTGTTGAAGAAGAACAAAACATTACGCAAATATGAGACAACAAATCAATGCAGAAGTGATATTTGCAGTGTTCCTTTATAAAAAAATCAAACATGCTTGACTTTTTTCGAAATTAAATACTTCATCAACTGCAGAAAAAGAATTCACTCCGCCGTCGCCTGCTGTCGCCCGCGCCACTATAGCTTCTGGCGCCATTTTAAGAAATCAACCGGCAACAGCTACGCAAGGTTCCACTAGATAGGTTCCATGTTCTGCTTGCAACGCACGTGGAGTAGGGAAACGCGGTTCTATAAACGTTGAAGTAGGGCGCCTCGATTAACGAGCGTCTTCGCCGTACGGCAGCGTTCGCATCGAGACACCCGGTTTGGAGCAGTGGAACGCGGGAAATTTAAAATGATTTAACCAAACCTTTGGCGTTTTTACCTTGGGAGGAGCGCGACGCAAGAGGGACAACATGAGAGGTGAGCGGGAAAGCGAAAGGAGGCATTTACTTCGCAATAAGCCGATAAAGACTACCGTCTTTTGACGGCATTTGCAACGAAAGGAGCAGATACGCGGCCAATTTTTTCGCTAGTTACTTTCTTTATAGGCTTGCTCGTGATGTAATAATTTTTTTTTCTGAATTGCCCCCTAGGGCATAATAGTGTTTCACATTAAATATGACGGGAGGGGTTTGAACCGGAAATAAACGTTTGGAATCTTAACACAGGTGTCATTACGCAACATGCGCAGGGTACACAGGATACGCCTGTGCCCATCAGTCTGAAGCCTTTCCCCGCTCAGCTTGCGAAAACGTAATGATAGCGGGCCGGGACAAGCGGAAGGGAGTCCAGGATAAAGATGGAATGTTTTTCGTGTTTTGGGCTCCAGTTGGAAAAGCAGTAATTGCAGTTCCAAAGAAGAGAAAATGTTGGCAGTTGAAAGAAATCGCAGCCGCAGGACGCAAATAGCTGTTTTCGCTTTCGAGGCACGCTCGTCTCAAATTGCCTTTTTAGTCAACCACAGTGCAGCAGTGCAGGGGCGGAGATCTTTCAGGAGTCGGGTAGTTATTCGCGCACGTATGGTCGTACACAATGGCACACAGCGAAGTGGAAGAACCGCTGGCCTATCAATTGAAAGTGCCGCGTTAACGAAGCCCCGCAGGTACACGCACACGCGCGGCTTCATGGGGCGTTAGGAATGAAAGACGTTATTTTATTACGATGCGGACATGGCACTAAAGGCTCACTTTGTATTTCTAGATTGCAAAGCATTTATTTGCAGATACCTTCACCTTAACGCTAAGCGAAAGCCCCGAGATACGAAGAAAAGAGTACGCAATCTCGTTCGGCCAGAGGACTTCTTGGTGATCTCAATGAAGGGGGAGGAAGCGAAGAAAGCAACGCCGACGATCATGCGTCTTTTTTATGATGATGATGATGATGATGATGGTTGGTGTTTATTGCCGCAAGACCAAAAAGTACAAAGAGTGCCAGAGAAGAAGTTATTGAATGGTTAATGAGACTAAATTAAAACCTGCGAGTAGAAGGGAAGGTGACGCAAACCTAAAGACAATGTAGATGGCTGGTTTGTAGGTCCAGAATGATTACACGTGATATGACAACAGCTGCAGGAATTTTACCTCAGCTAAAAACTTAAGAGCACGTTGACTAGAGAACATTGGTTCGTCGACTAAAATGTGTGATGGGTGCAGTGGAATGTGTCGTCTGTATAATCCAGGGAAATGTTTGCGTTGTGTTGGGTAAAGTGCCTTGCATGTGATTAGTATGTGAACTACGGATAGGTCCTTTCCACACCTACTACATATCGGTCCCGAATTTCCAGTGGGCAGGTGGGAGTGCGTTACATGTGTGTGGCCTATCCGCAGCCTAGCCAGGGTGACTTTAGTGCACCTGTTGTGTGATTCAGTTTTGTAGCGTCCCAGTTGGACGGGTTGGACGGAGTAGGTTGGACGGAGTCCAACACGCCACCAATACATGACAGAGGCGACGGAACCCGGTACGGGGACGCCTTCGCAAAATGTAACAGCGGTCGCCACTTGGGAACCCCAGAGCCTGTTCCCACAGTGTGGGGGAGGGTGGAGGGGGGCGCATACATTCACAGAGGGAGTTATACAGCCTGGCAGGCGAGCCATACAGTGGTATTTGGTAGGAAAGCATAGTTGAGGGTACCTATTCACTAATAGAGTGCTAGTGCAGAGAATAAAGGTGTGCGTCTGAAGGGCAACGTCAACACACTCATCTCAAACAGCAATTAGATGCCTTCAATTTGCAATAATGCTTTCGCATCCATAACTCCCTGAACGCAAGGGCCGCCTCCTTCGTTGCTGGGCTAGTACCAATGATAAGCTACTTCTCACATTGAAGAAAAGGTCAGTTTAATAAAGTTTATTTCCTCTCTCTCAATACCAATATTAGTGCGTTGGCGTTCTTGGATTTGCCCATAACCAAACCTTTTCACACACCTAACCGGAGAACAGCAGCCAGTGCTACAACCCCGACTGTGAGTAATTGTTCAGCCTGATGGCGGGCTCTCAAGAGAATTCTCGTGGAGAGAGCAAGGTGTGTTATTTGAGCACGTATTATGGCGTGTATTCTGACGGGCTTAAAAGGGTAGCACGCTTGCAACCGAGCGGTCACGGAGCAGTTATTTCTCTTTGAATTCTCTCGCTTCTCCTTCAGGTAAAATATGCACAGGAAATTGGGTACCGTTTCCGCAGATCCCGTGTTGAAGGGATAACGGCCCACGCGCACGGCTGCAGGCGCTTTCGCTTGCTCGCACTGCGTTGGCAGCGGAAATTGAACCTCGCACACTTCCAAGCGTGCCTCCCTTTCTGTCTGCCTTTTTCAACCTTGGGGTACGCCGACAGGCCCCCTGCGGGTCGAAGCAATCTCGCCTTCTTCATTCCTTGCCCTCATTTTCCAATTGGGCAAATCGAAGCCCACTACTAGCGAACTTACGTAATGATCGATAATTCCTTTAATCCTGTGTGTTGTGCGGGAACGTCGGGCATTGACCGCCGTCAAGCGTGTCGTACTGTTGGGGCCCGCATCAGCCGTGGGCAGCCGAGGGACCTAAACTGGTCCACTCGTGCGCACGATTGCATGCGCCCGGTGTTGAGCAATTATATTGTACATGTTTATCCGATCTCGTTTTTAAACATTTCAGTGGTTGCGAGCGATTTGCATTGGTTCAGTTAACTACCGCGGTGTGCCGAATGAACGATTGAAATTATAATATTATGGCCGAACTAAACAGCATGACCACTATTGTTACGCATTCACTTTTCCGCGTGTTTTACTCCCTTGACCAATTTGTATTAAGTAGCGCTTATTACGGGATTCAGCGTAAAGCCATTCAGACAGAATCAAAAAACAATGTCAATGTTGAGAAAAAGAAGCCTGAGGAGATCCCTCTGATGGCGTCCCAGAAGATGCAAAGAACGTAGTAAGGGAATGACGCGACTAAAACGTTTTGCATCGTTTAAAATACAGCCGGAATGTGTACAGCATGCTAGCAGTATTTTATTTTAATGACCGAACCGTACACTGTATGGTTGATTGATTCGTTAGTAGAGTGTTTAAATTATCATTCACCACTTCCATTTGATCTATCGTACTCAACTTCATATGTTCTGATGCGCAGGGGTGTAGAGGGATGGGGTTCGGTTCCGAGGTTTCGAAGTGGAATATCCGACAGCCACCAGCACACCAGTGTGAGGTACGCTTAACGGAATACTTAAACGGTGGCTGGACCCATTGTTCGAGAGTCTAGTTTCGACAGTCTAAGGGGGGACACGGGGGATCCAAAAGTCACAACCGGCCTCCCTCGTTGAGTAGGCATTTAAAGAGCAGGCTACAGGAGCCATCTGGTACCCTGACTAGTGGGTGTACGAATGTGACCCCGCATACATGCGTGCCCATAGAATCTGACTCGTCCAGGCTGGTAGCAGTGTGCTTGATTAGAGCGTTCGAAAGAGACTGCCTTGCACCCTTATGACATCGCGCGCTCGAGGAAGATACAAGGATGACAATGGCTTTTGCCATAATCGAGAAACCTTCTTTATTTCTCCTCGTGCTAAAACTGCATTCAAGATAGATAGGGATTTTCGGTGAGGCATTGTAGAGGACATGACCATGGTGATATTGCTCCTTTGACAACCCGACACTTTGAAAAGCTGTGTACGCTGCATCAAGGACGGCGTGTGAGCAGAAGAAAGCCACAATTATCAAAAAGCTTCGCCACGAACCTTTCTATATAAGGGGTAAAAGGGAGTGGACGAGCCTATAGCAAGCGACATTGAAGTTCTTGTCGTACCGGTATATGAAACAGTTTACATGCACGCTCAGACCTAAGAGGCCATCCCAACGAAGAGCGTCTTACGTTAAAACTCGTCGGTTGACTTTGACAGTCAATTCAGGAAAGATGAATTGACAAAAGGTTGATGTGGGTACACCTCTCACCCTACCCGCTCAGCTCTCAGAAATGCACGCTTATCTAAAATCCCCCTTGTGGTTTTCGGTAATTGAAG
This sequence comes from Haemaphysalis longicornis, assembly GCF_048455015.1. Lineage (NCBI taxonomy): Eukaryota > Metazoa > Arthropoda > Arachnida > Ixodida > Ixodidae > Haemaphysalis > Haemaphysalis longicornis. The sequence continues at coordinate 128,957,722 of NW_027526335.1, read as the reverse complement.
AGGCGTACACGTAGAAGCATGCTTTGACCATCTTCGGGGGCGTCCTAGATAGCTTCTTCCCAAGATCTGAACTTGGCCAAGAACAAAAGGGTAGCTGCCACTTTTTACATTCACATTTTGCACTCATCCTTCTGCATGTCGAAACTCATTTGACGCGTAGAATGGCGGGACATCGGTTCACTATCCGCACTTGTGCGCTGGCAAAACGCACAGCAATCGTTTTGGGGACTTGCCTCCAGTTTGTTAACTGGAAGCGTGAGTGACAGAACACAATAATAAAGGGGAAGTGCGGCTATGAAATTGCCAACAAGAGATGAAGCTTTCCTATTCGGGTGGAACCGAGCACAGAATTAGAGCGATACGTTGTTTGGAGATGGGAAACAGTCCCCAGGTGCGGGTTGTAGACGGAATGATAGGCAACGCGCACACAAGGCGACCTGATTTCTGCTCATGTGAAAGTGATATAACGGGAGTGAGAAGGAGAGAGAAAATAAAGTTCTTTCTAATCAAACAAATAAGTGCAACACTGCAAGTGAAGTGGTTTGCTGTGAATCACCCCAAATTTACACATACACAAATACAAAAAAACGCGTGCGCTGTATTCGCAACAATCGCATGAGTGCACTTCACTCCATACACAGACGGCATTGCTAGATGTGCTGAAATCACTGACCACATGAACGAGGACTCTGCTGTGCCTACACAGCAGGGGACATTCTCAGCCCTAAAGCTACACCTCCAGTGTACCAGCAGGCAGCCATCGGTTGAAAAGATCCATTTAGCCAATCTGGAGGCCAGCCAAAAAAGCAAAGGTGCCTTATCTCTAGAGAGATGAGCGAGTGCTGGCTCGATCAGCATTTTTGGAGTACCTTCGAGCAGCATATACAGGTAGAAGCGAACGTGTTCGAGATTTCACCGCTTTCGCGGTGAAAGCGTGAAACTCATTTCACATTTTCGGTCCATGCTGGGCTTAGAAAATACCCATACCGGCCGTTTTTCAGTCACCAATTGCTCTTTAGAGCAAATAATTTATGATTTTCTTACAAATAGCACCGACCAGCCAGTCTCTATTGCTTACGAGCATGGTTGGGCCAGGGCATTGAAACAAAAACTTTTTCTGCTCTCATTCTCTTCCTCTCTCCCCCACTGTCCGTCCTCCTGCCCCCTCCCTCCGCCACCCCGAAAAAAAAAGTTAACATTTTGGACGTTTGATGCACCGAACCGACATCTGGGTTATAAGGCGCATCGTAGTGGGTGCTCCGAATTAGGTTTTATCACCTGGTAATCTTCAACATTGTACGAAATCAAGAAACTCGGGCGTCTTCGCTTTCCGCACCCATATGGAAAACAGCCACCGCGGCCATTATCGCCGCGGCCATTGGGCTCAGCAGCACAAGGCCTTAGTTGTTCTCATATCACGCGGATTGGGTGCCAGGAATTCGGCTGAGGAGATGAGGTCATATGTATGGCTCCGGGTTTTCGGATAAATCCGAAAAAATCTGAAAAACACTCGCAGGCGGAATGTTAGCTGCTCGGATTTATCCAATAAACACCCATTTTTGAGCTCACGGCGGCACGAAATCACGATGGAAGTTGTTGGTTATAGACACCAGTGCCAGTTCGCACTCCTTGGCGACAACCACGAATGGCCACCGGCCCCACAAGAATGCTCTCTTGGCCAGTTTCAAGACCAGAACAGTTGATTAAACAAGGATGATCTACCCTTATTTGCTTGGACGCAAAAATCTTATGCACCGTTACTTGCCGTAACATATGTGCTTTTTCACTGTTTTTGCCTTTCTCGGGTAGGGTGCAAAAATAGAATATTTTATATGAAACTAAAAGTGTGGCAATTTCGTGCTTTTTATTTGAACGGAATGTTCTCGAACCCGGTCAGAAGTATATCGTTATGCTGTATACTAGTGCTTCTCGATGGGCGCTCAGGCTTCTCGCTCTACCTATTTCTAGCAGAAACGTTGAAAGGACATTTTCTATGCTTAGAAGCATAAATCGAAACAAGCGAGCTTCCTTTAGCGACGAAAGTCTCGTAAAAGTTACATCAAGCTTGAGGTTATTCAAAAAGAAGCGTACATGTTTTGTCTGTAACTTATCGTGCTTGTTTACATACATGTGTGTCTGCCATTAAAGCCATTGAGGCATTTAAAAACTCGCTCCGAGCATTCTCAGGTTTTTGTATTGAGATACCATTTTACCTATGATTTGGAGTATTTAGAATAGAGCGGAATAAAATCCCAGTTTCGGAGTATTGGATATTTACAACATATAAACTCCGAAAAACACCGAAACTTCGATGAAAAAGAAACTCCAAAAAACACCCCCCGAATTTCGTCGAAAATAACTCCGAAAACCCGAATCTCTAGTTATATGGTACAGCGTATGTTAAAGGGGCCATGAAGACAAAACACAAGTTTGGTTCATTCAAAAGATTGCCTCGTTATAATCACGCTTACACCCATTTTAACGTAAACGTCGCTCAAATAAGCTATATAGTTAGGAAAAAAGGTAATGGCCATGCGACCCTCTAGCTCATTTCCCGCAACAGAACATATGATGTCAATACCAGCCAGCTCTGGGATTGGTGGAGGCTGGCAAAAGCACACGCCAGTCTGGCAGAGATTATAAGCTTGCCGAAAGAGCTATTTGCGCTTAAATTAAGGGAACATTCTTTTTAAAGCCTGAGGAATGGTGGGACAAACAGTGAAAGTTACGAAAGCACGCGTAAACATAGAAGTTCCGATGTGAACTACTGCTAGTACTGCGCGCACTATGCTTGGTTTAGCTGCACAGGAAAGCAGGGCTTGGGGTTGTCTCCGACGACATTTTCCGATTGACGCAAGCAACGGTGTCTTACGTGACCATATCTGTCGAGCGAGCAGTATGTTTTAAGAAACGATCATTTTCCCCTGAACAAAAACAAGCCGTGTTTAAGTGCGGTCAAAAACAAACGAAAGGCAGAAAATGGCTTCCCGCGGTATGGCGGCGTCATCTAGGTCTACTAACGGTAAAAAGGCTTCGCAATTTCGCTGCAAAGCGGTCGGTTCCGGTGGTGTCATTGCAGATCACGAAAACACATGATTTAGCTTGAAAATATAAATTTTAACTTGAATTGCCTCATTTCTCACTGAATAAAGCATCGTTTGCTGCCGGAAAAGCGCTGCGGGCAACATAAAACACCAAATATTTAGAATAAAACCAACTTATATTGTCTACATGGCCCCTTGGAGCCGGACGTAAAGGGGCTGTGAGGTTCGCCTACTGAGGTTAGTGGCTTCATCCCGAGTAAATTGAGGGTGCTGGGAAGATATGAGGTGAGGTGGAAGTCGTAGTACAGTAATCGACTGCAACAAAGCACGTGTAAGGCTGCAGACTGCGTTAACTGTAAATTCTGTTCCGGGTTTCCACACCTTGGATTCTGCCCCACGACGTTGATTCGAAGGCGTAGCGTAGTGAATCTCAGTATAACCTGTTTTATCTGTTCAACTTGATGGATATCAATACTTGGCAACATTAGGACGGCTGTAGGTTAAGGGCTTCCAATGTGTGCTTCCTTAAGTGAAACACACCCCAACTTCTTATCCGGCGTTCCGTAAATATATGACCGATACACTCTTCACACTGTTTTTGCATGGGTCGTCATAATTTGTTTGTTTATTTATTTTCAATACTGTGATCCCTCCCTGGATGTTACAGGGTGGGAAGACAATGGAAAGTTCACCCAAAGAATGCTTTCAAATTTTTTTCAGCGCCAACCATATTGTTGGTAGAAAATTCACATGAATTCAAGTTGTTTCACTCAGCAATTGTTTCACAATGAAAGAGTACTTAAAGACAGACACTCCTGGCACGTAAGGCATAATACCATAAGTGTCATTACTTTGCGGCGCAACTCTTCTAATCTTCTAAGAGGCTTCAAGTAAAACCTGGGACTCAAGTTCATGTTATTGTTATAAAGGTGATGTAGAAATTTAACGTGTGAAATTTTCCTGCGCATAGCCAATGGAGTGAGGCCGGCCTTGGTGTCATGGCGGTTACCTAAGGTGTGGCGGTTATTGAGAAAAACTAACCGCCATTTGCTGAATTCCTTCCAATTTATCCAGTACGTCTTCCTAATGAGGGTCCCAAATTATATTAGCTTAGTTTAGATTTCGTTGAACAAAGCAGTGTATGCTCTCATGTTAATATATGGAGCAGCATCCCTTAATTTACGTAGTAGCGAACCAAGCTCGCGCTGGGCAGATCCACAGACATTTTAGACATATTCAGTTCATTACGAATCATTCCATTCATTATGAATAATACACCGTAACCAATGAACGCCGTAGAGGACGACCGACATGTTGTATTGGTAATGAGTGAAGGTACTGGCCTTTGGGAGCCAAGACAATTCAGGAAACGAGATATATTATTTCTAGTATATGATAACGAACAAAGCGCATTGAAGGAGAAGCATACACAACTATAGCGCAATCGGGTTTCACAAAGCTGGAAACATACAAATTGAATTCCGGAGAGGGCTCATTAGCAGTAAATGCACTCCGTTTTTTCTTACAGAAAAGACTGCAATTGCAACTTGTGCAGCGGCTAAACCACCCAATCGCAATTCGCATTTCTATAGTTGAAAGAAACAACGGACAAGACTCCGCTCCACGACTACATCCGTTCCGCGTTAATTTAGTAGAGAGCGGATAACCAGAGAATACCCTGAAACCTCACTAAAGGTGCGAGCGTGAATACTTTCTGTCACATCACCCCAGGTTACTCAAGCCAAGGTGAGCAAACTCTTCCGCCTTTTAAATCCTTGTCTATTCTGCCCTCCTCCACATATCTTCCTCGCCAAATCGAACAGCACCCGTTAGTTCTTTTGCAAGCCGTCACTCTGTACCATTGGGTGGGCGAAAAGCCAACGATCCCCATCCCTTACACCTAAGCGTCTTCACCCGTACGAGCCATGGTTGGAGTGGTTGGGAAGATAGACCTTTCGACCCTGGTAGGAGATTGTTAGGCAGGCCACGAGCAGCCAAAAACGACAGGACGTCCCGCACTAGAAGACATCCCCGAAGCCATCAGGGGAGGGTAGAGATGATGATGTACCATTATTACTGCAAGCAGTATATGTCCAACACCCCCCCCTGCCGTTTACATTCCGGTGTGATCGATTTACTCGGCGCCGGTCCGGAGCTCCTCCTCATTACCGCTGACACCTCTTGCACAACTATTTTCCCCCTCGCCTCCACCGATGCCCCTTTGGCAAGTTGCAGAGTCGGCAGCTAACGGCTGTATGCGGTTATCAGATGATTTCGAAAAAATAAAAAAACACTAGCACGGATGGACGTAAAAATGCATTTATGATTACTACACTCCCTAACATGAAATTTGTTTGCAGCGCGAGTTGCAGTCTCCTAATTCGCGGCGCATTTCTGCTGCGTCTCAGGAAGTGCTCGCGGGACCAGAGAACGTACGGTGGCGTGCGCTACCCTGCTGCTACATCGATGTGCGCCGCCGCCGCCGCCAGGCAGAATGTTCCAAATCATGTTTGAACCTCCTGCGCAAATGTCACGTGGTTTCAATTAGCCCCGCACAAAGGAGCAGCGAGCATGTTGCATATCGTGTTTGAACCTCCCGCGCAACATCACGAGGTTTGGATTAGCGGAGAACGGAACTGCGTCTGTGGAAAGTGTCACGAGGTGGGCGGTCCTTGGTGGCATCACATGAAACATGTGTGCGGGAAAGGCATTGAGAGATGACGCCGTACACGCACATTTCGTACTCCACTTCACCCTTCGCTAGACGCTCCTCTCCATTTTCTTTCTTTCGTCGTTGCTGCGTTCGCTCACTCGGTTACGCGGACATAAACAGACGCCGCTCCCGCGAAGCCTAGGTAATGGCTGCCAAAGGGCTTACTGGCCTGAGATGCTCACCGAGTAAGTCTGAGCTGCTTTTGTACAAGCCCACAGATAGTCAGCGCGAACAACGGAGAGAATGAGACGAGAATAAGATCAACACCCAGGATGGGTCGGCGGTCCCCAGGGTATCCGACATCAGAGTACTGGGTATGCTTCTCAACGAGAAGGGCAACAATGGGGGAACAATGGCGAAGATCGCTGGCAAGGCGGCCAGCGCCATTCGGCTCATGAAACGAGTTTCCAACAGGAAGAGGGGGCTGCGCGAGGAGAACCTCATACGACTAGTGCAGTCATTCGTAATGAGCCACATAACATACGTGGGAGCGTTTCACAAGTGGAAAACCAATGAGAAGAAAAAGCTGGAATCGCTCATTCGAAGAGCGTATAAGACGGCCATCGGACTACCCGAGTCTACAAGTACCGAGCGACTGCTAATCCTGGGCGTACACAACACCTTGGACGAAGTCATCGAGGCCCAACGGGTGGCGCAGCTAGAGAGGCTAACCTTAACCAAAGCGGGCAGAAGAATCCTGGACAAGCTGGGATACAACTACCATGAACAGCAGGGAACCAAGACCCAGCTACGAGGCGACACCAGGGACAAAATCCAGGTGGATGCAGTTCCGCGCAACATGCACCCTGAGTACAATGAGGGCAGGCGGCGAGCACGGGCCAAGGCGCTGGTGGAGCTCCACGCCGGGGATGCTGGAGCCCGCTACGTCGATGCAGCAGAATACTGCAACGAACGTGGCTTCGTGGTGACGGTGGTCGACTCCGAGGGCAACCTCCGAGCGGCGGCCAGCGTTGCAAGCGGGAGACCCGAGGAAGCAGAGGAGGTGGCGATCGCGCTGGCCCTCAAAGATCCAGGCTGCACAACGGTACTGAGTGATTCCAGGGGAGCTGTCAAAAACTTCTCCAAAGGCAGGGTTTCCCCCGTAACGGAGAAACTACTGCGAAGACAACCAAGCCTCATGGGGAAGACGATAATCAAGTGGTTCCCGGCACACGCAGGTACGGTGTCGGCACGGGCTCAGAACCACAATGAAACCGCACACGCTCGTGCGCGCGAAGTCACTAACCGCGCCGAGCAAAGTGGCGGAGAGCATTTGTGGTACAGCACACGAGACCGAATGACTACCTACAAAGAAATTACTCCGGCCTATCGACTTGCCAGACGCAAGCTCTCGCCGCCCTGCAAAGGATTGAGCAGGGAGCAGGCGGTCATCTATAGGCAACTCCAAACAAAGACGGTCCCGAGCCCATACCTAAAGCACACGATGTACCCGGAGACATACCCTGATGCCACCTGTCGGGTGTGTCGCAAAGCTCCAGCAAGACTCGAGCACATCGTCTGGGATTGCCTCGCGTACCCGGACGAATCAAACACAAGAACTATGCCACCTGCCTTCGAGGAGCCGGTGCGGACTGAAGACCAAACTCTTCCACTCCAGGCTGTCCAGCGAGTAATCGTGGCGCTGGCCAGGCAGGAGGACCCCGGCGACCCGGTGACGGGGAGCGGAGGACCCCTAGTCGGGTTGGCTACATCTGCGGTGACGACTCCGGCCAAGTCATGAAGACCTAGCAATAGGACTTCATTCACAGGCCCCAAAGAAGTTTTCCCAATCCAATCCCCTAAAACGACCGAAACCCGCCGTCGCCGTTTCAACTCTAATTCACTTCGCCAAGTAGCTGCTAATCCCTCCCGGTAGAAGAGAAACTTCCCCAGTCGGAACGCCAGTTTGAGCCCATATTTCTTTTAGATGCGGAGCATCGCCTGCTCGGGGCTGTGTCCCTCCGTCCCTTGTCGTTGTTGTGCGCCGTCCGCACACCCAGCCCGCATGCCTGGTCAGGCACCGCTGATGATGATTGTGTCAGAATGCTCCTAGGGATTGGTGAACCCCTGAATCCGTCACGAGATAGTTTCGCGTTCAACCATCGTCGTCATCTTCCAGTAGGGGAACCCTGAGTACCACACCCCACTGCACGTGCCTGGCCAGGAACCACTGATGATGATTGTGTCAGGATGCCCTAGGGATTGGATTAGATGCGAAGCATCTCATGCTCGGAGCTCTGTCCCTCTCTCCCTTGTCGTTGTCGTTGTCCGCCGTCCGCACACCCACTGCGCATGCCTGCCCAGACACCGCTGATGATGATTGTGGGATTGGCCAACCAAAGAATCTATCACGAGATAGCTTCGTGGTCAGCCACCGTCGTCACCTTCCCGTTGGGGAACCATGAGTACCAGACCCCCACTGCGCATGCCTGGCCAGGCACCACTGATGATGATTGTGGCAGGATGCCCCTAGGGATTGGCCAACCAAAGAATCCATCACGAGATAGCTTCGCGTTCAACCACCGTCATCTTCCCGTATACGGGAACCCTGAGTATTATGCGAGGCATTCATCCTCTCCTCTCCGAAGCTCCTCCCCTCTTCGGGATTGTGCAACGAATGGCAACACCTGCGGCTCCGCGCGCGATAATGCGAAGCAGCTTAGGGTTAGAGACGCGACGGTAGCCGCTGCATACTCTGCTGGGGGCGCCACTGTAGCTCCGCGGTGTAAATGACGCGCGCGCGCGCTTCGCTCTTCTCATTCTCCTCCCGAAACGCCGCGATCGAACTGAAAACTAATGGGAACTTGAGTCGACCCCACGGCTGCTTCGCATACTACTCAGGGTTCCCCTACGGGCAGATGGTGAAATTATTTAGCTTGGAAAGCCTTCCGAGCGACATTTCGCCTGTGTCTTTCGCGCCTAAGTATGCGCCATGACCGGTTGCGGTTTATGCGTGCACGGTTTGCGTATAGAAAAAGGGGGGCGTAAACGCACAGCTAGGGTTCATGCCGCTACTGATGAAATACCGGTTGCGCTGATATTTAGATGCCGAAATTATATGGTTCAATGCTGTTAGTCGGCTGTCCTCCTCAATGGAGTGGTTCGGGTGTGGGTAGATGTGTTACACAGACATCTTACACACACGGTAAGAGACATACGATTGGGAAGGAAAACGGGCAGCCACAGAAAATGTCCCACCTTTCCTTGCTTATGTCTTTCTTCAGCTATAATAAGCGTCATTCAACGACAAAATGAATAACACAGTTGGTACTAGACTGGTCCTAGCAGTGTTTTTTAAATAAAAATGTGTGTCATGATTTTTGCAATTGCAAATACAAAAATACCCGTAGAGAGCAATATTTTGACCTCAAAATACGAAGAAGACTCGCGGCCGATCCCGGTCCTCGTGGCGGCACTTCATGTATATACAGTAACCACATGTTCGAATAAATGGCGCGTCAGCAGTGCAACGCGCCAAATTGAATTGATGGTGGCAAACCTCCTCCGTGTTTATTGAAGCAGGAGTGGCAAGAGAGGGTGAAGTGTGTAAGAGGTAGACGGGGAGGAGAACAGAAGCATTTGGGATGCAGGGTCGCCAGAAAACTGTCGTCTTTTGGCGACATTAGCAGCACAGTGACCAGATACACGACGCGTGTCGTTTGCTAGGAAGAAGAGCGTGAACTGAAGAAGCGTCGGTGTTTGGTTTCAGGGAAAGAGAGAAAAAAATTTTATTAACAAAGAAATTGCGTTGCTGTCAAGCACAGAATCAAGCGCAGATTCATTTTCTAAGAAATGAGAACAGCTAGTACCAATTAGGTACAGTTAAAACTTCATATAGCGAAATAACCAAAAATTCGCAAATTTTTGTGACATACAGGTTTTCGTTACATGCCCGTTTCGACTTAAAGCTCGTGTGAATGAAGCATAAACTAAACCAATATGCCAGACAACAGTTACCGTGAACTCACCTTTCAAGTATTTATTTATTGTGAAAAAATTAGTGAATCCCAACTGCTGCTTTCCCAAGAACTTAGTCACTACACGACACACGAACCAAGTAGGTCACTTACCCCTGTATTCAAAAATGTAACTAATCACTCTTGCTTTTGACACTGTTGGATGCCTCAACGCTTTTCAAGAACGACACTCTTCCTGAAAGGACGCCTCTTCGCGAAATTAATGCCCTTTCCCAATCTCAAGATTAGTGACAGTGTGCTAGCTGGGAAACTGTACCGGGCGACGAAGTTCTTCTCTCTCGGCTTAAAAGACGGCACTTAAAAGTGCGAGCTTGTCAAAACTTTTAGTTTTCAGGCAGCAGAAATTATAACCTATGAACCGACACCACAGATAGCAGTGGAGCCGCGCCAGTACACGCCGACAGGGAGGCCTTACAGTACCGTGCGATCAAAACTCACATCTTCGCCATTAAGGTCGCAAAAACAGCAAGGGCGCAAAAATATGGGTTTCAACTAGGCTCACAATGACAAATAGAAAACTTCGTTAAATTCAGGAATTCGTTATTTAGAGGTTAGTTACATCCATGTTATACTGTACTGATGTTTTACGTCAAATATACCTAATGCATCTTGTTGCCTAATTATGTACGCAACTATGAAGTATTGCCCCGTATTTTGGGCGTTTGGAAAACATTTCTTGCATAAACTTTTTTTAAGAATACTCATGACTTCTGAGAGGCTTCGGTGGCGGCGAGGAGCAAAATTGTCGGTCAATTTCCACTGATGCCACTTGATAGTTCCTCGCCACATACAGCTTCGCTGAAAAAAAAATACCCCGCATTTCCCCGAGGGGAAGAATGTGAAAGTGCGAATGCACGAGTTGAATTTGCGCGGTTCGGTAATGTTCGCGAAAGAGAGATCACACACACACCCACAACTAAAAAGAAAGAAAGATGCATTTATTCACAGACACCTATTTGTGTTGTCGTTGTACTTGATTGCTAGAAGGATCGCTTTGTGGACATAGTTATCTCAGCTTTCAAATTTCGTGTCAGTACTCCTTTAGGCGGGTGCATTAGCTCTTCTCACGCCCGATTCCTGGCCAATCCCCAACGTGGGTATGTGCCATGTCAGCAGGAACAACAACAAGAATGAGCCATGGGGACGCGGCCAGGCAGCGCGCGCCCATCTCCCCCCGTTGCTAGGGAAGACGAGGAGCGCGCGCACCCGCAGCTGTTGCTATGCGGACGACGGCGGCGGACCATTCAGGCTCGCTTAAGAAGTGCATTCGCACTTAAAATTCCAATTGCACCCACCCAATCGCTGTACCACGAACGAGCCGGATGCTCAGCGCAGATTTTTTGTCTCAGTGCAGGCTGAGAGAAACAGGGAGGGGGGAGAAATACAGATATTTTAATTCACTTTTATTTGGAACTCTGGTTTTAAGGTATAGGAGTCGCGGTGGCCCAGAGGGCCGCCGGGACGTCGAGGGCCCGACGGGTGATCGATTCTTGATGATCGCGGTCCGGGCATCCCAGAGCGTGTTTTCAGTGGGTCGGGGAGAGTAGAGGTTAAACGGGTCGCGCGGACATTGGCAGAGCGATAGAGCATATTCTGTGCGTCACAGAAGGAAAAGCTAGGAGTGGAAAAGAGAAAAGAAGCAGGGTACGTATGCACTAATATAGTGCGGTGAGGAAAGGTGTTCTTCTGAAGAAGACGCCACATGTGGGAAGTCTCGGCTGTGAAGGAGGGGTACTTTGTGTGCAAAGTAGGCGCAATGTTGGGTGAGGTCCTGGTATGTCAGAAGTGCTGAATGGGACGTCTCTTGAACGCCGTGTTTAGGTGTCAAAGAAGCGCCTGCCGGGGATGTGAAAGTTCGGGCTTTCGTGATGCGCAACCTCATTACCACGTATGCCGCTAAGGGCCGGGATCTACAGCAGCGTCAAGAGATTGGGAGGGAGTTGAGTGCGAAGAATTTGGATGGCCAGTGCTGAAATGTACACTTGAGGTCATTTCGAAATGCGTGTTGCGAATCTGATAATATAATGAGAGGCGTTGGCGGTTCGGTAAGGGCGAGGCCAATTGCCGCCTCCTGTGCGGCGACTAAGTCGAGGTGAGTACCCTGGCTGAAACTTGCGGGTCGATGCTTGGTGCTCCTGTGACCAGAACTACAAAGGTGGGCTTCCTCGGATGCTCATCCGCGTCTACATATAGGACGTGTTAGGAAGGAGGGTCTGATAGGGAGGACACTAGCAGACACTAAGAATGACTGGGACATACTGTAGTAGACGTCCTCACAGGGCCGATGTCCTAAGCGTCACGCATATATGGGATTATATAAATAAGAAATTTGTTATCTCTGTGCCTTCTTTTCTCATTGTCTCTTTTTTTTGCATGTTCGCGTATTTCTCTATCTCTGATCGCATTTCGTCCTCCAAGAACACACTCCGCTACTCCTGCTCTATGTCGTGCTGGTTTGCACGTCAACCGTTACCACGAGCGCAGAGAGCGCACCTCTTCAGTATCTCTGCAAAGAGCATTAGAGCCTGAGAATAAGAGGAATAGCTGTCAGTTCTCCACAAAGTTTTGAAAAGAAAGAAAGTCACGTGTTGCTACAGTGGATTGGGCAGAGGAATTGGAAGCGCAGCCCAGATAGCGGATTTCTTACTTCTTTGGGTATTCGCCATTCTTAGAAGCTGCATACATGCTTCGGAAGACAGTCGAGCACCCGTTTTGCTCTTGCCAAACGGGCGCCCGACTACGCTCAACCCCACGGTCGCTCGACTAAGTGCGCCTACGGCTCAAGGTAAGTAGGGGCGTAATCGGAAATTTAAGAAAAAATTAAATTCCCGAATAAATTAACCTTACAGTATAACTATTGTAAGTGAAAAATAAATGGTATGGTAAAGTCAAGAAAAAAAATATTCTGGTCTATATTATCTAGCTTGATTCCGAATTTATCATTGGCTTCTGTCAAGTTCTACCTCACGTTAGCGTGCAGTGTCTGATTCTCATTTGAGTCTGTTATGAATATGCGGGATTATGAAGACGACACTGCTGTTGAGACAAAAAATGTACTGGCGTGTTTTTCTGCCAACGCCCTCGAACGAGACTGCACGTCAAGAGTATTCGCGGTGACGAGACCAGGCTTTCTGAACAGCGAACAATTTTTCTCTGTATCCACATACACACGTGCTGCTGATTGGGCGAAACGTGTTTATAGGTTCTATAAACACGTGAATGCGCATACGGTGAAATAATCTCGTTCCCAGTCGCTTACGGGGACGAATAGAAATCATCGGATACGAATTTTTTGTCAAAAACAATCCCCCACAACCCATCCAATTTTCTTTTCGGGGCTTGCCGTGGTTGTTAGTCTAGACAACAGTGTTTTCGCGACCGATTGCCTTCACCTCTCTTCGCATTTCTTCGTTGCTCCGCGCAACATTCGAGTTTATATACATGGTGATACCGGCCGTCCGAAATGTCAGGGTCAAAATTTGTTTGTTGGAGTTTTTAAATATGTGCTACAATCGAAATCAGGAATAGGTGCTCCAACAACAGTTCTTGTTTTAAAGAACCATAACTGAAAGTGGATGCAAAATATTGTCTCGCTTCGATTGACACGCGCCGACGTATGTTAGCGTAAAAGAAACGCGTGAGCCAAGGCGCTTGCTTACTTGAAATCTACGCACGCCTGATTTGTGGTAAATAATCATTCAACGTAGTCTTATTAAAAACAAAGTCGAAGATGGAATATCAAAGATTTTTTTCATTGAATAATAACACGTGCCATTATATAGGCCATATAATCAAAAAGAGAACTTTATCCTGGTCGATTTATGAAAACATGAGGAGGTGAGCTGGTCGGCAGTCCCCGCAAGCACTTCCACTTTGTTATACACAGTAGTCTGTGCGACAATGGGAGGAGTTTTCCGCCATCTAGAGTGTTCCGGGCGCGCAAGAATTTGGTTTGCAGCAATTTCCGCTGTCTTCATCTTTCAAGCACAAGAATGTGCGAAGCATGCTGATGTGCAAGAGGTAGAATACTTGGCATCAAAAGAAATTGATGTTGTGTTTGTATCGTTTGGAACCGCATGGAGCGCAGACGACAATATTTGGTCGAAACGAATCGCATCACCGAAAACTTCGTGGTTTTTTCACGCTGCTGGTTTTAAAAAATTCCTAAAACGAAACGCGGAACGAGGGATGTCGACAGTGGCAGTTGTCCCAAGGATCGGAATTGAATTGCAGAAGTTTAGCGCACGGGTTCAGATTTTGTACGCGTATTACGCGAAAGTACATTGGTTGCTTATCTGCAACAACGAGGTTCTCCAGTCCAGAAAGAACCATCTCAAAGATTTTGCAATGCCGATACAGTTATCCCTGCTCGGTGTATGTAATTACGAGATCAGCAACGCACTCATTCAATATGACTCGCCCAGGCGACGATTATTTCGAACAGGAATCAATTTCTCGTTGGCAGATGCTGCACTACAGCCGCGCAAAAGGAATAGGTCTCGCGACTTTGCGGGAACTGAGCTCAGATTGGGTTGCCTCTACTTCGCGCATTTTCGGGAAAAGACGTACGTGAACAACCCGGCCATGTGTACCAGAGTGGCATTGAGGTGGATGATAAGTACTCTGAGCAAAAAGAATGTTTCGCTTTCCTTTCGATATTTCCTCAAAAGCAAAGATGCAGTAACTGGGTTAGCCGACGGCGAAATTGATGTCATAGTGAGTCCAGCGGGTTTCGAAGGGAGCCTGCTGCAGGCAGCCTCCTACGCAGTCGCAGATGTTGAATACGACACATTCTACGCTCTGGCGAACGATACGAGGGTCATTTCCTTTTTTGACGTCATCGCTTCTTCCCCCCTGGCATTTGCTTTGACACTTGTGTGCTTGTTCTTATGCGCCATCGTGCTAGCATCACTACTTGCCCAACGAACAGCAGATGCGTTCTGCACCAACCTGGCGCACGAGACGGCGTTTCTCCTGGCTGCACTCCTCGCCACATCGGCTTCCGAGTCTCGGGGCAACGGACGTAGCCCGATTCGGCGGATGCTCTACTCTTGCTGGTTTTTGGCCATTCTGTCTCTGTCTCTCCACTTCAGGAGCGAGATTACAGCTCTGGTCACAGTAACTAAGCCTGCTGACCACTTGGACACTTTGGCTGAACTTGAAGATGCTTTGGATGCGGGCAAGGTGGCTCCCATTGTCCCCAAGGGAACGTCGACGTCGGGACTGCTGAAACAGGGATCGGTCGATTCTAGCTCACTGATGAGGAAGCTTAACGACGCGTACAAACGCCACGCCAAGGGAGAACTAGTTGTGTCAAGTCCTCTCGACTGCCTTCTTGAAGCGCGTAGGCGCGACCGGGTGTGTTACACCGTGCTTCATTCGTGGTGCACAGTTCGATTAGTGGTGCCAGAAATTCGGCCATTTCGGGAACCATTTACTCAGATTCTCGGTGCAATGCCAGTTCGGCACGGGTATCCGCACATGCAAGCTTTGAGACGGTTTCTGTTAAGCGTGCGCGAGGGGTTCCTCGACAAAGAATTTGCCTCTACTTGCAAACCTGATTTGGATTCGTCACCGCCAAAGCTCGAACTAGTCTCATTTATCTTGAGCTACTGTTTGTTGCAGGTGATTTCCATTCTAGTGTTCATTGCTGAATGTCTCGCTGATTTTATCTCTTCTTCTGTGAGGGCGCCTCAGCAGTGACGGAAAAAACAACGCGGGTGGATATTTAGCGAGAGAGGAGGGGTTTCCTTTATTGTAACACACATGAGGGTGGATATAATCGTTTTGTTGTAATAAAATTGCTTGTCGCTTTTCAGATTCCTTGCGACATTCTCACTCAATTAATAAATGCCTATTGTTAGAATTTGGTTTCACACCGGCCAGCTCGAGAGAGGAGGGGTTTCCTTTATTGTAACACACATCAGGGTGGATATAATCGTTTTGTTGTAATAAAATTGCATGTCGCTTTTCAGATTCCTTGCGAGATTCTCACTCAATTAATAAACGCCTATTGTTAGAATTTGGTTTCATACCGGCCAGCTCTTTTGTCATATGTGCTAAGTCTGGGGCACGCTAGATTGGCTGAACACTGTTAAATATTTTGAAGGCAGAGCTATTTAAGCTTGAGCTTAGTCCGGTGGCGTTCCCAACAAAAATACCTAGATGAAATACTGATCGCACATGAGCGTACTCCTCGTGCGGAGGGCCCGGCGTCTTCCAGGCTTGGGGCACGTGATAATTGGGCAAAAAAATACCAAGAAAAATACTGAGTGCACATGAGCGTGCGAATCGCGAATCGTGCTCTTTTTCTCGCCAGTTCACGTGCGTGCGCACATGAAGTAGCGAGCACAGAAAAAGTTGCGTTACAGACACCGAGATCGCGAAGCCGGTCGTTACCGGTTAGCGGCTGCTAATCTGGTCCTTTTTGGGAGAGAAGGTACACCCTGCGCGCAAAATTATTGGAGCCTGCCCGAGAGCGAGAACTTTACAGGACCGAACAAAATCGCAAAAATGCTCTCAGTTATGCTTCTTTGAAGACAGTAGTTTCATTGATACGGGGGAGTGAGTGCTATAAAATGAACGGGAATTTCCAAGCAGCGTGGCTGAGGTGGTGTTGGAAATTTGTGTGGGGCGGTGAATTACGGGTATATCACAGAAAGGGAAGAACTAATCTTGTAGCCAGCAGCAGGTGCAACCAGGTCGTAGCTGATTCATTATAAGGTGCCGAAAAGAAATAGGTGGAAATGGCCAACTAGGACGAAAAGTGTAATTTTCCCACGTTTTTCGTTCTTATCTCGATTCGCCCTCCTGAACCGCCCTTTGCACTTTTAAGATCGATTCTATTGTGAGATACACCTTTTCCTGAATCCTCCACCCAGACGAGGCCTATCAAAAACCTTTAAAGTTGTACTTCCTGGCCAACGCCGATTAACTTTCTTTATATGTGTGAGACCTCGACCCTGGCGGTCGGCAAGAGTCTCAGCATGTCAGGTGGACGACGTTGCAAGCAAGTGAAGACACGGCAGAACTGCGATGATCTCCGCTGTGTTGCTAGCCTAACTTCTGGAGCCGCTACGTGAATTTTGTGCCTTTCATGGGTGGTTCGGCGGCCACAAAACGACCAGTGAACGCGCCATCGGCCGATGCTACCCTTATGGTAACTCGGGGCAAGTCCACAACTTCGACGGTATTGAGTGAACTAAAATTATTGTCATGGCTCACGGAATATTTTTATTTGTTTACGGTTTAGCTTACCCTTCCCATTGAGAATTCTGTCATTTTTTTTCTGCTGCTACTTTTTTTAGTTAGGTTTGTGTATGCATCAAGTAAAATTTGTTTTTGTTTGTCTAGCCTGGCCGATGTATGGCTGGGCCCATTTCATCCAATCTTTCAGAAGAATTCACAGTTGAGCGTACACCGTTAAAAACAAGTAGAGTTTGGGAGTCGTACAGTTCACGCAACTGAACGTTAAAGCGCTGGCAAGAAAAAGAATTTATTCCGTCGAGACAGTTCTCTGAGATGGTTTCCGGATTGTGTTCTAGCAGCAGAGCCCGACAATCCTGACAGTGAGACATCAACCTGTTCAGTTTATTTTCTGACAATATACACTGACTCCTGCGCACGTACTTGTCGGATATTTCATTATGAAAGCGCTATCCATGGCTTGAGGAGGTACTTGGCCTTCGTCCGTCGTAATTGTAAGTCATCGATCCACCAACACACCAATTTTCACAGCCCTGCAGCAGCCCGGTGACCATTGCCACTATTTCTGGTATCCGGGATTCGGGTACATTCATTTATTTATTCATTTAAAGGCACGAAAGTTCGTTTTATTTAAAGTGACTTTTGAATATGTGATACAATCTTTGACTAAAATTCTGGTTAAATACTGAGAATTGCCTTCTAATTGTATGATTCTTATGTCGCTACTCTTGAGCGTGAGTTCTTACAGCAATATAGCCATTTTTTGTTCTTTCTATGTTATGTACGACGAATCATCTCCATTTATGCAATCATAACGATTACATTTGGAACTTTCGCGCAATCTGCATTATTGTGGAGGTGGAGGACGTTGCACAGATTGGCATTTTTCGTAATATTCTTAAAATTTCCTTCTCTTTATTTCTTTTTTTTTGTTTGACCATTTGCACCAGTTACGCTAATATAACGATTACAGGTGGAACTTTCCTGAAACCTGCATTGTTGTGGAAAATGAGGCTTTACACGTTTCGTGCTTATCCGTAAATTATGCTATATTTTGTTTATTTTAATTTTTCAAAAGTTCGTGGCCCCAGTTAACAGTTAACTCCTTGTACGCTATTATAACGATTGCAGGTGGAACTTTCGCGATATCGGCATTTTTGTCAAAATGCAGGGCGTTACACGGTTCTGCTTGGGTAGGGGGGGGGGGGGGGGAGAGGGGGGCACTGGCCAAAGAATGCTCCGAATTAAAAATACCGCCGCTGTAGGAAAGTAACAGCGACAATAACAATTACTATAACACCGCATTTGCCACCGTGGTTATCGCTCGAACGTGATGTACTTTTATTTCAGAGATACCTGTCTCACCTGTCAATAAAGTCGTTCTCGCTATATTTTTAACGAACGATTATCTTAAATGACATCCTTCAGAGTTCATGGCTCCCCTTAGCGCACACCGCAATTAGAAAAGGAGTCAGCGCAGAATTGAAATAGGTCTACATTTTTGTGTTCTCATAGCTATCGATTAAATTATCGATCATAGCTAACATGTAATCCGAATCCTGCTCTCTTTCTTTATGTTACTTTGAAGATGCAAGATTGCTTTTATTTCATATTACGCTTCGTGTATTTTCTCTGTCTCATTAAACCGTTTTCTGGGGGCACCTCCTCGATAATGCAAAGGAACCATTAAAGATGCTATGTGTACACATGTTTAAAGTGCAGAATCAGATCTCTCTTGGTTCATTTGCGCCGTTAGGCGGGTCAGAATGGATGTCGCTTGTTCTATTTAACGTGTGCGCATCCCGGACAGCAAACGTGTCTGCTTGTAAAGCATTGTCCACAGCACGTTTGCGGTGTGTGCTGGTTTGTGCTTATGGAACTCTGCTGTGCGTGAGAGCACCACCAGACTTCACTGTACGCTCGATAGTTAATGATGCGTGGATTTCACTGGCGCAAGGGTGACTGAGGGCAAATATCGCCAAAGGAAAGTCGTTTCATGAGAGGGAAATGAACTAAAAGAGAAGCATTTCAGTAAAAACAGCAATGAAGTAAAACAAAATGCAATGAAGAAGACAGTGTAAAGAGCTACGTTGTCAAGGTGCATGATAAGAAATGACATGTAAAAATCTGAAGTCAGTGAGTAACTCGAAAGCGCGCTTCACCGAAAACATTGGTTCGTCTCCTAAAAAGTACGGCGGATGTTGTGGAATATGTTGTGTGTATAGTTGTGGGAAGTGTTTGCGTCGTGTTGGGCCAAGCCCCTTGCATTGGATGAGTATGTGGATTAGGGATAGGCCTTCTCCACATCCGCTGCACATAGGTCTTGGGGATTCAGAGAGCACGTGGGAATGTGTTACATGTGTGTAGCCTAACCGTAACCTTGCTAAGGTCACTTAAGTGTATCTGTTGTGTGAGTCTGTTGTGTATGGTCCCAAGTGTGACTTTATTACATGTAGTTTGTTTTCTGTTCACTCCAGTGTGTTTCCCATGTTCTACGCAAGAGTTGTCTTGATGTCTATATAGGGCTCCGTTGTTATGTCTACAGTGATCTTGAGTGCAGCAGCAGCGGCTCTGGCGTCTGCCAACTCGTTGTCAGCGATCCCAGCGTGTCCTCAGACCCAGCACAGGATCACTTCATGCTTTTATGCATAGACAGACATAATGGTGTTGAAAACGAAATTAGCTATGTGGCTTTTTGGGGCTTACGCTCGAAAGTTCTGGAGGAGGGCATACCCAGTGCTTGCGTAGTAAATTTTGCAGAACTGGTATAAAACATACAAAAACAAAAAACCACAGAGCCAGCGATTCCGTTTGCATCCTACGCCCTTTGTTTTATAGAGCCATTTTTTCTACCTGTGTGTCCATTGCTCCATTCCAAACAGTCAATGTATGCGGCTGCTTTCAAAGCCGGAGGAGAGAGGCCGCATTACCGCGAAAGCTGCTTCTCCAGAGTGTGGCACAGCCGGAAAGCACACCGACAAGATTGCGACAGTTATGATTGTACTTGCCTTGACTGGTGATTTATGTATACTGAAGTACATTACATTGGCTATATACATGCATAATTAATAAAAGCTACTACCTCTGTGCGTTCGTGTTTTGGCTTAAGCCTTCCATATTTTCCTCCCCCAAAAAAGTTGCGCAGTTCAAGAGGATTCGGCCGCCGACTCGTCTAATTGTATTACAGATACGGTACACACATACCGTGAAAATTCGAAGGTGCTGCTAGCAAGTGTGTTTTTGCCTAGCACCTCTAAATCTACATTAAAAAATATTCTTTAAAGTAAGCACGTTTGCAATCTCCTTTAATTGAACTTTATTAACTAAGCAGAAAAAAATCACGGTTTCTTATTGCAATTCGTATACCAGCTGAAAGTAATCAAGGGGGCTAATGGCGAGTCTTTACCAAAATAGAGCTTCGCCAAACAATACTGATGTAGAATTACCGACTCCTTAGATTTGGAATTCGCCAGCCAATATCTGCTCCGGGTGGTACGTTGTGGTCAAAGGGGAGCATCTCAGTGTGTAGCGAGATCCTCTGGAAATAATTAACCTTATTCAAGATAGGTAACCCCACCAAATGTCTCTAACATACAATTTCCGCGTGCTGATCGGTTACAGGAATGGCTACGGTGGTTTTCATGTGATTGCGTACTTTTACGCCCTGCAGCAAGCTGTATTTGCACTCCGCGTGCCGAAGTAGCTGAGTGTTGCAGAAACGAAACAATTTACATTCTGCTCTCCGCAGACAGACTCACACAGGTACTCATGCACACAGTCTTAAGACTGTGTGCATACATATTGCTACGGGCAACTATTATCGAAGAAACAGCGCTGGTATAATCCCACTTCCGAGTCATTCAGTACCGAATCTCCTTCCTCTTCTTTCCATTTCTCAGCTCATTTCTCTTTCTGCTTGGCTCAGAACACTACGTGTATCATCCTCCTCACCTGGTGTATTCTAATTGTATTCCTGATGCACCCTTTCCCCCTCACCCAGGGGTTTAGAAGGCTGAAGAGAAGACCTGTGAAATGGTGGCGCATTTGGTCACAGCTTACGGCAAGCTTGAGGAGACACAGTTTTATGTAGGGCACATGCTTGGAAAACACAAGCTGGATTGCATGGGCATTGTCGGCGGGAACGTCTTCGAGCCGATTCGTAACTTGGCCCAGCCGTCAAACAATGCTGTACGGGCCTTGAAAGAGCGGCAGCAGTTTTGTAGCGCGACCACGGAAATGAAGCTTGCGACGGAGCATTACTAAGGGCCGTATTTTGAGTCCCTCCTCCAATCGGCTGCGAGGAGGATCCTGCAATGCTTAAGAACGGGGAAATCGGTTTAAAGGATCTCCTCCGCTGGAGGATGGAGTAGAGGATGGATTCAGAATGCCAGTGTAAGTCTACAAATTACAGACTTCAACTCTCCGAGTGGTAGCACCTGCGTTCATCTATGGGAAATGTTCCAAGATTTAATTGTTTCGCGCATCAAGACGTTCACGGGAGAGTTTGTCTGCAACATCATTCTAATCGGTGGCCGAAGCCCGTACGGGCCAACCAAGCTCAGCGTCAAGAGGAAGTGACGGAGTGCGGCCGTAAACAAGAATGAACGGTCTTTTCTGGGTAACACAGCGTACGTAACGAACCGGTTCGAGTTCGTGTGCAATTGGTTGACATAGGAAGCAAGTTTGTTAGTCACAGTACGTTTAAGCCGTTGAGCAAGCCCATTGCACTGCGGGTGGTTCACTGAGGTAGTCGCGCGTTTGATGCCGAAATCTCGGAGTGCTCGCTCGAATTCAGGGGACATGAAACCGCTTCCACGCCCAGTGAGTATTATTATGGGTGCCCCATGTCGGAGTACAAGATGGCGCTCTATGAAATTCAACGCGTGTCGTGAAGGCGTGTGAGGCGCGGCTTGGTCCTGGGCCCACTTGGTGAAGTAGTCCACCGCAACAAGTATGTACCAGTTGCCGCCTTGTGCTTTCCGGAACGGACCGAGCTGGTCGAACACAACCAGTTCAAGAGGTAAATTTGGTGAACTTTCTTAGGAGGTTAATTTTTCCTAGGGACCACTGGATTGTGCGAAGAGAGGTATCTCGCCTCCCGCTGGGATTCTTGAAGTCCAAAAGGCTAAGTGAAGATCGGTGACATTGTGTGTCTCTTATAGTAGGACTAAGTGAGGTGTGGTGATATTGCCTAGGACGATTAGGCGGAGCAATTGCCGGCAGGTCTGCAAGGCTAAGCCCACCTCATCAAACAATAGGTACTACTACTACGTGAACGAGTTGCGGCGCTGGATGCGGGGGTGTGAGCGGATCAATTTTGTAGGTCACAAGAGTAATCATAATGTAGTAATTTTGTATGGTTCGGTACCCTCTCTTTTAGCCATCACGCGCCATTTGGATTGGTATTTCCAGTCTTTTCTTGAACTCACCACACCTATGAAGCACATTGAAGCTCTTTAGTGGCCGATTTCGTAGTCAGTTCGTCACGTAGTTCGTAGATACACGCAGTTTCCTAGATGTGCGGGTCGTGTCCGTCCGGGAAAACCTCCGGTTTGGCCTACTGACGACACTTCAATAATGTCAGCTGGACGCCATTACAAAGAAACGGAGACATAGAGCAACAGGAATATTCTATGGTGTGTCGCCACACTATGAAGTGACTCCGCTTTGGACAACAAGCAGTAAATCACTACCATCATTAGGTCGACACTCCCCCCCACCTCACCCCCCCCCCAAAAAAAAAAAATCGACCAAGACACGCCTCTCGACTCGACGTCGACTAGACGTCGTGGCTGCCAAGCGGACGCTATTTACAGAACTTCTATTATCCACGTGTACGCCGAACATCTTATTTTCCCACTTCCTCATCTCTTAATACTTTGGCCCAATTGGATTTTGTATGAGATCCGATTATTTATTTGCATTGTTCTTGTGTTTATTTTGTAAATTTTTTTACTAGGTCCGAACACACTGGACGTCCCATGAGAAGTCTTGTCCATGGCCTGAGAGTACGTCGTGCCCCTTCATCATTTTCAAAGCAAATTCTGTCTGCAAGCGGTCAATGGCCTGCAAAATGCAAACTATTAGCAGCCAACATGCAAGACGCAGACGTTTTTCATTGAACCTGGTGCATCCAAAATGCAGTATCAAAGAGATTACCAGGCTGCCTTGCCCTCTGTAGGATAATATCAAAATCACTCCTATACAACATACATTAGTCTGAGCGTAAACATGCCGTAGCCGACAAAAACCACAGGGCATGAATATCAGCAATCAATATTTCAAATGACACTTATTATTTTTCTCTGGGAGCACATCTTACTTTGTAGCCCGGTTAAGATGTGGGTTCATGACAACATTTGAGGAATTATTGGTAAGAACAGTAACGTTTACTGTTATGATAGCGCAAAAAATAAAAATGATAAAGCCAACATTTATCTTGAAATATACACGCTCTATCAATTCAGAAGCTACTGCACTCGAAAGATGTGTAGAAGCATGCGGGAAAGCAGTCTGTTCACACAAGTGTTATAAACAGGTGCAAAACTTGGGCTTTACATATCACGGAAGAAGCACTTGGAGTTTGTCTGAAGGTAAAGCGTTCCCAGATGGCACGCAGCCAAGATATTTTGAACCTGCTCTTTTGTTTACATGAAAAAGAAATGAGAATATCTTTTTTAGTTTGGGGGTTCAACGCACTGAACCTGCACCGAGACTACAGGACGCGCGAATTTGAGGGATTCACCTAATTTAAACCACCCAGGGTTTTCTCGAATGCACAGAAATCTAGACACACTACTGTTTTTCTTTTTTGCATATATACCAGAAGAACATCTGCAATGGCCGCGGATCACTACCGAAAAAGCCAGCGTACATAAAACAGGCAGACTCTTTTCAAGCAATTGCGCTTCTGCAAGGCAACTTTTCACAATTAGGAATGAAATGAAAGGGGTGCCTCACGGAGAATATGATACTTAAGATGGGCATCGGAGAACCAGAAGGCAAACGCATTTCGACATGGAACGTCTGAGTGCACATTTTATGGCCATTTACAAAAAGTTTCGAGCTTTTATGCGCGGACAAGGCGCGGCCACCTTGTTACAACACCGCTGTTTATTCGTCCGTAGCACGCCAACGTCTAGAAGAGGCGCGATACGCGCATTGTTTCAACGTGGTCGCATAACAATTCGGGCTAAATGCATATTCCCGAAGACGGTGACGGGCGCAAAAAACTATTCACGCTCATATTTGAACAAGTGAATACTGAAACAGTCATAGTGCAAAACAATAATTACGCTAATCAGTTAACAAATGAATGCTGAAAAATTCATAGTTCTGAGCGTGCTAGGGGGGCCGTAAACATACTTATAGCAAACCCTACTCTAGACTGAATTCAGGGCACACCCCGCGCTTTACTTCTTTGTTAGTGTGTAATCCCCTCAAGAGAGTACTCAACTGATTATACATCTACGCACTATTTTATAACATGCATTAAGGTGGCCTTTTTTGGGTGGTTCACAGTGAAGAACACGGCGGTAGCGTTTTTGGTGCGGTCCATTTGACTAGCGACGCGTGATCCCACTTCACCCAACCTAAGGCGCAAACTTCGGAGCAAGAATAAGTGCTGCTTACACACTTGACAAGACCGGAAAGGTCGCTTGTCAAATGTCCAATCTGCGTAACGCTGATATGCTAGATATCACACACCAACGCGGGCGATACGTTGCAAACACAAAACGTCAGTACCACGGCCCGGTACCGGCTCGACAACAGTTCTCCGTTAAATACACAGGACCAGTAAACGACATTTCACTTACCTTAACTGCTAGATAAATCCATAGGCGTCCGGTAGATAAATCCATAGGCGTCACGCAACCAGACGTTTTACGACCCAGAGATTGTATCATCGCCGCGGCCGCAGTTTGCGGGGGTCGCGTCCATGGGAGCATTCGTGTAGCGCCTATCGCCCCACTGCCGGCGGCAAACTGAATCGACTAACGCGGGCTGTTCAAAACGCGTTAAAAATAAATAAAACTCTAGCATTGTCGCGGACGCCTACGCGGTCGGTGAACGGTGAGGTCAGGTGCCACTTACATCTAAAAGAAGTTGATAGCCTGTTTTGTAAGCAAACAGTACATGTGCCAAGAGTTATTTCGTGTCGTGACGGGGCTGCATGCTACAACGGCTAGGAATGACGGTGGTTGTTCTGAATCTGGCTTCGTAGTGTTGCATCTTTTCATATATATGCAGAGCCCGGCATATCATCTTGTATTCCATATATTAGATAAGTTCGCGTTATGCACGCCTGTGCGCATGCAGGCCGGCCCACTCAAGTGACGCTTCGTTTCTAGGCCTGGAGGTATATATCACTGGCTAAGCTTCCATATACTTTACGTGCGAATATAAACGTGCTGCGCTCACAACAAATTGCATAGGCGCTGTCGATGTCTATACCGCTCTTTTCGAACGGTCATGACGCCCTTCACTGTTCTCGCATTTTAATGGCAAACGTTGCTGTGCATTGCAAATCAGAAAAAAGGGCGTCCCCATCGCAGACGATAAGTCAACACTATTGATTCCAGCATGCTTCCTGTTGGTCACGCTGACCAGTAAGGCCGCCAGTATTGCCCAGGATAGCCGAAGTGCCCACCTAACCTACCACCATTTTTCCCACCTGCTCCCAGCTTTAAAAACCTTGCCTAGGTAAGTTTCCAGGACTGATCACCATTCCCACCTAATTTCCCACCAAAATTTATGCTAGGATTAGCGATCGGGTTTCCTTACATCACTCCTCCGCGTGTTCTTTATGGCGGCACCTGTATCTGGTTTTTTACAGTATGCGCTAAAACGTATTTGGGACTATTTAACGCTAACCAGATTTATCAGCGAAAAACTCATGATATATCATTTTAAAAATACGCTGCCTAAAAAAAAAAAAATGTCAGCGTACCTGTCGAAAGAGGACAGTCACCGGCCGCCTCTGCCACGGAAATGCCTCCCTTTTCTTGCCCGCCCACCTCTCCCGCGCCTGTCATCGCCTCTGTCTCCTCCCACGAATAACACTGTGGAGGTTTGCTCAAGGGAATTCAAATTTCCCGCGTTCCACAGCTCGCTCGCCATTTACTGGAACGTCGCATTGTTGTTGGACGTCTTGACATGCCGCAAGCACTTTTTTGTATTTTTGGGTCAAGACATTGTTTTCAACGCGTATTTTGCTATTGCGAAGAGCAAGCAGCCCTATATGTTTAATTAAAAGAATACCGCTCGCAATATTACGTACCGTAATTACTCGCGTAATGATCGCACTTTCTTTTAAAAAACCGATGCAAATTTAGGGGTGCGATCATTACGTCGGGTAAATTTTTCGCCAAAAATATTTAACCAAAGGAAGCGCAACAAGTTGGGGGTCAATAATGTTATGATAGGTGTCATGAGCATAATCAAAACTAAAGGGTAAAAATGGCTTTCGTTTGTAATGAACGCACACATCACGTGGACAGCATAGAGACATTTTATTTTTTATTTCTTATTGGATCACGAGCTTTGATTTTGAAACTTCAAACTGTGCACACAGACGGGACAGAAAATAAAGTGACAGAACGAGCGCAGAGAAAACAAAAGACGTGACGGGACTTGGCTAGACTTGGCACATGTACGACCTATTGCTCCAGCAAGTTCGGGGTGCGATCATTGCGCGGTAAAGAAAAAAATTTAAAGTCGGCGATAAACTTCAGGGGTGTGATCATAACGCGAGTTCGATCATTACGCGAGTAAATACGGTATGTATTGATGTTTTGCCTCAAATAGGCCGAATGTTTTTTTTTTGTTCTTCCTGACAGTGTTGACTAGTATGAAGAGTGTTTTAAAATTTAGGTGTTTGGAATTGTTTTGCTTGTATAAACATCTTGCTGAACAACGCATCTTAATTTGTGCCCAGCGGCTGAATTGGACGACTGACCGACGAACATGCAGACCAAAATTTCTCTTTTCAGTAGCCCGAGAAAAACTATTGTCTTCAAAAATTTTATTCCATTGCAATATGTTTGTTAGGGCTTTTGCACAGAAATTTTATATGCTTAATATACCTCGTTCTAGCGCCCGTGTGTAACGAAAACTCGGGGACTTGTGCTCAGCATATAAAAAATGTATAAAAAAATAAAACAAGGTCCTAGGACATCCATATTATAATGTATCTTAGAGTGCCCTTAAAAACTCCTTTTAAACAATGCACTGGTCATAGAGTAAAGCCCACTTTAAAGAGATCTGCGTAAGCTTGGTCATTGTAAGTTGGCTTTCCGAAGTTGTGGATTACGCAAAAACGCCGGCCATTTGCGGAGAAAGTTTGGTTACAGGATACTTTATACTCCTCTTAACGCCTCTTTCCGAGTCACGTATACTGCCCTCGGCGTTTCTCTCTCCCCTTCCGTTTTTGTACATGCATTCGGGGGGAGGGAGGGGGGCGTGCACGCACAGGCTTCACGCGCTATACCGTTGAGAAGCGTTCTGCTATTGAAAAGGCACTGACTTTTTTGTTGACGCTTTAGGCAAGACTTGGGGTATCGGCATATGTGCGTTGAAGCTCTAAAACATGCCTATTATATGTATGCCGGAAAGTATGCATGTATTCGAGATTCTTTCGGAAGCAAACGAGCCAAAAAGGAGTCGATGAAACGACGACTCTGTTGTGTGACCACCTGTAATTGTTTATCAGAGAAAGCAAGTTCCAAAAAGAGTCGTTATGGCTGTGGCTCACATTTGACCACTTTTTTTCTTAGAGTGAATACAAACAGAAGTGGATAGTATGCTTCAACTGCCATACACTGGGCCACATGGCGAAACTCTGTCCTGCCTCGAGTGTCTGCCGGGATTGCGGCCGCCCACATGCCAGAGAAGAAGAGTGCGATAACAACCCTTTCTGTGCGGCGTGAAAGGAGCCTGGTAACCTCGCGGTTAGTCCAGTATGCTCTAGCCGCATGGAGAAATCGGCCGACCAAGATCACGATTCCACAGAAGAAGAAACGCCAAAAAATCACACCATCTTCCCACGTGGGAACCCTGAGGGGATGCAAAGCCGTGGAGTAGTAGCGTGTCAATTGGTAGTTATAGTAAAGACACGTGTAGTAGCGTATTAAATGTCTTCTTTAGTTATCGAGTAGTGGGGAACGTATCGCGGCTTCTCGTTCTCGAAGCGAGGAATCCGCTGTTCGACGCTGGCGTTTAGAAGCGTTGTCACGTTGCCGAACGCCATCTGGATCAGCTACTCGCCGCTGGTGTTTCAAAGCGGCTTCTCGTGCTCGAAGCGAGGAATCCGCTGCTCGACGCTGTCGTTTACATTCGGAGTCGCGAGCTCTCCTCTGTGCAGCCTTGTCTTCGGAGGCGCTCGCGGTTCTGACAGTGTGCTGGCTGGCGCTAGTTGAAGGTGTGCCAGCCAGTTCGCTGACGGGATCGTTGGCGTCCATTTCCAGTCATCGGACAGCGCAGTACCGAAGAAGCAACCCAGCGGAGCGCGGACTGGTTTATTTGCAGAGCAGAGGGAGTGGAGAGGAGCAGCAGCACGCATGCGCGTGATTGGACAGCTGGTGGGGAGAAGAGCAGCGTGCGCTAGCGCACATGTGGTGTGGAGAGGCCGAGGGAGAGAGAGCTGCGTTATCACAGCTGTTGTGGAGAGAAGGAGAGGTGCGGACGCCGGACGACGGAGGGTCGACTAAGAGATGCTTTCCATCTAAAACGTACAAGAACACATCGAAGCTCAAAGATGGGATCTCTTGGGCCGACATGGTCCACACCCACAAAAAGACAACCGTTTTCCTCCATCGACTCGAACAATGAATACTATGATAAAAGAGAACAGCCTTAAACAGGAACTTCAAGATATCTGTGCCGAGCTGCAACTACTCCGCTCGGAACTCAGTCAAGAGAAGACAACAGCAGCGACGCCAATCCACCTCTCCGGGTCCACCGCCAGCGCGTCGAAGCCGGTCTCGAGTGAAGAAAAAAATATTGCCGCAGCAACATTCGGACAACGCGCAAAAATGGGTTACAAAACACATGCTGGCACAACGGGATGCGCATTTGAAGTTCGAAGCCTCTAATGAACTACAAGAAGCATTCAAAGGGATTCATGAGTTACAAGGGCACGTACATACGCTTAAGGCCGACATTCACCAACTAGCCGATCAGCTCCGCTGATTTCTTAAAAGCGTACCCCCAAGGAGACAAAGCGTACAAAAAAGCATTCGCAGCACTCACATCCCGACTACGACGCAATTCCAATAGACTCATTGTACAATGGAACTGCCGTAGTTTTTCGCAGAACGGTCCCCTTCTAAAGCACCAAATCAGTACCTACAATACTATAGCCATCCTTTTAAAGGAAACACGGTTATCATGTAAACTCCAAAATTATGCTACCTTTACGGATCCCAGCATGGAGCATACTGGGAGGCACTCTCCAGTCATTGAAGGACAAGCAGCTATTTTAGTTCGCAAGGACTGCCGTGCCGTTCAACATAGATGGGAGCAGGCCAGAAACGCTAATAGGGAGGTTATAATAGAATGCATCGAACCACCTGGTAACCGGCGCCTGCTTCTAGTTTCACGGTATTATCGCCCGCAGTGCAGCACTGGTTACAGAGATACCGACGCCTGGATCTCACACATCACGGCTCCCCGGTTCTAAGGCCCCCTTCTGATTGCAGGGGACTTCAATGCACGCAGCATACTTTGGGGTTACCCCCACACGGACATTAGAGGCAAAAACCTTGAGAATGCCCTAGAACTCAGCAAACTTATCTTTCGCAACGAGCCATTTCACCCGACGCTGGTAGGCGTACACGCAATGAAACTGATATCACGCCAGACCTTACGTTTTCAACCCCAGGTTATATCAAGCGATGGCAACCACTGAACACGAAATGAGGCAGTGATCATTACCCCATTTTTATTCATATCAACATTAAGAAGATGCGCAAACAGACCACCCTTAAAACCCTCAACTGGAACACTTTCCGAGGTAACTTTTGCGTGGAAGAGGAACCCGCTCTACTCGACTTTGTACACAACGTCACGGGAGCAAGGACTATGGCTTTCGAAACTGTTACAAGCACAGTCGATGTAGAGGTCCCTAATGCTCACATGACCCGCCTCCTTCGGACAGCCGAGCGCCTTGCTGAGCGGTACCGCACGGGCGAAAAACGGCACCGGGATCTGATAGGTCTGAAGAACCATTATAAAGTTGTCAATGCCTACCAAAGAACGCTTAAAACACAGAAGTGGCACAATCTCTGTCACCGCTTGGGTGAAGAGAAAGGTCTTGCCCATGGAGCATTTTTCGAAGCTTGGCGGGCAAGGCAAAATCAAAACTTCCTCTTGTTGACGAGTTAATGTTACAGACAGATTCCTACGACGTTGAGGACAAGATTATCCCCACGCTCTTCCCTCACGCCACGTGCGACAATGCACATGCAACTGTTCCGTCTACCCTGCCTCTCAGTCCTAAACCCACAGGAGTCGCTTGACGAATCCTACACCATGGGTGAGCTCCAGGTGGCTCTGGGACAAGGCAAACCTCGCTCGGCCGCTGGCCATGACGGGGTTACGTGGCAGGACCTCCGTAATCTTCCTGCTGCAGGACATGAGGCGCTTCTCAAACTGATCAGCTCTTCCTTGGAGAAAGGCCAAGTGAACGATCACATGAAGCTTACGGTCATTCACCCCATCCCCAAACCAGGTAAACACTCCCGTCAACCGGAAAATTGGCGACCGATCGCACTAACACCGACAATATGTAAACTAATAGAGCGCTTAATGAACAACCGAATCCAATATCACCTAGAACAAACAGCGTGGTTTCACCCGGCCCAAACCGGTTTCCGGCCCAATCTCGGCCCTAAAGACTATCTATGGTTACTACGAAGAGTTATAAATCGGACCTCACGAAATCTCACACCAGATTACCTCCTGGCAGTACACATGCAGAAAGCGTTTGATCACGTTAGCCAAGAAGGCATACTCAAGGAGCTGGCTCTGGCCTTCCCCAGTCAACGAGCGCAAACATGGATACGCAATTTGCTTGAACAACGCCCTATTCGGCTCTCGATCGAAGGCGATAGTGGACCCCACGCACATTCTTCCTCGACAGAGGTGTACCGCAGGGTTTCATACTTGGGCCAATGCTTTTCAACCTGGCTATAAAGAGATTGGCCAGAACCTTCGAACAAGATAAGTCCGCTCGCTTTGCTATCTATGCCGATGACGTAGTGGTGTAGACGGAAGCAGTTGACTATTTAGACACTGAGCACATGCAAACAGAACTACAAGCAGCTGTGTTCAGCTTTGAGAGGTCCCTCACAGCCCTGAACTTGCAATTGTCCCCAAACAATCTCAGTGTCGATGGCCGCCAGGCCACGAATCCGGTTTACCAGTTATGGCTTGACAAGGGCAACACTACACTTATGTCCCAGAATGGCACCATCCTGCTCTTGTGCTTGAACGTTAGCAGCTGAAACAGACCCAATGCATGGATCCGTAAACTAAAAACGACCTGGTCCCAAACTTTGCATTTAATTACAAAAATATCGAACATGTATGGTGGAACCCAACAGCGCTCCTGTCTCACCCTGGCTTGAGCCGTTGTAATAGGCCGAATGGCCTATGGCTTTTCCACTTACAACTTCCGAGATAGACGAATGACCTATGGCTTTTCCACTTACAACTTCCGAGATAGACATATAAAAGACCTCGGTGTATTGCATCGTGCCACGATACGTGCCATTACGGGCCTCCCGCGACACACCAGAGTCGACCTCCTGGAAAAGGCTGCACCGCTTACACCGCTCCCAATGCTCGTGGAAGAGACAAAATTGCATCACCAACAGCGCCTTGACCTTACCCGTCAAGGGAAAGCTCTCCAACAATGGGATCACCAAATGAGCCACACATATGTCTCTAATATGCCGCCTGCTCTTCCGCAATGCGAACGCCCGGCACTCGGCCTACTTTGTAGCCGCCCCATAGAGTGACGTCGAAAAACTGTACGGAAGCTGTACATTGCCCAGTTGGCCCACGACAATGGCTCCGATGAGTTAGACATCTTTACAGATGCGGCTATTAGCGGCATGAGCGCAGAAATAGCCTGGACTTCTCCCGAAGACCCAACCCTGAATGGATCTCGGCAGATCAGCAACACGTATGGCTTACTGACGATTTCGAGCTGTTTGCCATTCTTGGAGCACTCAAACAAACTCTGACCTCCCAGCGGCACGAATATCACCATTAACGCATCATTACCGATTAACACGTTGCCCTCCAGAAACGCAACAAGTCTTATACCCAAAATTTCACCGCCAACCAATTTATAAGCCCAATTTAATCCTTGCGCGGACAAGGCATTAAAATTCGTCTGGCTTGGACACCTGCTCAGACAGCTGCTGCGACTAGCGAGTGCCTTCTTTCGACTCCTCCCCTGGATACCACATCCGGTGACGAAACTTCACCTACATCTTTAGCCTGGTATCAAAAAAGACGACAACTGTGGCAACAAAGTCAACGGCGGCTGCAAGAAGCTACCACCCAGGCTTTCTCCTTGCTTCGATATCCCTCTCTCGGCAGGGCGAAATTTTTTTAACAAGGCATGCGCGGACGCCGCCTACCCTCCGGACATTGTTCGCAAATTGTGCCACAGCGGCACATCCCTTTCATTCACACCTACGTGCAATTTCTGCGGTGCCGCTAATACCCTCCCGAACTTGTTTCACCTAATATGGTCATGTGCGACATTTGAAAGCGGCCGAGAACAGCTGGTAGCTTATTACCCACCACCACTTACCAAAAATTCCCCGCATTTCCCCGAGGGGAAGAATGTGAAAGTGCGAATGCAGGAGTTGAATTTGCGCGGTTCG
This sequence comes from Haemaphysalis longicornis, assembly GCF_048455015.1. Taxonomy (NCBI): domain Eukaryota; kingdom Metazoa; phylum Arthropoda; class Arachnida; order Ixodida; family Ixodidae; genus Haemaphysalis; species Haemaphysalis longicornis. The sequence goes on along the minus strand of NW_027526335.1, from coordinate 128,924,883 downwards.
GTAATGTTCGCGAAAGAGAGATCACACACACACACAACTACAAAGAAAGAAAGATGCATTTATTCACAGACACCTATTTGTGTTGTCGTTGTACTTGATTGCTAGAGCGGATCTCAGCTTTGAAATTTCGTGTCAGTACTCCTTTAGCGGGTGCATTAGCCCTTCTCACGCCCGATTCCTGGCCAATCCCCCACGTGGGTATGTGCCATGCACAGACACCTATTTGTGTTGTCGTTGTACTTGATTGCTAGAGCGCATCTCAGCTTTGAAATTTCGTGTCAGTACTCCTTTAAGCGGGTGCATTAGCCCTTCTCACGCCCGATTCCTGGCCAATCCCCCACGACGTGGGTATGTGCCATGTCAGCGGCCAGGCAGCGCGCGCCCATCTCCGCCCGTTGCCAAGGAAGACGAGGAGATTCCTGGCCAATCCCCCACGTGGGTATGTGCCATGTCAGCGGCCAGGCAGCGCGCCCATCTCCCCCCGTTGCCAAGGAAGACGAGGAGCGCGCGCACCCGCAGCTGTTGCTATGTGGACGGACGGCGGTCACCGGAATTCAGGGTCGCTTATAAAGTGCATTCGCACTTAATACGGAACAGCTCGAGCGCCTGCGCTCTAAAGCTACTATTATAGAATGCATAGGAATTTATTCACTCTCCAGTGGTCTTTACAAAGCAGCGTAGAGCGGTATGACAGCCCTACTAGGGCCTGCAAACGGACAAGATGTGTTTAATAGGGTACATTAGACTTTCATTGAGGCTTCCGATTCCCCTTCCCTCATCTTCCAGTAACCCCACAGGGCCCCATAAGCCGTCGGGCGTGCTGAGGACGCTCGGCGTTCGCCGCAAGGAACACGTTCACCAGCGCTCTTCATTTTCGTGGTATTTTTTTCTCCAGCGGAAAACTTGCGACTCCGCTGTTAAAATCGTTAAACTCGCCAAGATGGTATTGCGGAGCCGTAAGCATCGGTGCTTTAGATGGCGAGATTACTGGCAAGTAATGGTCACTAAGACAAGCGCTTCCGTACGGCACGAAAGTGTATTTTTACATAGAAATAGTTGGGAACCACGTGCATAGATAGCAGCCTATATATTTAGGAAGCAGAATGAACGGGTTGGTGTCTGGCCGGCAGGAATGTCGTGCTATGCTACAAGGACACAATTAGGAAGCAATCTTTGAAGATAACTGCAAGGAAAGATATTCTTCTTCCTCACACAGCTTTTTATGTGCGACTGCAGGACGCGTACTGTCACCAAAATTCGCTTGTTTTTAACACCACGCTTAACTGTAAGTCTTCTGACAGGCCGTGCGTAAAGAGGCCACACATAACGGCCAGGGCAGAGACACAATACCAAATATGTCTTAAGACCATTGTGCCGAACCGGAGCCGAACAGCACCGAAAACCGGAACGTGACCAGTATTTCTCCCGGAACTGAAGCCGAACCATTATTTTTTGAGCAGGCTGTAAACGAAACGTAACTGAACTGAAAAAAACGAATATCGGTTTCCGTTTCTCAATATTACAGTTCGACTACCCCGTTGTTGATAACGGGTGGTCAGTGTCATTACGGGCTTCTCTAGTTCGCGCAGCATTAACTTCGCAATCTCTTGCGCTTTTTTCTCTTTCCGAAGAATCAAACGCTATGAACGCTCTCTTCGCGGTAAGAACATGGTGAAACGACTGCCCAGCAATATTGCAATGGCATGTAGCTGCTGGTAGAGAAAGCAAGGTATAAAGCTGAACAAAAACAGAGTCAAACTCCCATCTGCCTGAACGAGGCTTGCCGCACCGACTTTGCCTTCCCTCGCTGAGATTGTGCAGGGGCCTTGAGGACGCAAAGTTGCTGCACTGCGAACCGCTCAAAGGTTAAAACCCTAGATGTGCCATGTTGCAGAACGTCAAAACTGCCGAAATTGTGGCTGGTTGGTAAATAATTGTAAGTAAGAAAACAACTGCGTCGGACGGTACACTGGAAGGAAGAAGCGCCCACTTGCGCTGACTATACAAGCCGTTAATTATGAGTTCGGGCATAGTCTTTATGCAAGCGAAGCGAACCCGACGCAACAATAAAGAGGAAAAAATACTTTGAAGGGGGACCGCAGAAATAGGATTATAAAACGCCCAATCGGGGGATAGCAGAAAAGAAGTGCCAATGCAGACTTTTGCGTGTTAATTCGATATTTGAGGGATTACATTCTTTCTAATCGAGAGGTTTGCCGAACGTCGGGCGCCACGTAAAATTTCGAGCTCGCTGATTTCAACTAGTTCCTTAAATTTTGTGCTATATTCTCTTGTACAAGAAAATATGTTCTTGAGGCGTGGATGGAACGCCCTATTGTGTGTGCGCGATTTACGTGGAAGGTGGTTGGAGATACTGTTATAGTAACGCAGGCAGCATTCTCTCTTGGTTGTTGTGGTAGCAAGCTGGATAACCCAGTAATCGGCACAATTTCTCTGCCGCGTCTCCTTCCACGCTTGCCTAGGAACGTTAAACAAGTCCATGATTGACAATCCAGCGCGCGAAAACACTTGAACTGTTAAACAAGTCATCAAAACAAAGTCCTACTTTGCCTTATTTGAAATAACTGTAGCCCTTGGTAACTCGCTCCACCCCATTTGGGCTCGAGGACGTTGTTGTCACAAAAATAAATGATAAACGTAGAAATACTTTCCACTTTCCGCTACACACCATCCTCAGTGACGAAACAAGAAAATCATTTAAACAAATTTAGCAGAATTATGTTAAGTTGTTCTCAGCATACAAGGGGTGCAATAAAATGGAAAAAGAGGTGTCAATAACTCCCACAATCACGTCTCTCGTTGGCTTTATGACGTGTCTAGCACGCATAAGGTCAGGGTGAAAAAGTGACTGGCAGAAGTGGTATACTTTCATTGGAACAAAAGCTAAAAATGAAACCCGTTACACTCAATGTGAAAGCTGTCGGAAGTGCAAAGCAGTGATCCGCCATAATCGGCTGTAGCTCCGTTATCCACTCACTGCTGCTGCCCAATGCAATTCAAATTTCCGGACTTTGCAGCACCCGCGCGCCCCCTGCCTGACTGCGCCAGCGGGAGTTCTCTTCTTTTGAAGACGATAGCCTTTCTTGGTCTCCATAAACCGAGAAATTTTAGTTTGCCTGTATGGCTGTCTGTATGTCTGTCTGTCTGTCTGTCTTGAAAGGATAAATTTATTATGAAAAAATCCTGGTGCAATTGATACAACGTGACAACCGGAAACAATTAAACAACTGCAGCGCCTGTTGCTACAAAACTAATAGAGCGCGACGGCTGCCAGTTGCAGACACTTACAGAAACACATAAACAGCTTCAAGTTGATTATAGACAAAAGATTAACATACAAACAATTTAGAGTTGCTTACAATTAAAAGATTAACATGCGAGGTAAACAATGATACAAAAACATGCGCTTCAAGAATGCAGCAATACACCGAACAGGGTTGGGTTTATGCCACAATGGGTACTGTACCGCACTGACACACAATTCTAACACCAAAATCAGTTGTTACAAGAAAATCCCTAAGGACACAGGTTGGGAAAACTGGCATGAATATTAACCCTTTTGTTCAAAACCTCAATAAACTGGATAGACCAATGCCGCAGAAACTCTTCCTTGCACAAAAGGGCCAACTCGCCTTCCAAAAAGGTCACAAGGTGTTGTCTGAAAAAGGAAAGCAAGAGCCACTGCATACGTAGCCTGCGATTCTGTGCTACGCCCTGAAGCGATTACGCCATAGTATTTAATCGCCAATTACTACGAATAGTTTGCCTAGGGGAGTGCCAGGGCACTGTTCTCTCAGTTGATACCGTGAAAGCCCCAAACTTGGAGCGGCACGGTGTATGATTCGCCAAAAGCAACCCGCAACAGTGCAGCTTGAGAACGTGTGAGCCGTGGATTCTGATTGACCGCAGTTGGGACAAGAAGAGTTCTGTGTTACTCCCCAGCGATATAATCTGTTTTTTGTGTGAAGAATTCGCCACTTTTTTGCCACTGGATGATTTTGGCGTCCTCTGGCAGCCTACCTCAAGTCACCAGGGAAACAGGTGGATCCACACGTCTGCCCGACCTCGCAGTAACTATTTTTTCACACAGCCTGGCAGGTTGTTCATTCACAAAATCGAGATCAGCATCCAGTGCAAGAATTTCCTTAGCTAAACTAATGACAGCCTTGAACAGTCTTGATGGGATAGCTGCACGGGCGTGCAGGTTTCTGCCCATAGTTTGACAAATAACTCGTCTAGGAGGAGCGAGAAAGCATTGGATCAAAGGTGTGAAAAGAGTTTCTACTTCACTAAGAAGTGAAGAGACGACTGTAAGGGCCAACAACTGGCTCACGAGGTCGATGCAAGGGTGACCATAACCCTCCGAGCGGCGTGGGAGGCGCAGGGCATCTTTCGCTCAATGCTCCGTGTTTCCATCCCAAAAGAAAGAAAAAATGTCGCGGGACACTTTATGCGTAATAGGATTGGGAGGAAGCATAATCCCGGGGACAAAAAAGAATTCAGCAAGAAAAACGAATTTAATCAGATATGATTTCTCTGAAAAAGAGTAGTTGAAAGACCTAGCTCGGGCAACATTCTCTTGAATATCATCAACTAACTCGGGCCACATGTCTGGAGAAACACCTTCTTCGGTAAATTTCACGCCGAGAATCATCAGGTCTCGAAGTATTTTTAAGTTATGAATGGGGGCGAGTGTAGCGTTTCCCGGTCAAAGGAAAGTAGATATTGCCCAATAGTCTACAATAGTCACATGCAAAGGTAACCGTCTAAGCCCGGTTTATATGTTCATACTTGTCAACTTTGTTTAACAAGAACAAGACATTACGCAAATATCAGATAGGAAATCAGTACACAAGGGATATTTAGAGCGTTCCTTTATTAAAAAGTTCATGAATGCTTGATTTTTGATAGCAAATGATATCCTACATCTACTGCAGAAAACCGCCGCCTGCAGTTGCCTGCGACACTTCAAGGCGGCATATGAAAAACCACGCGACAACAGCAACGGAAGATGATGATGATGATGACATCATCAAAGATTTTGGAACGCACACGCAAGGGAGGATTGGCCAGGGCTAAATCGGTTGTTCCACTAGGTTACACGTTCCGCTTGGGACGCACGTGGAGGACGGCCACGCGGTTCTGTAAACCTTGAAGTGGGCCGCCTCGATTCACGCGCGTCACCGCCGTACTGCAGCGCCGGCATCCAGGAACCCAGCCAGTAGCAGCGGAACGCGGTAGCTTGAAATCGCCTTGAGCAAACCCTTGGTGTGTTTACCTTGGGATGAGTGCGACGGTACAGGAACAGCATGATAGGTGAGCGGGAAAGCAAAAGGGGGCATTTTCTTGGCAAATGACTACAAAGACTATCGTCTTTTGACGACATTCGCAACGAAAGGAGCACATACGCGACCAATTTTGTGTGCTTGCTTTTCCTTCCGCACTCGCCAGCGTTGCACTTCCACTTTTTTTCGCTTAGTAAAAACCAACGCAAAGAGCGTTCCTAAATAAACTAGCAACTAAATGAACGCGGGCGCTGCCGGTTATTTACGTATATTTTGCCTTAAATGCACGTACAAGTTTCTTTGAGCTAAACGACGGAGAGATGTATGACAAGCGCCAGCGCTTCACGAGTTTTGAATGCTTATAGCTATATAAACCGCTTGACTTTCGAAGGCACTGCGTTACGCCGCGACGACAGCCGCTACGACGGAATGCCGTGTAACTCAACTTGGGTTCAGCGCGCGAACTGCGACGATAATGCGAGCCTTTAAATTGCTCTGCACTTAAAAGGGAAGAGGGTGGTGGTGAAGCATCCCTAGTCAAGGATGCTTCTTGACTGCATGCGGCGTGATTGCTGCAATGTGCCAGCCAGCTTGCACCGACATGGCCGCTAGTCGTCGCCCACATGTGCCGACTGCCCAGAGCCCGAGACCCTGGAACACCAACTGTGCTCCTGCCGCCAGCAGAATGCTCCGAGAACAGAGCTTCACTCCAGAGAGCTTCACTCCAGAACAGAGCTTCACTCCAGCGTCTCGGGATGCCCAGCCACATCGTGATGGACCTGCTGTTCCCCACTGGCCCGAATGCCATCCTGCGGGGAGCCTTCTGACTCGTTCTGGCCTTCCGCGAGGAGACCAACCTTATCAAACAGCTGTAGCCCAACGCCCGCCGGCCAGCCTTACGCCATTGTTGTAGCACGGCACTTGTTTTCTGTCCTGGTTCCTCTGTTCTTTGTTCTCACCTATAGTCTTTCAGTTCTCCTCTGCGGTCCTCCCGGACTAGGTTGTAAGCTGTGAGCTCCCAGGTGAGTTCAAAATATCCCAAGTCCATTTCTTTTCCACTCTGTATCCGAAACACTCGCTTACTCACTCTTGACTGGGCCGACTCCATGGGCGGAGAAGCCAAGGCCTTCTTGGGGACCGAGTCCAGGATGGTCAGCTGAGTCTCCCACTGCAAGCCAAGGCCTTCTAGGGGACCGAGTCCAGGATGGTCAGCTGAGTCTCCCACTGCTCCGGGGTGGGGAAGGGGGCGGGTTAGGGGAGTGGGTACAGGAGTATATGAGGAAGAATGTGGTGAGCGGGCCGTCGCAGTGTTCGCATTGACGTGGGTAGATAGTGGGTGCAATCTGGTGCAGGATTACGTAACTGTAGAAGGTACCGGTCTGAAGGCGACGATTGAAGGTGGCTTGATAGTTGGTTAGGGAAGTGTGTGAAGGGGGAAGGACGCATCGGGTAAGTGTGCCATGAGATAGAAGGGCGTTGTACGTATTGTCGAGGGGGATTTCGGGATCGGGCGTGTTTGTGCTGGGAGGTGTGGCCACTTCACCATCGGTGGAGAATTCCCAGGAGTGCAGAGTTCCGGTGACGTTTTCCTTAAAATCTAGCCTAATTTTTTAAAGTTGACTTTAGTATTTCACCACCCTTATTACAAATCACAGAATTCTGAATAAATCAAAATTGTATTTGAGTTTTAGTCTGAATTTGAAGTACACAACTTTTTTTTCACTTCGATAATAATTCAGCGCTGAACCGGCCCGTGAACCGGTTCAAGCGTGCGAATCGGTTTGGAGAATCATTTAGTTGCGTTGCAAGAGACAAATACGCACAAGTGGTTTGCAGGCTACAAGATATTTCAGAACCGCGAGCGACGGTACTGGTCGACCATAACCTCAACGCATCCCGGCAGCGGTTCGATACTGTTTATAATACCGATGGGCTAACAGCAGCATACGCTAGAAAACGGAGCGACACCAAAATCTTTTGTCAAAGTATACAGTTACCGAAAACACCACGAGCACAGGTTAAACCACCTGTTCTCGCTGACTCGTAAAGAAGCCGGACCGCATGCGCTCGTAATTTTACGGGACTTTAATGTCCCACACACGGCATGGGGATACAAGAAAAGCAGTGCTAAAGGGAGAGACCTCCGGGATAATATGGAACACCACCACCTTAATACTCTTATCCACTAGGTTTGGCCATAGTGCGCAGTAAGACACCAGCTCCGATCTTATATTCAATTTACGCCTCGAACAAGACGAATGGAAAAACACGCGACATACGCTAGGCAGTGACCACTATATTATAGAAACCACTATAGGGTACACTGACCGGATTAGATATGTCCGCCGAAAGCAAGCACCAACTGAGTAGGATACCTCTCGCACGCTGCAAGAAAACCATGCAGAGGAGACCTCCAAAACAGAACAATCAACAGAACATCAATTTCTTTTGATGTCAGATGTTCTATGTCTTGCACGTTAGCATACTTAAGGAATAGTTGTGCTTGCAAGATGAAGAGAGTGCAAATTGCTACAAACAAAATTCCTACTTTTCCCACAACACAATGGATGCCCGCCACCACCTGCCATTGTCGCGCTGACCACTGCCCTCAACGAAGTTCAAGAGCTTGGGGATCTTGTTGACCACTTAAGCTCATCATGCTTTTATAAATGGACTTCTCTATAAGAATTTCCCTAGTGAATTAAAGGGCATTACCAGGGAAGGTGTATAAAATGGCAACGAAAGTAACCATGGTTTCCTTGAAGCAAGCAAGCGCCAAAGCTCACGCATTTTATTTACGACAAACACACGTCGGCACGAGTCTCTCAAAGCGACGGAATAGTTTCGTCCACTCTAACCTATGGCTCTCTAAAAGAAGATCTGTTATTGTAACAGCCTCTCAGATGTTGCAACAAGTTGTAGCAGATATTTGAAGAAACCAAGAAACGAAATAAGAAATAAGCCACTGAGATTACGGAGGCGTGTTAGCAGCGCTCCAATCTACTTAAATGGTTAGCGGGGCAACAAAATACGGGTTGAGTTCGATTGCAAACGCAACCGAACACGACGAGGGCATTGCCTATGAAAACTTGACGGCAGGTCTAGCATGAAAAATTAAATGAATTCTGGAGGGTTGTTTCAGATAAAACGTCGCAGGCGATAAGCTTGGCTCAATCTCGTAAGCGACGTCGTCAACCCCACAAAACAGAAGGTAGAGAGACAACGACAGGTTATCCTGGTATTCGCGGTAAATTTCATAGAAACTAGGAATATGTTTATTTAAAGCAACCACAATCGTGTATGTTTGTGGCGGAAAAATACCCAAATCGTTCGCTGCTCGAGAAAGCCCAGACTTGTTACCTCGAATACTCTGCACGGGTGATCTTGTTTTAGGGCGTGTGAAGATGACCCATCAATGCTGGGGTTCATGTCATCAGTGCTTCAAGCGGGTTCATATTTTCAACATCGCGGGTTATTTGAGAGACCCACGTTGTGATGGGAATGATATTACGGAACTTAGTCCAGGGATGGAGCTTCAGTAAAACTGAATGTGTCAACTATGGAATAAAGCTGCCTTAAACACACTGAAAATGCATCACTGCGACATTACAACAGAATAATTTTCTCTAAAGGCATCTGGTTGATTACTTTATTAAATTATCATTTAATGTCTCTCAATGGGCCAAATGGGGCCAATAATTTTATCTCGGGGCAGGCACACTTTCGTGGCAAATGGGCACTTACACCTCTCAAGAATGGGGAAAACCCGAAGCTATAAGGAAATCGTTATTTTGATTGCTCTTCTTCTTTTTCTATCCTTCCCGCTGCTGTAGCAGCTAACTTACCTGTCTAAATTTTCGTAAAAGTACAAAGAGGCACCTTTTTAACAAGGCTGTTAAAGCTTGTGGTTGGGCCGGCAACCATGATCTGAGAGACCTCGCCGATCAATGACTTCATTCCACTCCGGCGCCACTGTTGCTTTGCCTTGCCACCATCTGGCGGGGCTCCTGCTGCTACCTGTCGGAGGCGCAATACAACTGGTACAAGCACGGCTTTGGAAACGCGTAGCTGGGAGAAGCGATATAAATGCTATAAGCAAGGCTTTGGACACCTGGAACGTGGTGGCTCGCTTTATGGGTTGTTGCAACGAGTGATGCAGTTTCTAGGGTGCAAAGATACGAAATAATACCAAAATTAAAGAACCCAAAAAGCAGAGAAGCGTTATCGATTATCTCATCCAAGCTGTGGGTTATGTTACACTGCTCGTCTCTGAGTACTTACATCCTGTCTTTCCTGATGGCTAGCTTTTATTAATTGCTTTCAAGCTCCCCCTATTTGCAGGGTTTCGTCCAACACTTCCATGTTATGTGCCCGAATGCCGTTTCTTTTACTTTTGGCAATCATTTTCGACCGCTCGGCTAATTCAATCTGATCTGCCGTACCTGAGACTTTGTTTTACGTTTTTCAATTACTCCGTTTCTTTAGCAAGTTTGTCATTTCTTTCCCGAAATGTTGCTTCTCCTGCAGCTACTGCTGATTCCCTGATTGCTTATGTTAGGTTGTCGTTTAACGTGTATAAACTGGCTTAATACTGCTCGTTAAGAAGCGCGAATTTGTTTTGAAGGAGGAAGGAAGAATGTAGAAGAAAGGCAGGAAAGTTAACCTCGCTAGAGCCTAGTTTGCTATCCTGCACGTGGGAAAGGGGAAATGGGCAAAAAAGAGAGAGGAAAAAAACAGGAAAAGTTGGACCAGACACGAATGCCAAGCACTGAGGCACTGACAGTGATAGACACTGGAGGCTCTCAGTCTATAGCCTTGTGTTCAAGTTCGTCGCCCGTAGAAAACGTAATAGTTCCTTAGTCGCCTTCTGAGCGGATGACTGAGGAGGCCAGTGGCACACAATCTTCTCCTCCGAAAATGGCCGCCGAGAGTCTAAGTTCCTCAATTCTGATGACAGCTTCTTCCTTGCAGGCGAGTAGCGTGGGCACTCGCATAAAACGTGGCGTATCGTATCCGATGTGCCGCACGTTTCGCACTCCGCCCTTGCTGCCATTCCTATAAAGTACGAGTAAGCATTTGTGAATGCCACCGACAGCCAGAGACGGCAAAGAGTTGCACCAGACCGTGGGAGGCCTAGTGGGAGGGGACGTTGCAGGTGTGGGTCAAAGGCCCCAATGCGTGCACATGTGAAATCTTCTGGAGACAATTGGGAGATAGCTGTTTCCCGGGCAAGAATGCGGAAGGCCCTAGGTGCATCCGCCCTAGACAATGGAATGAGTACAGTTGTGGCTGTTTGATGCGCCAGCCGAGCGGCAGCGTCCGCGCTTTCGTTGCCGACAATGCCGCAGTGGCTAGGAAACCACCGCAGGGTGACATCATGACCCGCCTGGGCAGCACGGTCGTACACCATTCTTATTTCTGCCAGGAGCTGTTCGTGAGGTCCCCGGCACAGCGCTGAGTGGAATGACTGAAGTGCAGGCTTCGAATCACAGAAGATAGCCCATCTGCGGTACGAACTTTGCTCGATGGTGTGAAGAGCGCTACGGATGGCCGTACGTTCTGTAGCCGTGGATGTTGTAAGATTGGCTATCTTGAATTTGCTGCACAGTGACAGTCGTGGTATAACAACAGCTCCGGCCGAACGCGACGATGTTACCGAGCCACCAGTGTATACACGGGTTCGGTCACTGTATGTCTCGTGCATGTACGTCAAAGCGAGCTGTTGAAGGGCCGAAATTGGAATATCAGGTTTTTTGTCACTCCTGGGATATCTAGGTACGCTCGGGGCTGCATCACACCACAGCGGAACGAGCGGTCTCATCGCCGGCGTGTAGTTCGATGGAATGGTGGTGTTGTGGGCAGCTACTACCCTTGCGAACAACGCCCGGGGACGGGTCGTTGGTATTCCCGCGAGGTGATGATCAGGTAAACGGGCGAGGTGCCTGATATGTGTCTTGAGTATTTCAACGTCCACAAAGGTTGCCAAAGGGTGATTTCGAGCCAGGGAAATGGTCGTTGCTGTGGACGTACATCGTGGTAGGCCAAGACAGGTTCGCAGGGCTTGAGCTCGTATACCCTGAAGTGACCGAGTAGTTGTGCGGCACGCTCCAGAAAGGACAAGGGCACTGTATCGCAGACAGCCCAAGAACACCGCGTTGTAGAGCTGTAACATCGACTTCAATGGTGTTCCCCACGTCTTTCCGCCGATGAGTTTGAGCACATGCACCACTGCAGAGAACCTCTTCTTTAGAACGTTAACATGAGCGCTCCAAGAAAGGCCTCTGTCGACAACTATGCCGAGAAACGTGTGATTTCTCACATAAGACACCCTTTCACCATTAATATACAAAGGGTATGCATACATAGGCTTTCGTGTAAACGGAAGCATGGCGAATTTGCTGCTGGATATTTTCAGCCCTTGTCCGTGTAGATATGAGGTCGTCAAGTCTGCGGCATTTTGCAGTCGGGCGTGCACATGCCGACGAGTCACGCAATCTGCCCAAATACATATGTCGTCGGCGCATATCGCACGTGTACCCTCCTTGGAAGGCGAGAAATCAGGCCAATTAGTTGAAGGTTGAACAGCGTAGGGCTCAGGACGCCTCCTTGGGGAACACCACGGTGAGTATAGTGGGCTGATGTCGGCCCATCTGCAGTCATAACAAAGAATGACCTCTCTGTTAGGTAGTTCCGTATCCACTGGTAGACCCGGCCACCGAGCCCCACAGCCTGCAGTAGTTTAAGAATCGCATCGTGCTCCACGTTATGGTAGGCCGCTTTAACATCGAGGAACAACGCAGCACATATCCGCTTCGCACTTTTCCGCTGCTGCACAAAAGTCACCAAATCAATAACGCAGTCAATGGATGAGCGTCCACGACGGAATCCAGCAATGACATCAGGGCAGACATTGCAACGCTCGAGGAACCACTCCAGACGTGCGAGAATGATTCGCTCCATCAGCTTTCCAACGCTACTTGCAAGTGCAATTGGTCGGTATGCCATTGGACCCAGCATAGATTTTCCGGGCTTCAGGAGCGGAGGCGGCTGGTCTTCCATTTTTGAGGAACGGAACCATCACACCATAGGTTGTTGAAATATTCCAGCAAGGCTTGTCGGGCATCCTTGCCAAGGTGACGGAGAGCAGCATATGTGACTCCATCAGGCCCAGGAGACGAAGATCGCTTGCATGCAGCCAATGCCGCCTGCAGTTCTTCCATGCTAAATGGAACGTCCATCCTTGAATCCCGCGATGCAGGAATGTCACTGGCGAGCAGTAGTTCAGAAGGGCCTGCTGCACTGGCTATCCTCACGCAGAAGTCCTCGGCCACGTCGAGCTCTCGGCGGTTCTGGTGAATAGCCAGGACCTTCAATTGGGAGTGCTTCTGTACAGGAGTCATTAGCCCTTGCACAGTTTTCCATATCATCGACAAAGACTTGCGAGGGTACAACGTGTCACAAAAAGATTTCCAACGTTGTGCTTGCACTTGGGCAATGCGTCGCTGGATCTTCTTTTGCGTTCGTCTGCAACTTCTAAAATCTTCGAGACATCTTTTCAAATCTTCGTTCGCCGATGTCTGCGTTCGGCGCGGCGACGAACAGCACGAAGGCGCTCTAGCTCCACGTCAAACTCGGTCACTTTTGGAGGCAGCCAGACGGAACGCTTGCAGGCTTGGAGTGTGCTTTCAATGAAGGACTCTAGATTTTCACGCTCATCGCTCCGGCAAATTTCGTTCATCCTTGATTGGAATTTTGACCAATCGGTTGCCCGAATAACATTAGGATCGAATGAACTTCGTAATCCATTTATCTTTAAATAGGTTGGAATGTTGTCGCTTCCACGAGTTTCTATGTCTGGGAACCACTGTGCACGGGCCGATAAACATCGTGACACAAACATCAAGTCTAAACAACTGCCGTAGTTCATTCCACGTAAATAAGTGGGGTTTCCGTCGTTTAGTAGGCACAGCCCATGGTATGAGGGAAAAGCTACTCGACCTCGCCTGTTTGTGGTTGGGCTTCCCCAAAGAATGTGGTGTGTAAGTTACTTGTAAGTCTGGCTGTAAGTTACTCTATGTGGGGTTTCTTATCCTTCACTAGTTTCTCCTTCCTCTTTTAATATTTAGCCTTAGCTTGCATGTAACCATCCCATGATCACTGCCCCGAATTTTACTGGGCCTTTCTACGTCTTGCACAATACCTGGATTGTCGCCTTAAGTGAAGTCAATTTCGTCTTTTGCTGTACAATCGGACTTTTCCATGTCCATTTCCTATTTAGTTTGTAGAAGAACGTGTTCATGAACCACAGGTTATTTCTCTTTGCAAATCTCACCAGTGTATCTCTTCGGCTGTTGCGATTCTGTATTCCATACTTTCCCACGTACCTGTGCACATTTGCTTCTTAGTGACCTTTGCGTTAAAGATTCCCATCACAATCGTGAAATCTGTTCTTGTCTTCATTCCTAATTCAACGTCCCCGTAGAAGTTATCCACAACTTCATAATCTTAGCAGGTTTGTGGCGCATAGGCGTGTACTATCTTTAACCTGTATGGCTTGTTTAGCTTCATCACAACCGCCGCGGGTCTTTCGGTAATGCTTACAAACTCCTACAAGTTTCCTGCTATTTATCTGGGGATTACAACTACCACCCCGTGTTCTTTCTTCTGTTGCCGTCAACTGTAGCACATAATATGCCCGCTAGTGAGCTCCATGGAATCTGCTCCTGTCTTCCTTCTCTTATCGCTATAGTATCCCACCTGATGTAGCAGACTTCCTCCAGTAGTACAGCTGAGCTTCCCTCCCTAGAGAGGGTGCGTGGGTTGAACGTTGCGACGGTCAAGTACCAAAGGCGGCCTGTCCGGACCCAGAGGTCCTTGGCACTTTCTGCGCTATCGCTGTTCTGACTGCCGCCGTGGACAGGGGCTCTACAGCTTCTGGGGACTGAGTGCGTAGAGTTGAGCTGGATAGTCATGGGAGGTGGCGGCCAACTATATTAACAGGGTGGCCAGCACTCTATACGCGCATGGGTACGCACAGATCCTGACAAAAACCACAGAGAAAGCGACATAACTTTATCCCCTACTACAGCGCCGCGCACGCATGCAGTGATATTGAGCCAGTGTTTCTCGGTTGTACTTTTATATGCGCGTAGATCTGAAGGAATAAACTGAGGCGGCAGCTTGCTGATGAGAGATCCACTGACGACTGACCGTTAGAGAAGTTAGCCAATACTGTGCTAAAGTTTACAGATGGGCAAAATGACTAGTTTGCAGCTCAGCTTACCAAAAAGGCAGCTGATGGTGTATTAGCGTCCTTCCTCGCAATTTGAACACTATTAAAGGCAGAAAAACATTTTATAGAAACAACAGTAGCTTTTTGGCAGCGGTGCGGGAAAGTTAGAAAGTCTGAATACCTTGGGGCGTGACTGGAGTTCATAAACTCTATTTTCCTATTTCTACATAAACACCGATTGCATATGTAGGTAGCCATTGCTCGGGCGACCACACCAAGTGGTTGTACTTTTTTATTCGCGCACGGGTTGTCGATGTATTCAAATCCTAGCGATGTGACCTGTGTCACCCCGGGACGCCTCCGTACTACTAGCTCGGTGTGGGCATGGCAGTTGCAGCGTAGCACCGAACTTATTCACAGTTTTTCTCCTGCATAGCTCAGTGTCCGATGTTGTGGAAAGCCGCTTTTAGCTTTTCTAACAACCTTTTTACCCCACTAAACGAATAGTGTCCTTTTTTTCTGAATTTATTAACGCTGCTGGGGCGGTTACTACTGCGGTCTGCTTGCATAGCGTATCGACGAGCGCTGTTACTATTTCGGCCTTTCGTCAGTTCTAAGTGCCTGTCAGATGCAGCGGAAGGGGTTTTTAACCTATATCAACTGTTTAAAGGAAGCGACAGTTGAGATAAAGGGACACTGAAGGGCGGGAACAAGTTCGCCTGTATCGATGGATTGCGGTGCTGATAATCGAAATGCACCAATTTCGCAACTAGCAGGTGTTAAATAAGGCAGAAAACGCTAGAACCGTGAAAAGAGGGGACGCGCCGTACGCATTAAGGTACCACGGTTTGTGACGGCACAAAACTGCTGAACGGCGAGAACTGATTAGATAAGCTTCTATAAATCTATTCCTGAAAAACACAATTCCGAAGAGGTTGAGCAAGTGATATTAACGTAAATCAAAGCTTTCCGTGAGCTCATCGTATCGAAAAAGCACAGACTACTGCATTTATACATTGCGACGCAGGCTGCCTCCTTCACTATTCAGTCGGCCATAATGCTTTAGTTTTGTTTTCAAAAAGCACTGGTGCGCAGTTATAGAAGTCACTAACCAGCGACGGTAAGAGAACGAGCTTCTGTAAGTGATATACCTGGCAGCAAGCAGCTGAAGTCTCTTCATAGAAGCTTTAAAGAAACGAGATGCATTGTAGGTGGTTAAGCGAGCTCTCCACGCGCGGAATATTATGAGGAGGATTAATACATTATTTGAAATGTTTATTTAGGTAAAGCGTGCCCAACTCGAAGATAATTTTGCTGTATGCTTCTACCCCCCAGGGGTTCGATCGCCGTGGGAAAAGACGATCTCCGTGAGCAGACCACCAAGGCGACAAGGCCTAACACGCCCAGCGCATGCGTCTGGTTAATCAGGCATACAGCATGGAGCTCACAATTTGTTTCAAAAGGCGTCGAAATGACATTATGGATCATGCTGCGCCTGTAAACAATGGGATCCCCCGCCTTCCACCATGTGTTCCTGGTAAAGGTTATGTTTGCAGATTATTTTGAAGGGTAGGATGGAATAGTTTCTCTAAATAGAGCAGTTCTTGGCCAAGATGGGGAGCGCATGCGTGAGGCTAGGCAGGACCCAGCATCTGCCGCCTGAGAAAGCGAGCGTAGTGTCAGTATTTAAGTTATTTGAGTACCACCACTGAAGCACGCCAGCAACGGTGGCGATTTTGTCGTTCATCGGTGTTGTGAGATTGCCGCTTCTGCGGCCTCGCCGTTAACTCCGACCGGGTCGTTTATTAACAACACTAACGAAGATGCAGCAAAACGGCATCTTTGGACACACTTCTGCATCTGAAATGCTGTTAAGCACGACATCTTTGATTCGCATTCAGAACGCCGGCAGTCGCGCGTAGCCGCAGAGCAGTCTGGACAAGCTAAGCCCACCATATTTGACCGATGAAAACGCATAAATAACAAAACGGCAGCGCCCACGAACCCTCGCAGTGTAAACAAATGTTCCGTAATGTGAACTGAAAAATTATCAATGTGGCGGCACGGAACAATAGCAGCTAAGAGTGCCCATACTATGTACGCTATCTAGTCACACTAACCGAACGCAACCGACAAGTCCTCCGATACGACGGGAAACATTTTATACCCTCCTTCACCACCATTTGTAGGCGTTTACAACAGCTTCGCAGGATATATATTTTCTCAGGGCGGGATGGCGACCATTTATGTTGTTTCCTCCCAGTGTTCCAGTGATTGATTGATTGATTGTGGGGTTTAACGCGCCGACGCAACGCAGGCGATGAGGCGCGCCGTAGTGGAGGGCTCCGGATTAATTTTGACCACCTGGGGATCTTTATCGTGCGCCGAAATCTCGTACACACGGGCGTTTTTGCTTTTCGCCTCCATCAGAAAAGCGGCCGCCGCGGCCGGGAATCGAACCCGCGACCTCGTGCTCAGCAGCGCAACGCCTTAGCCACTGAGCCACCGCGGCGGGTGTTCCAGTGCAGCTCATTCATCTGAAGGTACTGATCTATTGCATAAGATTGGTATTTTCTCTGGTAACTCATTCTAATTCTTGTTCGATTCTTGAAGCCCCTGCCTTGAATGTGGAATTTCGGTGTATTTTGCTTCCTGCCCTCTTTACGAGTTGATGCACTGTTTCTGTTCAATGTACTTTCTAACTGCTGTTGCCATAGCCATTTTCACTGCCTCCTTGGTTTCTTTAATGAAAGTTGGCCCAACATGGTTGCAACGATCTAGAAGCGCGAACCGGGCCTGCCTTTCGAGGATCTCGGGAGGTACACCGTGATGGAGGCCTCTCGATTTTTTCATCACCCATCGATGTGTCTCATCGGAAATAGGGCGGCACTGTAGGATTGTTTCTACACCTGGTTGGACAAACGATCGAGCGGGTCGTAGAGCGCCTCCGCTCGGTTACCCGCTCCCATCCAGCGCCTTGTGTCGCAGAATTGAGGGCTCACAGAACCGCTTTGGGACAGCCCTTGTGGCTGTCAAGCGGCCCACCTTGCAAAGGGCACAGTACGGGATGCACTGGTGTCATGACTGGGTATTTTTCAGTCCGAAAGAGTGATAGCTTAGAACCTACACGTTAGGGCACACGTCGGATCTATGACTCATGGTCTGGCAGCCGCTGCTGTATGACAGCGTCTATTCATAGAGATGGCACTTGACTTCAACTGTCCCTAAACAAACGTAAAACAGAACATTATGCCCTAAGGATGTGATCACAACATGCCGGTGGAGCCGAGGTGCCGGCATGAGTGAAACGCATACGCCTCAAAGTACAGGCTGTTTAAGACTTGCTCCATCGTATAGTGGTCGAGAATGTCGTGGTTCACTCCTTTGACAGAATCGGAGGGAGCAAGCATATAGAGATTGATCACGTACATTCCAGCCACAATATTCAGTTGTCAGATTTTGTTGTGGGGTGGTGCACTTAGATATGCAAACGACCTAAATACCTGTTATGTGGATGCATCTCCTTATCCGCACCATCCGGCCCACGTAACTTGTGTAGTGAATGGACGGGGCCAAGAGATCACATCCTGTACCGTCAATACCACAGCGATTGATACTGCCGAAGAAGCCGCGATAGCCCAAGCCATTATCACTGCCCAATACCTAATCACCATACTTACCGACTCTCAGGCAGCGTGCAGAAATTACTTACAAGGTCGAATTTCTGAAACGGCACTTCGTCTTCTTTTAACAAGACAGAGCATTCCCGAAGTTTATAAAGTTTGGGTGCCAGGAAACGAATCCCTTGAGGGGAATGAGGCGGCTCACGCCGCTGCCCGCGATTACATACACCGGGCCATTTCTCTCACGGGGCAGTCACCACCTCATCCACCTAATCCGCAACCTCTCTTGCGCTACACAGATATATTGGCGGACTACCGACTCAAACGGCAAATTTTCCCCATTCCACACCACCAACTCACAAGGAATGAAGCAACAACGCTCAGACGACTTCAAACTAACACGTATCCACACCGTACCCTTCTTCATGCCATTTATCCGACAGATTATCCAGCCACCTGCCACTACTGCCCAGCGCCCGGTACCCTATACCATCAGGTGTGGGAGTGCCAAAAGACACCGGACCTGCACCCAATCCCCAACCCCTCTATACAACAGTGGACGGCGCGGTTGACCAGCAAGGACCCTACGTTCCAGCTTGACCTGGTGCAAAGGGCCCGCGCAGCCAGCCGCAGCCAGGGGATCCCGGACTAGGGATCCCCTCCACCGGGCGGGTACCCTAACAACTGCACCTGTTGTTTTAATAAAGATTTGTTTCATTCATTCATTCTCATAAGACGTGCTCATGGTTATAATGTTCCGGGTTACTTGTAGTCGACTCCGAATGTAGGCTCCACGCCAGGTGAGTACTTCTTCGCACAAAATCGCTTCGAGTAGTTCGGAGGGGCTTTTCTTACGCCTAATAACAAGTTTGCACTTGTCTTTCGGTAGTGCTGGAGGCTTACGCTTCGTGTTATAGCGCTTGGCTGAATGGGCAGTCACCTGATCACCTTCTTATGGAACTTGCTAATTCATAACCCACGTGCTTAAAAACCATTTTGGCCAAAACGAAAAGTTTTACAAATACGTAAAAGTGTTTACCGCGGCCTAGTTTAATATTTTAAACATATATCTCTTCTTCACTGAAATAAAACTAAACAAGAAACATATTTTCTTTCATCTAGTTTTCTCTAGCTGGCACTACCTGTCAGCAAGCAATAGTTTTATTTTTTATTTTCGTGCAGAAGTGACGTATCTGTAAAATAGGCAAACTATGCCGTTGTGAACATTGATGTCTATTTGTACAGCGTTTCGTTTTGGTGCACGATGGTTTTTACATCCCTGGGTCATGTAGCTATAAGTCCCACAGGAATGTTTCGATGTGCGTGAGGCTTCGATGTGCGTGTCTGTGCCAGCCAGCCCCACCTTCAGGGTCCAGCTCTCGTCATTGTTTCTTTCCGTTGAGCCTACTACGTCACTGAGAGCGTATTGCATGGTGTCGTCATCTCTTGGTTCTTTGTATAATTTGAGTTAACCCAAGGACATGACCGAACCGACCATCGATTTTCGGTGCGTAAATCTACTAGGGCCAAAGGTAGGCCCAGCGCATCTCCGCAATTTCAAAGAGAAACCAGGCGCTCAATGCTAATCCTCACCGTATGCTGGCGGCTTCAGGCACAGAATCCTGATGTTTTCGCAAGACAGTCTGGGTGAAGACAATGCCGGTAAGGTCGGTTCCCAGCAGAGAGCACTGCGAAAGTCGCAGCGCCCTTTCTTATTTGCACTCCGTGGACGAATACCAACAATTTTGCTTCTAACCTCCACCGACGCCCTTTCCACGAGTTATACACCTTCTAAAACGGGAATTTGATAGTTGCAAAACCTTATCAAACCATTAAATAAGATACAATTCTTCTAACCTGTATACATAGCTAAAAATATTACCAAATATATGTGGCAAAATAGCAGGCCTTCTTCAAATCGACCACGGTGCATTACACATCCGTACGACATACCCATACAATTATCCCAAAAGTCACGCGCCCAATACAACCAAATATTTTCGTCCAGAATGCCCCTACCACACGAATCATATCATTTCCTACTCCCCAGAGCAAGGGTAACGCGGGCTGACCAGCACTTGCCACAGGGATTAGGTCAATCTAATATGACAGGATAGGGCAGCGGTTACAACCTGCGGCGTTCCACTCAAGGAAGAGGTTCCAGTTTTCCTTGGTTAGGTCTTTTTTCAGTAAGCGTCTTTCAACGACAAAATGAATACCACAATTGGTACTAGATGGGTCCTAGCAGTGTTATTTAAATAAAAATGTGTGCGCCTGATTTCTCCGATTGGAAATACAAAAATACCCGTAGAGAGCAACATTTTCGACCTCAAAATACGAAGAAGAATCGCGGCCGATCCTGGTCCTCCTGGCGGCACTTCATGTATAACAGTAACAAAATGATCGAATAAATGGCGCGTGAGCAGTACAACGCGCCAAATTGAATTGATGGTACCAAACCTCCTCCGTGTTTATTGTGGCAGGAGTGGGAAGAGAGGGTGAAGTGTGTGAGAGGTAGACGGGGAAGAGAAGAGAAGCATTTTGGTTGCAGGGTCGCCAGAAAACTGTCGTCTTTTGGCGACATTAGCAACATAGTGACCAGATACAAGATGCGTGTCGTTTGCTGGGAAGAAGAGCGGAACTGAAGAAGCGTCGGTGTTTGGTTTCAGAGAAAGAGAGAATAAATTTTTATTTACAGAGAAATTGTGTTGCTGTCAAGCGCAGAATGAAGCGCAGATTTATTTTCGAAGAAATGAGAACTGCTAGTGCCAATTAGGTACAGTTAAACCTTGATATAGCGAAATTAACAAAAATTCGCAAATTTTTGTGACATATAGGATTTTCTTTCATGCCCGTTTCGACTTAAGGCTCATGTGAATGAAGCATTAGCAAACCAAAATGCTAGACAACTGTTACCCTCAACTCACCTTTAAACAATTTATGTCATTGTGAAAAAATCAGTGATTTCCAACTGCTGCTTTCCCAAGACCTTAGTCACTACACGACACTCGAACGAAGCAAAGTCACTTACCCCTGTATTCAAAAATGTAACTCATCACTCTTGCTTTTGCCCCTGTTGGATGCCTCAACGCTTTTCAAGAACGACACTCATACTGAAAGGACGCCTCATCGCGAACTTGATGCCCTTTTCAACTCCCAAAATTAGTTAGTGTGCTAGCAGGGAAACTGTATCGGGTGACGAAGTTCTTCTCTCTCGGCTTAGGAGACAGAATTTAAAATTGCGAGCTTTTCAAAACTTTTAGTTTTCAGGCAGCAGAAATCATCACCTACGAACCGACACCACTGATAGAAGTGGAGCCGCGCCACTACACGCCGACATGGAGGCCTTACAGTATTGTGCGGTTCGAAACTCCCATGTTCGCAATTAAGGTGCAAAAACATTAAGGCCGCGAAAAATATTGGTTTCAACTAGGCTCACAATGAGAAATAGAAAACTTTGATAAATTCAGGAATTCGTTATATAGAGGTTTGTTACATCCGTGTTATACTGCACAGATTTGCGTCAAATATACCTAATGCCTCTGTTGCCTAATTATGTACACAACTATGAAGTATTGCCCCGTATTTTGGGGGTTTGGAAAAAAATGTCTTGATTCTTTTTTTATGAATACTCAAGACTTCTGAGAGGCTTCGGTGGCTTCGAGGAGCAAAATTTTCAGTCAATTTCCGCGGACGCCATCTGATGGTTCCTTGCCACATACAGCTTCGCTGAAAAATTCCAATTGCACCCACCCAATCGCTGTTCCACGAACGAGCCAGCTGCTCAGACGAGATTTTTTGTCTCAGTGCAGGCTGAGAGAAAGAGAGAGGGGGGAGAAGCAAGGCAGATATTTTAATTCACTTCTATTTGGAACCCTGGCTTCAGAATATAGGAGTTGCGGAGGACCAGAGGGCCGCCGCGACATCGAGGGCCCGACGGGTGATCGGTTCTTGGTGGCCGCGGTCCGGGCATCCCAGAGCCCCTTTTCAGTGGGTCGGGGAGGGTAGAGGTTAAATGGGTCGCGGGGACATTCGCAGAGCGAGTGATAGAGCGTGTGCTGTGCGTCACAGAAGGGAAAGCTAGGAGTGGAAAAGGGAAAAGAAGTGAGGGTACGTATGCACTAATATAGTGCGGTGAGGAAAGGTGTTCTTCTGAAGAAGACGCCACATGTGGGCAGTCTCGGCTGTGAGGGAGGGGTAGGGAGAAGTACGTTGTGTGCAAAGTAGGCGCAATGTTTGGTGATATCCCGGTATATCAGAAGTGCTGAATGGGATGTCTTGGGAACGCCGTGTTTCGGTGTCAAAGAAGCTCCTGCTGGGGATGTCAAAGCTCGGGCTTTCGTGATGCGCAACCTCATTACCACGAATGCCGCTGTGGGCCGGGGTCGTCTACTGCAGCGTCAAGGGATTGGGAGGGAGTGGAGCGCGAAGAATTTGGAGGGCCCGCGCTGAAATGTACACTTGAGGTAATTTCGAAATGCGTGTTGCGAATCTGATAATAGAATGAGAGGGATGGGCGTTTGGGAAAGGGCGGGGCCAATTGTCGCCTCCTGCGCGGCGACTAAGTCGAGGTGAGTACCGTGGCTGAAACTTGCGGGTCGGTGCTGGGTGCTCCTGTGACCGCCACTGCAACGGCGGGCTTGCGCGGATGCTCAGCCACGTGTGCATATACGACGTGTTAGGAAGGGGATTCTGATAGGGAAGACACTAGCAGATAGTAAGCACGGCTGGGACATACTGTAGTCGAAGACATCCTCACAGTGCCGATGCTCTAAGCGTCACGCATATATGGGAATGTATGAATAAAAAATTTGTTCTCTGTGTACCTTCTTTTCTCATTCTCTTTTTTTAGATGCGACGCATCTCTTGCTCTGAAGCATGTCCCTCCTGCGTCGGCGTTGTCCGGCGTCCACACGCCAGCTGCGCATGCGCGACTCTCCCCCCGTCGTCTCTTCGACAGCTGTGCGCACAACGCTCTCACTCCGCCTCATTATCATAAACAACAGCTGTGTGCGCACGCTTCGCTCGCTTCGCTCCGCCACCATCGCGCAAGCGTGCGCATGCACGACTCTCCTCCGCTGTCTCCTCTTCTTGTGGCGCTGTGAATATAAAGCGGGTATCGCGCTGCGGCGGTTCAGTCAGCGCTCGCTCTCGTTCGACTTCGCGTCACTTTGCTTGACGACTGCGTGCTTGACTTGATTCTTCCGATGAAGACGTGATGGAAGCGACGGTCCCTTCATGAAAAGTAAAATTACGCCCATCTTCCCGCGTATGAGAACACCCGCTTGTGATGGAATGCATCATACGCGTTCACAACACGTTTCACCCGATTTAGAGAATCAACCCAATGGAAACGCCAATTGAACCCCCCGATGCGTCGCATCATACCAGGGCTCCCTCGCGGGAAGATGGCGTAATTTTTTTTGCATGCTCGCGTATTTCTCTATCTCTGATCGCATTTCGTCCTCCCCGAGCACACTCCGCTGCTCCTGCTCCATGTCGTGCTGGCATGCACGTCCACCGTTACCACCTGCGCAGAGAGCGCACATCTTCAGGATCTCCGCAAAGAGCATTAGAGCCTGAGAAAAAAAGGAATAGCTGTCAGTTTTCCACAAAGTTCTGAAACGAAAGAAAGTCGCGTGTTGCTACAGTGGATTGGGCAGAGGAACTAGAAGCGATGCCCAGATAGTAGTTTTCTTACTTCTTTGGGTTTTCGCCATTCTTAGAAGCTGCATACATGCTTGGGAAGACAGTCGAGCACCCGTTTCGCTCTTGAGAAATGGGCGCCCGACTACGCTCGACCCGACGGTCGCTCGACTAAGTGCGCCTACGGCTCAAGGTAAGTAGGGGCGTAATCGGAAGTTTAAGAAAAAATTAAATGCCCAATTAAATAAACCAATGAATATAACTATTGTAAGTGAAAAATAATTTTGATGGTAAAATCGGGAAAACAAATTTCTGGTGTATATCATCTAGCTTGATTCCGAATTTACCATTGGCTTCTGTAAAGTTCCACCCCATGTTAGCGTGCAGTATCTTATTCTCATTTGAGCTTATGTCTGTTATGAATATGGGGGATTGTGAAGACGACACTGCTGTTGGGACAATAATGTACTGGTGTGTTTTTCTGCCGACGCCCTCGAACGAGACTGCACGTGCAGAGTATTCGCGGTGACGAGACCAGGCTTTCTGAACAGCGAACAATTTTTCTCCGTATCCACATACACGCGTGCTGTTGATTGGGCGAAACGTGTTTATTGGTTCTATAAACACGTGAATGCGCATACGGTGAAATACTCTCGTTCTCAGTTCCTTACGGGGAAGAATAGAAATCATCGGATACGACTTTTTTGTCAGAAACAATCCCCCAGAACCCATCCAATTTTCTTTTCGGGGCTTGCCGTGGTTGTTAGTCTAGACAACAGTGTTTTCGCGACCAATTGCCTTCACCTCTCTTCGCATTTCTTCGTTGCTCCGCGCAACATTCGAGTTTATATACATGGTGATACCGGCCGTCCGAAATGTCAAATTGAAATTTTGTTGGAGTTTTTAAATATGTGCTACAATCGAAATCAGGAATATGTGCTCCGACAACAGCTCTTGTTTTAGAGAGCCATAACTTAAAGTGGATGCAAAATATTGTCTCGCTTCGATTGACACGCGCCGACGTATGTTTAGCGTAAAACAAACGCGTGAGCCAAGGCGCTTGCTTACTTGAAGTCTACGCGCGTCTGATTTGTGGCAAATAAGCATTCAACGTAGACGTATTAAAAACAAAGTCGAAGATGGAATATCAAGGATCTTTTCCATTGCATAATAACAGGTGACATCTCTAAGGCCGTATAATCAAGTAGGAAACTTTATCCTGGTCGATTTATAAAAACATGACGAGGTGAACTGGTTGCCGGTCCCGCAAGCATCCACTTCGTTATACATAGTGTTCTGTGCGACAATGGCAGGAGGTTTACCCCATCTAGAGTGTTGCGGTTACGCAAGAATTTGGTTTGGAGTAATTTCCGCTGTCTTCATCTTTCAAGCACAAGGATGTGCGAAGCATGCAGATGTGCAAGAGGTAGACTACTTGGCATCAAAAGAAATTGATGTTGTGTTTGTATCGTTTGGAACCGCATGGAGCGCAGACGACAATATTTGGTCGAAACGAATCGCATCACCGAAAACTTCGTGGTTTTTTCATGCTGCTGGTTTTAAAAAATTCCTAAGGCGTAACGCGGAACGAGGGATGTCGACACTGGCAGTTGTCCCAAGGACCGGAATTGAATTGCAGAAGTTTAGCGCACGGGTTAAGATTTCGTACGCGTATTACGCGAAAGTACATTGGTTGCTTATCTGCAGCAACGTGGTCCTCCAGTCCAGAAAGAACCATCTCAAAGTTTTTGCCATGCCGATACAGTTATCCCTGCTCGGTGTATGTAATTACGAGATCAGCAACGCCCTCATTCAATATGACTCGCCCAGGCGACGAATATTTCGAACGGGAACCAATTTCTCGTTGGCAGATGCTGCACTACTGCCGCGCAAGAGGAACAGGTCACGCGACTTTGCGGGAACTGAGCTCAGATTGGGTTGCCTCTACTTCGCGCATATACAGAAAACGACTTACGTGAACAACCCGTCCATATGTAACAGAGTGAAATTTAGGTGGATGATAAGTACTTTGAGGAAGAAGAATGTTTCGCTTTCCTTTCGATATTTCCTCAAGATCAAAGATGCAGTAACTGCTTTAGCCGACGGCCGAATTGATGTCATAATGAGTCCAGCGGGTTTCGGAGGAAGCCTGCTGCACGCAGCCTCGTACGCAGTTGCAGATGTTGAATACGACACATTCTACGCGAGGGCGAACGATACGAGGGTCGTTTCCATTTTTGACGCCATCGCCTCTTCCCCCTTGGCGGTTGCTTTGACACTTGTGTGCTTGTTCTTATGCGCTATCGTGCTAGCATCGCTACTTGCCCAACAAACGGCAGATGCGTTCTGCACCAACCTGGTGCACGAGACGACGTTTCTTCTGGCTGCGCTCCTCGCCACATCGGCTTCCGAGTCTCGGACCAACGGACGTAGCCCGGTCCGCCGGATGCTCTACGCTTGCTGGTTTTTGGCGATCATGTCTCTGTCTGTCTACTTCAGGGGTGAGATTACAGCTATGGTCACAGTAACTCAGCCTGCTGACCATTTGGACACTTTGGCTAAACTTGAAAATGCTTTGGATGCGGGCAAGGTGGCTCCCATTGTCACCACGGGAACGCCGACATGGGGACTGCTCAAACAGGGATCGCTCGATTCAAGCTCGCTGATGAAAAAGCTTAGGGACGCGTACAAACGCCACCCCAAGGGAGAACTTGTTGTGCCAAGTTCTCTCGACTGCCTTTTTGAGGCGCGTAAGCGCGACCGGGTGTGCTACACGGCGCTTCAGCCGTGGTGCACAGTTCGATTAGTGGTGCCAGGAATTCGGCCATTTCAGGAACCATTTACTCAGAATCTGGGTGCCATGCCAGTGCGGCACGGGTATCTGCACATGCAAGCTTTGAGACGGTTTCTTTTCAGCGTGCGCGAGGGGTTCCTGGACAAAGAATTTGTCCGTACATGCAAAGGTGATTGGTATTCGTCACCGGTGAAGCTCGAGCTAGTCTCATTTATCGGGAGCTACTGTTTGTTGCAGATTATTTCCGTTCTAGCGTTCATTGCTGAATGTCTCGCTGATTTTATCTTGACTATTGTAAGGGCGCCTCAGCCGTGATGAGAAAAAAAAACGCAGGTTTACATTTACCGAGAGAGGAGGGGTTTCCTTTATTGTAACCCACATGAGGGAGGATACAATCTTCTTCTTGTAATGAAATTCCTTTTCGCTTTTCGGTTCCTTTCGAGACTCTCAGTCAATTACTAAATGCCTGATGTTAGAATTTGGTTTCTACGAGCAAGGTCTTTTGTCAAATGTGCTAAATCTGTGGGCATGCTAGATCGCCTTAGCACTTTGAAATATTTTTAAGGCTCATCTGTTTAAGCTTGAGATTGGTGCGGTGGCGTTCCCAACAAAAATACCAAGTTTCAATACTGACCACACGTCAGCGGGCTCCTCGCGAAGAGTGCCCGCCGTCTTCAAGGCTTGGGACACGTGATAAGCGGGTAAAAAAATACCAAGGAAAATAATAAGCGCATGTGGGCGTGAACCTCGTGAGGAGTGCACAGCGCCAGCTAGCTCGACCTTCGAGAACCCTGGCCAGCGTTCATGACGGGATCTTTGGCATGCTCTTTTTCTCGCCAGTTTACGTGCTTTAGCGCCTGAAGTAGCACCACAGAAAATGTTGCGCTACAGACGCTGAGATCGCGAAGCCGGTTGCAACCGGTTCTAGCAGCTGCTAACATGGTCCTGTTTGGGAGAGATGTGAAAGCTGCGGACAAAATTATTGGAGCCTGCCAGTGATGGAGAACTTTACAGGACCGAACAAGATCGCAGTAGTGTTCGCAGTTATGCGTCTCGTAGCATAGTAGTTTCAGTGATACGTGGGACTGAGTGCAAGGAATGATAATTTAACATTTGTGTGTGGTGGTCAATTGCGGGTATATCATAGAGAGGGAAGAACTAAGCCGCTACTCTTGATCTTTATTTCTTTACAGCAATTCCTTTTCTTTTTCTTAAACCTGTCCGACGAATCATCTCTACTTACGCTAATATAAAGATTGCAGGTGGGACTTTTGTGGAATCTGCATTATTTTGGGGAGGCCGGGCTCTACACGGTTCGCCATTTTTCGCATTTGTTTATATTTTTCTTATTTTTTGTTTTTCCAAAATTGTGTTTAGCCAATTAGCTCCATTTACGCTATCATAACGATTATATTTGTAACTTTCGCGAAATCTGGACTATTGTGCAAATGCAGGGTGTTGCATGGTTCTCCATTCGGCGTAATATATTTCTATCTTCCGTATTACTGATTTTTAAAATTTCGTTCATCCATTTACCCTATTTACGCTATTATAGCGATTACAGGTGGAGCTTTCGCGAAATCTGAATTATTCTGGAACTGGAGGGATTTACATGTCTCGCGCTGTTCCGGATTTTTAATATTTTGTTTATTTTAATTGTGCAAAAGTTCGTGGCACCAGTTATCTCCATGTACGCTATTATAACGATTACAGGGGAAGCTTCCGCTATATCAGCATTTTGTCAAAATGTCGGGCGTTACACGGTCCTGCTGTAAAGGGGAGGGTGTAGTTGGCAAAGAATTATCCGGAATAAAAATACCGCCGCTGTATGAAAGTAACAGCGTTAGTTAAAATTACTATAACAACGCATTTGACACCGTGGTTATTGCTCGAATCGGATGTACTTTTACTTCACTGATACCTGTCTTTTATGTGGCCAATAAAGTTGTTCTCACTAACTTTTTAACGAACGATTATCTCAAATTAAGTTCTTCAGAGTTCATGGCCCCCCTTAGCGCACACCGCAACTAGCAAACGATTCAGCGTAGAATTCAAATATGTTTACATTTTTGTTTTCTCACCTTTCGGTAAAAACTCGCAGGGATTGAATGCTCTAACATGTATTCCGAGTGCGTCTGTCTTTTTAAGTGTCGCTTTGAAGATGCGACATTGTTTTCATTATCATATTCCGTTTCGCGTACTTTCTCTATCTCATTAAATCGCTTTGTGGGGACAGGTGCTCGATAATACAAAACACCCATGAAACGCTCTCATGTGCATATATATTTAAAGAGCGGAAGCAAGCCTCTCGGCTCATTTGCGTCGTTAGGCGGGTCAGAATGAAGGTCACTTGTTCTCTTTAATATGTGCGCATCAGGCACAGCAACAATTTCTGCTAGTTAAACGTTGTCCACAGCACTTTGTGCTGTTTGCTACTTTGTGGTTACGGAGCACTGTGCTGTGCTTGAGAGCACCAGCAGACTTCACTGTTCGCGCGAAGGTTCTGGAGGAGCACATACCAAGTGCTTGCGTACTTAAGGTTGCAGGAGTGGTACAAAACTTCAACGACAACAAGAACAAAAAACAATAGAGCCACCGATTCTGTTTGCTTCCTACGCCAGTTGTTTTGGAGTGCCCTTTTTGCTGTCTGTGTGTTGACTGCTCCATTCCAAAAAAGTCAATCTATGCGATTGCTTTCAATACCGGAGGAGAGAGGCCGCATTACCACGAAAGCTGCTTCGCCAGCGTGTGGCCCAGCCGGAAAGCACAGCAAAAGGATTGGGACAGTTAGGATTGTACTTGCAGTCACTGGTGATTTATGTATACTAATGTGCATCACATTCGCTATGTATATGCATAATTAATAAACGCTATTATCCCTGTGCGTCCAGGTCTTGGCTTATGCCCTCTATATTTCCCTCCAGGAAAAACGACTTGCGGTTTAACCCGATTCGATCGCCTACTCACGCCATAGTATTACAGATACGGCAGACACACACCGTGAAAATTAGAAGGTGCTGCTCACATGTGTATTTTTGCATAGCGCCGTTAATTATCTTTTAAATTAAGCACCTTCACGACCTCCATTATTTCAACATTATTAACTAAGCACCAGCTGGTGTCGAAGCGGAACCGAACCGAACCGAAAACCGGAACTGAACCAGTGTTTTGGGTGGAACTGAACCCGAACCCGAACCGTTATTTTTTGAGCATGCTGAACCCGAACCGGAATTGAACCGAAAGAAAGAAATAACGGTTACCGCTTCATGCCGAAACGGTTCGACCCTCCGTGTTTGATGTTGCATAGTCAATGCAATTCAGGCCTTTTTTTCTTTCACGTACCATCAACTTCGTACTCGTTCGCGCACTTTCCCCTCCCGACAATTGAACCCTATCACGCTCTATGTAAAAACAGGGGAAATGAATGAGCACAAATGTGGCAATGGTCTGCTAGAAGCGCGACAGTAGTGCAGGCTGACCAAACGAAACGTCATTCTCGGCACCTTGCAGGGGATGTAAGGCGAATTTGCCCTTCCCTAGCTGCGACTTTATTGGAGCAATCAGGCTGCAGGAGTGCTCCACTGCCCAACAGCGAAAGCCCACATCCGGTGTGTGCAAAGATTTTGCATTTAATAATTTCTTTAAATTGCTAATTGCTGCCAATTGCAAATGGCTATTACTTTCCAAGTGTGACCGCAAGAGCTGCTCAGAGGCTAAGCCATTTGCTGCTGACCAGAAGTGGCCTCGATCTCCCTTCCCCACGATCGTTTTTCGGAAGTAGATGGAAATCGAGAACGTCCGCGTATCGAGACTTTTATCCATGATTAATATCACCAGCTGGTTAAAATGAGTCTGCCGGCCGGCAAGATAAGCTGCGCCTCGGGGCGCAGATATAGCACGGGGCATCAAATGCCCCAGTTTTTTTTTAATGTGTTGACACAAAAAACAACAACAAAGAAAAGGCGAATCACGTTGTTTTAAAATATTGCGCAAAAAGTAAGTAAAACCGAATAAGCAAAAAAAGCAGCAAAACGTGGATATTGCTCTATACCACGGAGCAAGATAAACAGGGCGCCGACTTCGCTCTCTCCGGCGGGCTCTTAATGTCCATCACTCGCGGAGCGCAATGTATATGGCGCAGCGAATGGTGCAGCACTGGCGTTGCCCGTGCGCTGGCGGGCGCGTGGGCGCGTTGGCGGAACGCATTCATTCCGTCGGCTTTTGTCGTCTGCTTCGGGGACGGTAGTTTTGGGCACGAGTGCTCTGGGCCTGCTTGGGCGCCGCTTCGCGTTCATTGCGCTCCTCTTTCGCACGGCTTGATTAACTTGTTCGACAGCACCTTCTGGGTAACCCGTACCCGAAGGAATTGAGTGGTCGTACGGCAAAGATACGCTAAGGATTGGTTTGCATGGCGGGAAAGCAAAATGATGGCTGCTATACAAGCACCACCTTTTGCGCAGTGCTCGCCGTAAATGTGACTCCGTTTTGTAAATTTGTGAATACCAATTCGGCTGTGCTTTAACAGGTTTTACAAAAGGCGAAAGGAGCAACTGGTTCCCATCAATAGCGATTATAAAAGTTCCCTCAGCTTTCTCGCAGTTCTAAAACTTACTAAACTAACTAGTTTAAATTTGTTTAAATAGGAATCACTAAGCTCAGATGCCGAATTGTTTCCGTGTCTGCTCTTGTGTGGGGCGGTGGCGTAGCCCCGAGCTAGCCCACCAGGATGGCTAGGTTCCGCTGTCTTGTTTCGAGTTCCCGCGAGAACGTTCTGACTGTTTTAGGTAATTTAAAGCTTCAGTTCTGTTTCCTTGTTTAGAAACTTTAGAAACTACACCTTCATTAATGAAATTGAACGTAAGTTGAAAATGTGACTACGTCTCTCACCTGAATTTCGTCAAATACAAGCATCCCATGCCTTTGGATGTCCGTCTTTCTGGCCATTTTTCGTTTGAATGCTCCCAAAAACGTTTCGTCAAATCCGGACTCAGTTGTGACCATAGAAATGTATCTACGGACTGTGGATACGGCTGGCAGCGGCAGAAGGTTGCTTTCCCTGAGAAAAGGGTACGACGCAGGGCTCGGGATGTGCCGCAGCATGCACATTGTCAGGAAATTCGAGGAGTAACGATGTCCTTTCGGCGTGGCACATTTGCTCAATTGTATACACTCTCGGACAACAAGACGCTGAGCTTCAGGCAGGTGTGCGAGAACTGAATGAAATTGTTCTTGTTTCATTTTGCTCAATGCTTCCTGCGAACTCTGGAGCTCACGTTCGAGTAGCGCCTGCCGGTTGCACAGAGAAGACATTCTCTTGGACAGAATTCTTCGGGTCCTCCGGAAAAGCTGCAGTTTTGCTTTCTTCGCTGGGGAAAGAGGTAGTCTAGCTCTGGCAGTTTGCTTCCTCTTGCGTTGCCGCGTTGCACGACGGTACAGAGTGTTTTCGAGGCTGGTGCACTTAGCGCATTGCTGGGATCCATAAACATCAAATTTACTGTGCCTCCATGCTACAAGAGGATCCACGAAGGCGCATTCTGGCCGAACATTTGTGTAGGATGCATGTTTTGGTCCACCTCTGCACATGGGAATGTTATCGATGGATTGAATAAGACTCGCAACATCTTGAACGGTGGCTGGCTTCCCAGAAGTCTCCAGCAGGTCTCCCAAACTGGTTTTCAGAATAAACGCTTCAAAAGGCTGGTCACGGTGATGTGTCACGTGCTTAGTGACAACAGGCTGGTTCCATCGCTTGCGTCGTTAATCTCGCAGTAGATGATGTGGTCTCATTCAAACGTGTCCACCTGGACAAAAAAAAAACTTGTGTAATGTGGAGACCTGTATTACACAATAAAAATTATCAGGCTATCACAGAAAGACAGAATGTAGCGCGGTTTTAGCATTGCTATAGCGGAAGCTGTATAGCGGTGGTCAAACTCAGAGTATACATGTGATTTTCAAGGTTATGTTGTCACAGGATACTCATGCTTAAATAAGTCGAGATGTATGCGACCGTTTACCCTTAACAAAATCCTCCCAGAACGGTTTCATCTCATTACTACATTTATCAGCCATACGGCAAATTATTCCTTGTTCCCACGACCCACTCATACTGTACCTCAATGAAGGCAAATTAGGAGACAAAATAATGACAAAACCAAAGAAAGCCACATTTTCAATGAATATCACTATATTCAACGTGTGTCCGTGCCCTCATCTTGAACACACACACACACACACACACACACACACACACACACACACCCACACACACACACACACACACACACACACACACACACACACACACACACACACACACGCACGCACGCACACACACACACACACACACACACACACACACAGACGCGCGCGCGCATATATACACACATACATACACAGGCACACGTACACACCCGCTCACGCACGCACATACACAGACAGGCAGGCGTACACACGCGCCCATGCACGCAGAAGCGCACGTACGCACACACACGCGAGCACATGCACCCCCCTTCCCACCCACACGCACACGTATTTGCCTTCTACATAGATTACGGCGCCTAATGCCTAAGACCCCACCCTTCGTTGCCTGCAATGTGAAGTGATACGGGCAACACGACTTAAACAATCCAGTTTGAAACGTAGCACACTTTAGAGCACAGGAGAAGCCAATCTTAAACAAAAAAAGACAAAACTGCCGCGCAATCTTGCAGTCTGCACGGATCATATAACCATCACCTGCTCGTTGCCCAATATTGTATCAGAAGGGCGGAACCGAGAAGAGCCTACAATTTCTGACCTTGTGATAGTTCCACCGGGGAGGGAGACTGACATCTTCAGTATGCTGAACAAGATGTTCCACCACGCTACTCCAGTCTGAGCTGCATGCATATGCAGGGACAGAACAGCTGGTCCCGGGTGCACCTGGGGTTTCAGTGTGGCGAGTAGTGCCCTCAAGTCCTGTTTTCTCGCACTGGTTTGGCTGCGTACTGTTGGCGAATATTTCACTTTCAAATCCCGTTGCTTGAACATTCATCTCACTTGCCCACGAGATAGTTGACACGGACGGTGAAACATGGCCATCAGGTGGGCGCGAGAGACCAGCTGCTGATGTTGATTTCTGCCCTTCTGGTGATTCCGGATGAACGCACTGATGTTTACAGCATTCAAATATACAGGGCACAGTACCCTTTCGCAGCCTCTGAACCTTTGGTTCGTTCAGCAACACGTTGCCATTGTACTCGCTGTAATACGTGCCAGATATGAGGTGCGGCGCGGAGTGCCTTGCACATACTTTGTCGCTTTTAAGAGCGAATGCTCTTTATAAGCGACCCCAAACCATCCACCGCCGGCGGCGGCGGCGGCGGCGGCGTCGGCGGCGTTGGCGTCCGCAGTGCTGTTTAAAGAAAAAACAGCATCCGGCGCCAGGTTTCGATCCGAGGACTTTGCGGGCCGCAGCGCGACGCGCTACCGACCAAGCCACAGACGCGACGGTGATATCAGTGTTAGACGCGCCTTATATCTTTAACGCATTCAAACTACGTCGTCAGCGGCGTGCGTTGGCGACTCAGCGGCGTTATAGCGGCTTGATAACTGCGTGGTGTACACGTGATACTACAAACCCGATGGAAGAGATGGAAGAGAAGGCGGCGAGGGGGTGGGCTGCGGGGGCCGAGCGCAAGCGCCGCAAGCGGGCCGACAACCGTGCATTCGCACTTTCACATTCTCCCCCTCGGGGAAATGCGGGGGAATTTTTTTTCTTAGCTCCCTCTTCTTACTTGGGATGCACTGGCTCCACCGGTGAAACAGGGCTGGGTCTTTCGGCGCCTTGAAGAGAGGACATTTTTCTTTTCCCTTGGAGTGCCCAGATTTGCAGCCACTCACGAGGCACGCCATAGTTGCGTGGTCGCTACACGAGAAAGTAATTACCATAGTCAATTTTATAGTCACAATGCCACTATAATAAGGCCGAGTACTTGGTCAAGCACTACAGTAAAACATCAAAAACTCATCTTTTGAATTAAAAAATTAAAGTTCACCGCGATACTGGTGTGGAAGTTGAATCTTTTCATCTTGAGTTACCCGTGCTTCGGGGTCCAAAACAGACTGTGCCTAGAACATGGACCGACTCTCACACGCTCATCAGAAAAGAACAGAAATGCGACAACAACACCCGCGACTGCCCGCGACGTAGGAATCTGCTCAAGATCAAGGACCTGACAGTGCGGTCTTATGATAAGCCTTCATTTCGCAATATTTGCATTTGTGATGACGCTATATCTCTGTGGTGATGACTCGCCGAAAGAAAAGGTTTAATGAGCCGGTTGATTTGCTGGTCAGCCGCTTACAGAAAAAAACGCCGGGAACCCAGGTAGGCCCAAAATTGCAGCCATACAAATCGCGAATTTTATTTGGAGTCCGGGGCGTTATCGACGAGATAACAGGACTGTCGAGCGACAGTGAACATCGGGTGGCAAGTTACGGCATGAGTTACAATGAAGATTGCGTTTGATATTCTTGGGTCGCCTTATCACGCTGACAGTGTTTTTGTATACTTAATACAACAGGGCAGCCATCCAATTCAGTCATTGGAACAGAAATGTGCATAATTGCCGTTTGCCGATAGAGATTCCGGGCGACCCTTGTAAGCGTTGTTTGTGCGCAGAAGCACGCGGCCGGAGAGCGGGCTAACAACAAAGGATACTTTTTGTGCTGCATCGATTTGTCGTAAGCAGAATCACGCTGGATTGTATGTTGTGGCGTTCCATATTACTCTTGCTCATTCTTTGGTGCTTCTGAAGTGGTCGTCGTTCAATTGCGTCTTACATCTGCTGGTTTAGTACATTATTTTTAGCGGGTCTTCATAATGTCGGAATAAAAGCTCCCTGATAGGGAAAAAGCGATCGCCATGTGTGCAGTGGCGTGCGATCATCTGCACCGTCTATTACGGGCGCGCAACGGTGTTTAAATTGCGCGCGTGCACGCATTTCTCCCTGCATAGTAGGACAGGCATAAAACAGACGTCGCTGCGAAAGACACTTCTGGGGAGAGCGAAGAAGGGAAGAGCCATGTACAGAGGCACAGCGACGAGAGGGCGAACGAAGGCAGAAGACAGCACAGAGAAAGCTGGGCGGCCTGCGCCGCGTGGACATTGTCGGCCCGAGCAAATAATTTTTTCTAGGCCACAGTCGGCGCTCCTCTTTATATCTTGCTCCGTGCTCTATACTTTTCTTTGCCCTGCCTTTCACAACCAAACGTGTCATCATTGCGAAGGAAGTAGTTCCGTGGTCAGGTTTTGAGGACAAGCACGAGGTCGCGGGTTCGATTTCCGGCTGCGGCGGCCGTTTTCTGATGGAGGCGAAAAGCAAAAACGCCCGTGTGTTCGAGATTTCGGCGCACGTTAAAGATCCCCAGGTGGTCAAAATTAATCCGGAGCCCTCCACTACGGCGCGCCTCATCGCCTGCGTTGCGTTGGCGCGTTAAACCCCACAGTCAATCAATCAGGTTTTGAGGACAGTACGTTGGACAAGTATCGTTTTTTACATATACAAATAACAAGAGATATGTCAGAAAAAACTGTTAGGCTGCGCAACTATTCCCTTGGCAAGAAAATGCAGCCCTTGACCTCGTCCTGGAAGCAGAAACAGTAATAAAGCAGATGACATGTGCAGAAAGGCAGGCCGGTACCTCACACTGTCTCGTTCGCCTAGCGATAATCTTTTCTGCTTGTTCTGCAGTTTTATCTCTTTCAGATCTGCTTTTTTTTCGAAGTGCACTTGTACTGACTGCCCAACTGGCTACATTACTTCTACTGCTACTCATTCCGGAGGGGAGTACTGCTGTGGACGAATTAAAGAGCGTCCACCCAAAAAAGTCGAAACTCATGCTCCGCGCGTCAAATTTCCCTTTCATTTTGTAACAGCATAACCTGTTATAAGATTCCTCAATGTAGCACACGGAACGATGGCCCCCGGGGGTCAGGCGGTACCATGACATACTGATTGCAATGCACACATCAGGTACAGTTATCTCAAAAGGAATTGCAGTGGTCAGAGCAATAACGCAGTGACTGAGCCTTAACTAAAGCTTACTTTTAACAAAAGTGTGGCTAACACATTCGATAATGTGACAGCTGACCAATTATTCTGGGTGACCAAATCATCTACTTCGTTGGTGGTATTTATGTGCCTGTTGTAGGATTCTTCTGTTTTGTCACAAATATAAAAAATTTGCGCCATTGATAGTAAGCGCTGGTATTTTCACGCGCCAGTACGCAGGCCTAAATTTAAGGCTTGAAGGTTAGCGTGATGGGCGATTACATAGCGACGATGGCGATTTTAGCAAAAACGGAAACGACAGAAAATATATCCCACCGTCATAGCTCTTGTATGTGGCTTTATGAATTGTCGCTAGGACAACATAAAGCCTGGGCGAGAACGTAGGTTAAATCGTCGCCACTATATCTTGTAATTATTTAAAATTTGTTTTAGAATTGCGCCACTGCCCTTGGGGAGCAGCAAAATTTTGAATTTTTGCTTGTATTTTGATTTGACGGTCGTTTTAAACTACTAAATGCTTTTTTTCTAATTTCAGTGATAATTCAACTCATCGAACCGGTTCGCGAACCGGTTCAAGCTCCCGAACCGGTTCGCGAACCGGGATTTTGTCGAACCGGAACTAAACCGGAACGAAATGTTTTCCCTAAACAAGAACCGTAACCGAACCGGTAATTTTTTCGGTTTGACACACCGCTACGATCAAAAGGTTCACAATTTCTCACTGAAATTCATACTGCAGCTGAAAGTAATCAAGGCGGCTTCTGGTGAGTCTTTACTAAAATTTATCCTTACAAAGCAATACTGATGTACAGTTACCTTCTCCTTAGGTTTAGAATTCGCCTGCCAATATCAGCTACAGGTGTACAGGATTGCATCTAGGAAGAGGGCAGTGTGTAGCAAGAGCCTCTGGAATTAATTAACCTTACCCGGGATGCGTAACCCTGCAAAACTTCTCTAACATAGAATTTCCGCGTGCCGATTTTTTATAGGGATGGCTGCGGTGGTTGTCGTGTGATTGCATGCTTTTATGTCCTGCAACAAGCTGAATTTGCACTCTGCGTGCCAAAGTACCCGAGTGTTGCGGAAACAAAAGAATGAAATTCTGTTCTGCACAAACAGACTCACACAGGTACGCATGCACACAGTCTCAATATACGGGCAACTATTATCGAGGAAACAGCACTGGTATAATCCTACTTCCGAATCATTCAGTACCGTGATCTCCTCCCTCTTCTATCTCCTTCTCAGCACATTTATCTTTCTGCCTGGCTCACAACCCAATGTTTATTGTCGTTCTCACCTGGTTTGTTCTAATTGTCTTCTTGATCCACATTTTCCTTCTTCCCCTGGGGGGTTAGAAGGCTCAAGACAAGATCTGTGGAACGGTTGCGCATATGGTCACTGTAGAAACTTTATAGGTGTCATCATTGCTGCACCGATGTGATCACCATCATCGGTGCCCATAGTCGCGTGAGGAGCTCTCGCTCGAGCTGCGTCGTCTTCATTATCAGCCATCTTGTAAATAGAAGCACCATCGAATCACCGGGACGTCTGGGCCCTTGGTCCTCTTATTCCACATGTTGATGCCACGACCCACATGCTAGGACCCACATGATTTCATAACTTCGGATGAAGAAGCCGTCTTGACAGAAACGTCGCTTACATAAGATTTGCTACCGCAAGCAGAACATGAGAATGTGACTCCCTCATTGGCTGCGCTTGATTTTCAAACTGAAGATGCCTTACTCTCGTCTCTTTTTCAAGAATCCGTCGACACTACCTCGAGAGAAACAGTTTGCTAAGTAAGGTCCCTACCACCAGCACAAGCTACGTACGACGAACATATCGAGCGGGAGACAACGAATGTATTACCTGAAGCACATCAAGGGCAAGACAAGACACGAAAAGAAAAAGTGATGCACGACACTGAGGAGCGGCATGCTGCCGTTTTCAAGAAATATCCCAAGAGGACTGCTGCCGAACCTACCAGACAACCAGGCGTAAGAAAGAAAGTTCGCGGAAAGCATGCTTTAAAGAAACAGGAAACATGTGATAACTGCAACAGAATTGTCAGTGTACAGAGCTTCAGAAAGAAGCAGAAGTCCCAGGGAAACTTTTTTGGGACTTCGAAATGTGCATTTGAAGAACTAACATCTGAGTACAAAAGTGTCGAAGACGGGTTGTGAATTTCTACCTGGCTGCGTCGACTGCGCCGATATTCCCAGCGAGGATTCAAAAGTCGCAGCTTACGGCAAGGTTGAGGAGAAAAAAATTCATTTTGGACACATGCTCGGAAACCACACGCTGACGTGCGTGGGGTTTGCCGGCGGGAACGTCTTGAAGCCGAAACGTAACAGGGCTCAGACGACAAACAACGCGGTACGGGCCTTGAAAGAGCGGCAGCAGTTTTGTGGCGCTACCACGAAAATGAAGCTTGCGACGGAGTAGCAGTAAGGGCCGTATTCTGCGTCTCTCCTCCACTCTATTGCTCCCTGTACTCGGCTGAGAGGAGGATCCCACAATGCTTATGCACGGAGAAATCGGTTTAGAGGATCTCATTCACTGGAGGATCTAGCAGAGGAAGGATTCAGAATGCCAAAGTAAGTCTCCGAAATTAGAGACCTCAACTCTCCGAGTGGCCACACCTGCATTCATCTGTCGCGAATGTTCCAAGTTTAGGTTGTTTCGCGCGTCACGGGGGGCACGGGAGAGTTGGTCTGCAGCATCATTCTCATCAGCGGCCAAAGCCCCGAAGTTCAGGCTCAAGAGGAAGTGACGGAGTGCACCCGTAAACAAGAAAGAATGGTCTTTTCTGGGTAACGCAGCGTACGAAAGGTCGTGCGCGATTGGTTGACATAAGAAGCCAGAAAGTATGTTACCGTACGATTAACCAGTTCAGCAAGCCTATTGCACTGGGGTTGGTTCAGTGTGGTAGTCGCGCGTTTGATGCCGAAATCTCGGAGTCCCCGCTCGAATTCATGGGACATAAAATCCGCCCATGGTCAGTGAGTATTATAATGAGTGCCCCAGGTCGCAGTAGAAGTTGACGCTCTATGAAATTCAAAGCATGTCGTGAAGACGTGAGAGGAGCCGCCGGGTCCTCTGCCCACTTGGTGAAGTAGTCCACCGCAACAAGTATGCACAGTCGGCAAAACGCTTGTTTATAACACGCGAGCGGCGTGCTAGGGACTGCGCGGGAGACATCTAGTGATAACGCCTGGTTTGAGACTGGTAGAATGGGAGCACGCGCGACCCGTATCAGCGCGATGGCTAGTTCTCTTGTCGCTGTGGCCGTCGCCCTGGCTTCCGTACCTTCGTCTGCTGTGAGAAGCGCTGCCTTCAATACACCCTTATGAAAATTTCTATGTCCAGTCAAAAGACAGTCTACGTCCCGAAGGAAATAGACTGTGTGCGTTCTGTGTGTTTCCTCTGTGTTGGAATTTCGCCACCGACTTTCTGCGTCTTCCAAGTGCCCTGTGTGTTTCCATCCTCCATGCGTCCAGTCTATCTCCCAAAGGCAACAGACACCATACGGCCTTTGTGTGCCCCCTGTATTTCTTGAAGGCAACAGACCGCATTCGTTCCTTGTGGCTCCCCTGTATTGAAATTTCGCAACCGCCTTTCTGCGTCCTCCAAGAATTCTTTGTTTCCATCCTCTACGTGTCCCACAAGCTTCCACCTTTTGAGTGCCCTTTGCATGTTGTCAAATAACAGCGCCCAACAGCTAGCTGCGTGTGGAAAATGTCAGGCAGCTCCACAGTCATTGGTTCATGCTGCAGTTGTTTCTGTAAGAGCAAGCTGACGAAAATCACACGAATCACATATGACTTTTCCAAACCTCACTA
Source organism: Haemaphysalis longicornis (assembly GCF_048455015.1). Classification (NCBI taxonomy): domain Eukaryota; kingdom Metazoa; phylum Arthropoda; class Arachnida; order Ixodida; family Ixodidae; genus Haemaphysalis; species Haemaphysalis longicornis. The sequence goes on along the minus strand of NW_027526335.1, from coordinate 128,884,379 downwards.
TTTCATTCAGGTTGGATTCATAGGTGCTACTGCCGCCTGCCACATCAGGTGTCTCCTCATCTTTACCCCTCGCAGGACGGGATAGCCACTGCCAGATTTGAACCTGAAGTGACAAACACATTGATCGCATATGAAGCGGTCTAAAAGAAGATGTCTCTGGAACATCTGTTGGTTATGCTTATAAATATGAGGAAGTGTTCCCATACAAAACTGAACCAAGTACCCTGAAAGAGAAGGTACAACTTCTAGGTTGCAAAAGTAGCCACAAAATGTACACCAAATAAACTAACTAATGAGCTTACGAGCATCAAATATGGCATACTGTTACGTAGGCAACATAACGAAGAACTAAGTTCTGGTTAGATTCATGGCCTGCTCATGACGGGCATTCATACAGCCTCGCAAGAACATTTGAAAGATGAGATTATTGCAGCGGCACTGTGGGAACGAAGCAATACGGGGGGGGGGGGGGGCGGGAGGGAGAAGGCAACATAAAATTGCATGAACATGCCAAGACAGGCATTGATCAGTCGTCATCATGAGTAGTTGCTTGTGCCTACGCATTCGTTGGAACTTATAAAGGCAGCAGTTTTATTGTGCATTTCGTTTACGCGACAGCACTTGAATTGTCTAGTTTGTTTGTCTGTGCTTGCTGTCAAAAAGCAAAATGTTCAGGGTTGAGGAAACGCACATCACCATGAACTGACCAACCTTTAGGCTGGCTCCTCACTTTTTATATTTCCTTGTGTCGATGGGTCGACCAGAACATGGGTAAATAAAGCAGAAGGACGTGTACACACCCCTTGTGAATTCCATAATAATTGCTAGATACAAATATAAACTCATCCTTTGGGCGTTAAGAAGGTGCACATATATACCCGAGATCTGCGACTGGGGGGGTGCGGGGCTTTTCAATAATTATGTCAGTGGTATTAACCCTTTCACTGTTGGGGGTTTCTGGCCATGATGCACCCCTGGTGTCGGATTGGTTTCCGGAATATCAGGGAAGGAACATAGTGATTTATTTGACTACAATAGCGTCTGGAACGAAACGCGTCGAATGGAAAGAGCGTGGGTGAGAAATCGCCTTTCCAGATATTTTCAGTTTGCCGTGCACAATTCCGGGAGGATGGCCCATAGTTTCAACATCAGAATCTGATGCTGTGGAACTCACCCCCCTTCCACGGAAGAGAAACTCTCAGAGTGAAAATTCGAGCTCAACTCGGATTCGAATTAGAATCAAAGATCCATCGCTCCTATCCGCAGTCGAAGGCCCCGCACGGTCAGCTATCCGAAAGTAACGGCGCGCATAGAGGGAGCACTTTCAGGAGCCCCACAACGCACAGAAATGGTGCCTTCTGAAATCATGATGGCAGATAGAGATAAAAAGGGGATACAACCTTAATACAACAACCTCATGTGCTGCTGAAACACGAGGTTGTCGCTGATACGAGGTGTGCGCTGGGCTAACCTGGTGCACCGTAGCAGACACAGGAACAGACTTCAGAAACGACCCTAGAAAACTGTGGTGGATGGCACAACACTTGCACCCATAATTGCACGCGTGCCACGTGGTCACTCATCCCGACAGATGTACAGCGCACGGAGTGACCATGCCCCCCAAACAACGAAAGCTGGGCGCGGTCGCTCTGTACTTTGTGAACATACAAGGTACTAGAAAGATTCGACAGATGGCACAAACAGTGCAGGTGCGCCAACTTTGCACCATGGCACGAATTTTTCAACGCGCAACAGAAAACGCACCGGTATGTCAATGACACTGTAGAGGGGAAATGCGAAAACAAACCAGTACGTCAGTGACAGTGAAAGGGTTAAAGTGATCGACTAGAGCAAATTTAATTTTTGGGTTTAGGCTTGTCGGCAATGAAGAAAGCTATCGCGGTGAGTAACTGAGCTGACTACTCTGTAACGTGCACTCGAATGCTAAAAACACACAAGCGTTTTTGCTTATGTTTGCACACAGAACATTAATACTGCTGGGTAATAATGCAGGTTTTTCCTACTGTATCCATCATGTATTGCCCCCAACCACGCCATTTGATTTGTTTACTAATTGTTTTGTTACAAGCACCTAGCCACACCCTGCAATCTTATCCTATTTAAGGGAAGCGTCTTTTTCCCCTTTTTCCTTTGTATGCTGCACCAGCAGTCTTGTTTGATATAAAAAGGGTATTGCTTTGCAATCCCTATCCTAGGTTTTCCTGTTTTTTATTGAACATGTTTTTGATCTAAATAAATGAGTGCAAAAGAAACCCTGCGGCATTCTATTTGCCAACGCTCATCCATGCTCGTCCGTTTGCTGACTCCTTCACGGTTTGTGTTTTTGTATGTTCACTGCGGAACACAAGTTCGCTCCAATAATCTATATTTTTACAAAAACCCTGCATTAACCGTGGCTACATAACAATATTCCAAACAAAGTCTGATACAAAAACCAGAACCCCCCCCCCTCCAGCTTTTTCTTCAATTGCCGAGTACCCTTCTACAATTAGGACCATCATCAAATTTGCTAGAGTGAATAGCTGCTGGGGAGGGGGGTGGGAAGGGAGTACGATGCTCTATCGTCATTGCCTGCGCTTTGGGTATGGTGAGGGTCTCGCAGCCATCCTACCTTGTGGCGGCGAGTGGAGGATGCGATGCATGGGATGAAGTCGTAGAAAAGATCACCGTGGACGCTGCAGTCACCTTTGAAGATTACGTGCAGTGCGACGCTGAAGCATGCAGGTCTGCTGAACTGACGACTGAAGACATCGTCAACACCATTCGTCGCGATGACGGAACCAGCGACGAGGACGCCGAGACCGGCCCCGCAAGGCAAGGCGAAGAAGCCGTGTCTAACGCAGATATTTTGCAGGGCGTAGCAAAAATGCGCACTTTTATTAGCAGGTCCACCAATGCCACCGAGGCAGTGCACAAGAAGGTGGACAGCTTCGGATCATTCGTGTTTCAGCAGTAAAGTGGCACACGCCAGGCAAAGATCACCAATTTCTTCAAATAAACGTGCACCCAGACTCGCGTTAGAGGCTAACGCAATTGTTCATGCGTTCCCAGTAAAGGTAGGTGGATGCTTTTGTTACGTTCCCAATTTTTGCCGCGCATTTTTAATTTTTTACTATAACGAATATTCAAAACAACAAACAATTTTTAGCGGTCGCTTGAAATTCGTTGTATCGAGATTTCACTGTATAAGGCGTAAATGGGCACATATTTAACGAAGCACAGCCTTGTACTATGCTTAACATTTATCGCATGGCTTATAATCATATAAAGGGCATCAGTTATTGTCCAACACTGGGTACTCTCATGGAAATTTGCAGGAGTGACTATCGGGCTCCACCATATCACCGACGTGCTCTTGAATAACCCTTGCATCCGTAAGTGCAACTCGGCGTGGTGGTTCACGCATCAGACCATGGCATTCAGTGTCGATTCGATGTTGCACCCACGTGGTGCAGCCAAGTTCAGCGGGAGAGAAGGTAATTCAGTGAATGTATTCCTCGACAAGTCTGTTGAATAACTTCGCCGCCGTATGGGGAATGTTGCGGCCGAAGTTAAAAGATTCCCATGTGAGTAGGTCACGGCTAGGGTGTCAGGGATTTCCTGCTTCGCGGGGCAAAGAGCAGCCACCGCAGTCTTCGAAGGGACAAGCTTGTCCAACTCGGTCCCCACGGTTGAACCTTACCAGATCGTTGTTGAGGTTGGCAGCAAATACATTCTTCGCTTCGCGTACGCTGCACAGAAGGCTGCGAGGAAACACCATTTTCTTAAATAGGGCTGAACAAACCATTGGCTGAAGCAGTACGCTTCCAGTCATGTTGCCTTCAACTTCCGCTTCCACCCAAGTGCCTGCCGTTGGCGGGAAACATGCGCTAACAGCAGTTTACGCTCCGATGTTATTTCTGTGCGGCTCTGAGCGGCAAACCCCAATCAGACACGATCAAGAAGAGCAAATAGACGTACAACGAAAGCAACCATAGGTTCGCGAAAACAAGACCAACAAGCAGCTTTCGTACGCGCAGGAATGTCTTTATGACGCATGCACCTAGGCTTTGGCGAAAATGTTATTCGAACACCAGCCTGTTCACACAAGCCACATCCGACGATTAGAGGCTAAATTGGCTTTCGGCTACCACAAACTCTACGCGGTGGAGCCTTCCCAGAATACTCATATGCAGAGGCACGCCGCCAATCGGTTGTTTCTTTCTCAGATACGTTGAAGGCAAGCAACCGTGTGGCAGGTGCACACTGGATTAGGTGAGGTACAATGGTGGTCACACTTAGTGGGAACATGGGTGCGCCTGGCAACGAGCTACTACAACAGCACCCTAATTGCGCCTCGTGGAAACCGCGCACGCGCGTCCCGGGGCAAATGAGAGGAAAGATCTCGGCGCGAGCTTCGCGTCATCAGGCGGCAGCGCTTCGTCTGCTACTTGCGAGTTGCCGGCGCTAAAGAAGCAGTCGACGTTGTCAGTGGCCATCGTGAACGGCAAAAATAAATACTGCGGCGCCGGAAAACAGTTCAGGGATTTTTTATTACGCGCGCACAAAACGGTTGATGCAGGGAAGCAAGAACGAATCGCGGTGTTTTATTACGATGTGCACCGTCATTCCGAAGCCGTGAAGATCGCTAGCCCGAGCCGTCGATGCGAGCTGTGGAATGTTTCCAATGCTCGACTGGTCTGAAGATAATCGACAACCACGCGTATTGTCTCGTGCAGGCGTCGGAATCTACACAACTTTCATCGGTATGGGCGTAGGTAACGACGATTCTCAGCTGATTACGAACCTCGTTTGAAACCAAAAACGCCAGTCTCGGCCTTGCGATGCTTCTGTTGCTTATCAATTTTTGGTATATCTGCGTTTTTTGCCATGTTTCCAAAAACAGTAGCGTCTAGTTTGCTTCTTAATTAGTGCATTTTCTGTCGTCTGCTAGCATTGTACCGTGGCCTACCCTGCTTTACTGCAGGTTGAGGAGGGTCATTGTCAAACTGGAGAAGCTAGCTAACCTAATTTAAGAAGCTGTGCAGTGAAGCCTTCAAGCCGAGGAGCATTACGGGGAAGCTATCTTCTCGACTTCAAAGAATTTTTATTTCACGGCTTAGCCCAGCTTATATTGGGGAGCAACACCGACCATGTGGTAGTGTCCCGTTCTGATTCAGCGTCTAAAGGTCCAACGAGAAGAAAGATCCAACGAGACGACAGGTCCAACAGTGGATATTGCGTCTCGGTGGACCTTTCATCTCGTTGGACATTCAGGCTTGATTGGATCTTCCCACTCGGTGGATCTTTCGTCTCGTTGGGCATTCAGTCTCCTCCGTATTGTATGAACGTCTGAAGCAATCAACAATCACCTTCACTACCCAATTCAGCAAATAATAGCGATAACGTCTGCATTTCTGGTGCGCGTATATAACTTCGCATAAGTACACGATAGTTTAAATTTTAATGTACTCCCGGCATTTTCATTTCCACGTGGTCAGGAAGGCTATTTCCCAACAACAGCTTCACGAAGATGAAATGACTAGTTTACGACATATATGCGATCACGGTCGTATCGACTGAACAGCACCCACAACAAACATTTTTTTGTGAATGCACTCGGTTCTCCTTTATACCTGTGTGTGCGTGTGTTCGGGTGTGCGATATTTATTAAATTCCCCTCAGCAAGAACGCGCCAATCGCCTATATAAAAATAACAGCTTCCTACGAACGAACTCAGGTTCCTTCCCGCTGCACAGACACGTGCAGCACTTAAGCAAGCGTACCTGAAATCTGCGAACATTCACTTCCTCAATTGTGCACTTTGCTGTTTTCATTTATAATTTTGATGGGTTGTTGGTGTGTACAAGTCCCCTTTATACCGTTCTAATAACTTCACTCTTTCTACATGGGAGCCTAACTATTTTTAAATATAAGAAATTGCCCCATTTTACTGTGCCACCTTTCAATCCTGCCCAAGACTGTGCGCAATACCGGCCTCACCAGAGTGAATGGATAAAGCCTGGAAGGCTATGTTTGGTTCGTCAGTGATTGTTCAACTGTTTCAGGGGCCTGGGTAAGTTAACTAAAGGCGGGATATTTACCCTCAAGGGCGACAGTGTAGTGTATTTACGCCGTCCTTCTACAAAAGTGTTCTCGAGCCTCAATTTCCCAGCGACCGACCATTGCGCTTTGGGACGGCGGTTCGGTGAAAGTCTGTCGAGTTCTTTATTGCAGCTCTAAGACAAAGCTTCCCGATTCATTTTTGTCAACTTCTTGATAGAGCAGAAGGCACATAATTGTGGTAGAAATGCGGTGGCACGTTTTAAGCGGTCTGTGGAACGTTTCAGCACGTATTTGACGGCGAAGAAGACAGCAATACCTGCGTGATTTGTGTGGACCATGGGGTCGAGAGAGGGTTGCGAATACCCACCAAATATTTAAAGCATTTAAATGTGACCAACTGAATTCAAAAATCGCAAAAAGACGGAACAAGAAACGACGACGCATGGCGCCGTTTCTTTCAAATCTTTTTGCGCTGTTACGAATTCAGTTAGCATGCACCAAATAGCCCAAACCACCGTTCTAACGCAGTTCAAATCTGACGGAGAATGGATTTTTTCGAAAGAAGGAATATGTACCCTTAGTAACAGGAATGACCACAAACATATGCGGACCACCTGTGACGTTGTTCCATACACATCATCTTGTGTATGGAAGTAAAATTACCTAAAGGTGACGGTGAAGTGATTTCTAAGCATGGCGGTATTACTTGTGGAGATTGTAGTCGGGAGTCTCTAGACTAGGTTTCACCCTCTCTGGGTGCCTTTACGCGCCTTTCTTAGTAGAAAAATTATTTTAAGTGTTGCTCTACCCTCTGCATCCTCCTTTCCGACCTGCATCCTCCATCTGCGGCTCGCCTACCCTAGTCCGGACGCCCGCGGGTCATCGCAATTCATTCCTTCTGTTAAAACTAAGTCATGACAAGAATTATGTCCGGAGGAATGTGGCTTTATTTTGCTAGTTTGTAGAAAGTCCAAGTCATTGTATCTCTATGCAAGAGGACATGCAATACGCGTTGGCTTACGACGCTTCACTGAGTTCGCTTCGCGGGAGCTGTAAGCTGCATTTGCCCATGCAACTGGTACGCTAGTAGAAAATGTAAGGACAATAAAAAGTGGGAGACGATTCAGCGAATTTATTGTAAGTAATAAGCTAAAAAATCAACCAATACTCTTTTTGTAAAGCATAAATCCAAGGTACGGGAAACACTTTTTGCCCAGGATGAGCTAGCACCGAGGTGAGCAGCACGATCGCAAATGTGCGGTCCCTTTTTTTTCCGCTTGCAGAACGCAGCCTCTAGTGATAACATATTTGTGGGGATTTGAGGGACGCAAAAAAATTTTCCTTTAAGCTGCTTACATCAAAGCTCTAAATGAAAACATACTTGGCGACAGAGGAATGTCTATCTCTTGCTCTAATATTTCCCGTTTATATCAACTAAAAGCCATTCACCGTTGCTTTGTTTTGTACGGGAATGCGGTGTTTTTTGGGATGTTTTCCAACAAACTGTAAGGGACACACAATGCGGTTCTTGGCTTTTCGAGATACTACTGAGTGCCCTATGATATATTTTTGTGATGGGTGACTGACGGGCATGCGCAACCTCCCCACCCACGAAGAACGTTTTTTGGAATCTGGCTGGCTGCGTTGGTGGAGAGCATCTACGGGGAGGAAAGTTACGCACCAGAGTGGCTGCACCTGTTGGACGCCAGTGTCTGCTTGCTGAAGTTTTGAGGGCTGCCTTATTGTAGCTGCCGTGGTGTTATCCTTCTTGGATAACTTCTAACTTTTGTATTGCATAATAACAGCAAGTTTTTCATGCATAAAAGAACGAACTGTGGCATTGACGAGTGCTCTGAAGCACTAGATGCAGTGCATCGTAGCAGGAGGTTCGAATCTCCGGTTCAATTTGTTTTTTAGGGGAAGAGGGGGGCAGTTTATTTATTGTTGTATAGGTAACGTTTTATCTACTGCATTCCCCATTTTGCGCTGAAATCATTATTGCATAATGAGCGAGTTTAAAGACTGCGTGCAGACAGACAGTGACGCGCTGGCGAGTTTTCGTTGGCGTGGTTTTGACATATCACTGGCAGCTTGGAGGCACAGTGCCTAATCCGGCTACTGCCGGCCTCGGGCGAACGCGCCGCTTACGACACCGAGACGAGCAACGCAAGCTCCAAAGTTGAGGGCGATGCGCCTCGCAGTTGAGCGTCTCCGATGCTGCGGAGAGCATGCAGCCACTACGAACGCTTAATCTAGTACACGCTACGATTCTAAGCGCGTCTGGCGTCCTTATCTGACCTATCATGCAGCCGACAACGACATCCAACCAGTGATAACGTTAACGTTTGACGCCAAGCATGTTGCTGCGGGGAACCAAAACCGAAACTGGTTTGAACAACTCTCCAAGAATAAACGACAAGTCCGTTCCGATACATGTGCTTGCTGCCAATAATAGTAGAGCTACTTCTAAAACGATAACATTGACAAATAATCAACTGAGTATGCATGAATTTTAAAATCATGGGCATTGTCCAAGCTCATCGCGTGATGTTTTCTGTGAAGCGAACTTGTCTTGAAATACTATTGGACGCTGTTTAGCGTTCTAAATTTTATGCACGCGCAATTGCGCTTTTGTCAATGGTATTGTTTTCTTTAGGAAAAACTTTAGTGCTAATTGCATGAATTGAAATTGTGAGAATGTAGTTTTGTGGTATATTTAGTGGGAGTTCGAGACAGTTTCGGTTCCGCCTTGCAATACGTCTCTAATTTCTGACGTTATCTGTAATCGCGCATTGGTCATACTTCAGAAATCTACATGATCCGCTATTCACATGTTATTGACTGCAGAAATGGGCCGCGTAAACCTTTGTGTGACGCTTCAAGCTAACAAGTATCGCTTCACGCAGTAAGTAAGGCCGAGCCGAGCTGGACGCAGTGGCTGAACTCCGGTGCTCCAGTTTATCGGAGATAGTATATCACGGGGCGTCTCTCCCGCAGCTAGAGATATCACCTATATGCCTTTTCTCCGTAGCATCCGCTGCGTCGTTGGCGAATGGGCACACATCCGGTCAATAAAAAGGCCTCTACCTCTAGATTTCAACCCACACAATTGATGCCAACGCTTCGGGCTTCATCAAATTAGGCTTCGGCAAGATGCAACGAGGCTTACAAATAACGCGTACATCTGTTGAGGCTCACCACCGTCATATCGGACATTTGCGACATGTTTTTAGCACTAAAAATATTCGATCACAAGAAAGAGGACAGGACAGGCGGTTCAAGCCTTGCATTGGACACTGCTGTTCACTTGTTGAATTGCATTACTTTGAGCTGCCAAGCTGAGCATTGTTGAATAACGTTTGTGCATAAGGATTTGCCCTAGCCCCCGGAAATATCTGATGAGCAGCTACTACGCTTTTTTTGGCAGCATTATCGAACGGAAATGTGTGGTCCCGCTGAAGACCGGTCTGGTGTTTCATCCTACGAAATGGTTTTATGGTTTACGATAAACAATTTCAGTTAGTTTCATTTCCTTATTATGTATATTACTTCGCTTTTATTTGCTTTAGATTTTCTACAGGCGTACCCGTCGCACAGGCATATGCAGCTTACGGCGAAGCTTTGTACGTACATTATATGAAACAATACTTGCTCGCTAAAAATAGTCACCATCCTCCTCATCATCATAAACCTATTTAGGTCCAATGCTGGACAAAGGCCTCTCCCATTGGCCTCCACCCGCTCCTGTCCTGCGCTGCTCGAGTCCACAGTTTACCCCCGAATTTCGTTATTTCATCCGGTTTATCCGGTCCGTCTCTGAAGTAAAAAACATGTGACTCCTGACTCCTGAAGTATGGCTAATGCACGATCATAGATATTGTTGGAAACAATGGGCGTGTTTTACGGTGAAACCAAAACCGAAACTAGTTCAAACTCTCCGAAAGTAAACCACAATAACTTTATTCCGACACATAGTTGTTGCGAATTGCACTAAAGTATTTCCTAAAAAAAACATTCTTTACACAAAAGCAGGTGCGCAAGCATAAACTCAAAAATCTTGGTCATCGTCCATTACACCGAAAGATGTGTTTGCGTCATTTCGCGTTACTGCTGCAGTTGTTGCGGCCGGCGCAGATCTCGCAGGGTATTTTTTGTTCTTTCGGGCTTCAAAACTTACATATAGTATTAGAAACTGCATAAACAAAGAAAACCATGTTTATTTGCGCCCGTCTGTGCAATGCAAACGCAAACACAAGTTAAACAAAAAAAGAGAGATTGGTTGCTACTTAGCAACCAATAGACCTTATGCGAAATTGCTTGGTGATCTAGCAACACTGATGCAAACAAGAGCGTCCGCCATATTGGTACGGGCGCCGATCGGGAAGTCTCGTATTGTTTACTGTGGAAGGGTAGGTGACGGTAACGAGTTATGGCTCAAACTGGATGGCGTTTTCCGGCTCCCGACCGCGGATTGTGGACGAAGGACTTGTCTGCGCTGCCGACTGTGTCTGAGGACTCATACCACTCGGGGTGTCGCGCCAAAGACCCACCCGAGCGGCAGCGGAGCAGGGCAGGCCGCCTAGACATGGAGGCGCATTACTCGCCTTCATCGGTGCGGATAAACACGTGCGACTCGTAGTAAGTAAATTCTTCTTTGTTTTTTTCTTGACGCGAGTTGACCGGTATGAGCATTTGTGTAGCACTTTGTTCACTGTTGTTTACCACGCAAATGCGTAGCGGGGACCCTATTGCAGTAACCCTGATAGAGGAAAGCAACAATCGCCAGACCGTGCCGCTAGTGGGTGTATTATTTATTTTCAAATGCTGTACAGCGAATTTACGGGGTGATTTTTGGCGAAGAAGTTTACGGAAAGGTTGCGGCCGTTTTCCGTGACCATCGTCCGCCCGCGCGTTTGCCGCAAAGCAATCGCGCTTTGCGGCGAAGTCGACTAGAAAAGTGCACATACGCCTTGAATTTTCTTTTTTTTGTGTGTTTTCATTATTTATTGCGCATTTTCTGTCGCAAAAATCTGTTTGTGTGTCTTTCTTGTCCTTTTTTGGCGGTGGGGTGGTTTTGTTTGTTTCTAAAGCGCATGTTTTTGGTGTGCCCGAACAGATAATACAGTAAAACCTCGTTAGCTCGAACTCACTGAACTGAAATAATTTTTTTTAATTCCATGGGTCATCGGTATAGCCCGAATGTTTACCTGTTTATTTCGAAAGGTTTTGGAAGTGAGTTCCAGATTATCATAATATTGCTTGCTTAAGTTGTGAGGAACACGATTATGCTGGTAGTGGTATCATTACCCATGGTGAGGTTTATAAATGTTAAACTTCCTTCTCTTGAAAATACATTAACAAAGCATGTAGCGATACTTGCACGCTCGAACTTGAAAAACAATTTTGACATCATTGCTATTTGAGGTGTAGATTATTTCCCTTGCAACAGTGTTAAGCAAGACACAAAATCTGGTCATTTTGAGTTTGTTCCTTGCGGCCACTGGTCAGTCATTGTTCAACTGTTTCAGGGGCCTGGGTAAGTTAACTAAAGGCGGGATATTTACCCTCAAGGGCGACAGTGTAGTGTATTTACGCCGTCCTTCTACAAAAGTGTTCTCGAGCCTCAATTTCCCAGCGACCGACCATTGCGCTTTGGGACGGCGGTTCGGTGAAAGTCTGTCGAGTTCTTTATTGCAGCTCTAAGACAAAGCTTCCCGATTCATTTTTGTCAACTTCTTGATAGAGCAGAAGGCACATAATTGTGGTAGAAATGCGGTGGCACGTTTTAAGCGGTCTGTGGAACGTTTCAGCACGTATTTGACGGCGAAGAAGACAGCAATACCTGCGTGATTTGTGTGGACCATGGGGTCGAGAGAGGGTTGCGAATACCCACCAAATATTTAAAGCATTTAAATGTGACCAACTGAATTCAAAAATCGCAAAAAGACGGAACAAGAAACGACGACGCATGGCGCCGTTTCTTTCAAATCTTTTTGCGCTGTTACGAATTCAGTTAGCATGCACCAAATAGCCCAAACCACCGTTCTAACGCAGTTCAAATCTGACGGAGAATGGATTTTTTCGAAAGAAGGAATATGTACCCTTAGTAACAGGAATGACCACAAACATATGCGGACCACCTGTGACGTTGTTCCATACACATCATCTTGTGTATGGAAGTAAAATTACCTAAAGGTGACGGTGAAGTGATTTCTAAGCATGGCGGTATTACTTGTGGAGATTGTAGTCGGGAGTCTCTAGACTAGGTTTCACCCTCTCTGGGTGCCTTTACGCGCCTTTCTTAGTAGAAAAATTATTTTAAGTGTTGCTCTACCCTCTGCATCCTCCTTTCCGACCTGCATCCTCCATCTGCGGCTCGCCTACCCTAGTCCGGACGCCCGCGGGTCATCGCAATTCATTCCTTCTGTTAAAACTAAGTCATGACAAGAATTATGTCCGGAGGAATGTGGCTTTATTTTGCTAGTTTGTAGAAAGTCCAAGTCATTGTATCTCTATGCAAGAGGACATGCAATACGCGTTGGCTTACGACGCTTCACTGAGTTCGCTTCGCGGGAGCTGTAAGCTGCATTTGCCCATGCAACTGGTACGCTAGTAGAAAATGTAAGGACAATAAAAAGTGGGAGACGATTCAGCGAATTTATTGTAAGTAATAAGCTAAAAAATCAACCAATACTCTTTTTGTAAAGCATAAATCCAAGGTACGGGAAACACTTTTTGCCCAGGATGAGCTAGCACCGAGGTGAGCAGCACGATCGCAAATGTGCGGTCCCTTTTTTTTCCGCTTGCAGAACGCAGCCTCTAGTGATAACATATTTGTGGGGATTTGAGGGACGCAAAAAAATTTTCCTTTAAGCTGCTTACATCAAAGCTCTAAATGAAAACATACTTGGCGACAGAGGAATGTCTATCTCTTGCTCTAATATTTCCCGTTTATATCAACTAAAAGCCATTCACCGTTGCTTTGTTTTGTACGGGAATGCGGTGTTTTTTGGGATGTTTTCCAACAAACTGTAAGGGACACACAATGCGGTTCTTGGCTTTTCGAGATACTACTGAGTGCCCTATGATATATTTTTGTGATGGGTGACTGACGGGCATGCGCAACCTCCCCACCCACGAAGAACGTTTTTTGGAATCTGGCTGGCTGCGTTGGTGGAGAGCATCTACGGGGAGGAAAGTTACGCACCAGAGTGGCTGCACCTGTTGGACGCCAGTGTCTGCTTGCTGAAGTTTTGAGGGCTGCCTTATTGTAGCTGCCGTGGTGTTATCCTTCTTGGATAACTTCTAACTTTTGTATTGCATAATAACAGCAAGTTTTTCATGCATAAAAGAACGAACTGTGGCATTGACGAGTGCTCTGAAGCACTAGATGCAGTGCATCGTAGCAGGAGGTTCGAATCTCCGGTTCAATTTGTTTTTTAGGGGAAGAGGGGGGCAGTTTATTTATTGTTGTATAGGTAACGTTTTATCTACTGCATTCCCCATTTTGCGCTGAAATCATTATTGCATAATGAGCGAGTTTAAAGACTGCGTGCAGACAGACAGTGACGCGCTGGCGAGTTTTCGTTGGCGTGGTTTTGACATATCACTGGCAGCTTGGAGGCACAGTGCCTAATCCGGCTACTGCCGGCCTCGGGCGAACGCGCCGCTTACGACACCGAGACGAGCAACGCAAGCTCCAAAGTTGAGGGCGATGCGCCTCGCAGTTGAGCGTCTCCGATGCTGCGGAGAGCATGCAGCCACTACGAACGCTTAATCTAGTACACGCTACGATTCTAAGCGCGTCTGGCGTCCTTATCTGACCTATCATGCAGCCGACAACGACATCCAACCAGTGATAACGTTAACGTTTGACGCCAAGCATGTTGCTGCGGGGAACCAAAACCGAAACTGGTTTGAACAACTCTCCAAGAATAAACGACAAGTCCGTTCCGATACATGTGCTTGCTGCCAATAATAGTAGAGCTACTTCTAAAACGATAACATTGACAAATAATCAACTGAGTATGCATGAATTTTAAAATCATGGGCATTGTCCAAGCTCATCGCGTGATGTTTTCTGTGAAGCGAACTTGTCTTGAAATACTATTGGACGCTGTTTAGCGTTCTAAATTTTATGCACGCGCAATTGCGCTTTTGTCAATGGTATTGTTTTCTTTAGGAAAAACTTTAGTGCTAATTGCATGAATTGAAATTGTGAGAATGTAGTTTTGTGGTATATTTAGTGGGAGTTCGAGACAGTTTCGGTTCCGCCTTGCAATACGTCTCTAATTTCTGACGTTATCTGTAATCGCGCATTGGTCATACTTCAGAAATCTACATGATCCGCTATTCACATGTTATTGACTGCAGAAATGGGCCGCGTAAACCTTTGTGTGACGCTTCAAGCTAACAAGTATCGCTTCACGCAGTAAGTAAGGCCGAGCCGAGCTGGACGCAGTGGCTGAACTCCGGTGCTCCAGTTTATCGGAGATAGTATATCACGGGGCGTCTCTCCCGCAGCTAGAGATATCACCTATATGCCTTTTCTCCGTAGCATCCGCTGCGTCGTTGGCGAATGGGCACACATCCGGTCAATAAAAAGGCCTCTACCTCTAGATTTCAACCCACACAATTGATGCCAACGCTTCGGGCTTCATCAAATTAGGCTTCGGCAAGATGCAACGAGGCTTACAAATAACGCGTACATCTGTTGAGGCTCACCACCGTCATATCGGACATTTGCGACATGTTTTTAGCACTAAAAATATTCGATCACAAGAAAGAGGACAGGACAGGCGGTTCAAGCATTGCATTGGACACTGCTGTTCACTTGTTGAATTGCATTACTTTGAGCTGCCAAGCTGAGCATTGTTGAATAACGTTTGTGCATAAGGATTTGCCCTAGCCCCCGGAAATATCTGATGAGCAGCTACTACGCTTTTTTTGGCAGCATTATCGAACGGAAATGTGTGGTCCCGCTGAAGACCGGTCTGGTGTTTCATCCTACGAAATGGTTTTATGGTTTACGATAAACAATTTCAGTTAGTTTCATTTCCTTATTACGTATATTACTTCGCTTTTATTTGCTTCAGATTTTCTACAGGCGTACCCGTCGCACAGGCATATGCAGCTTACGGCGAAGCTTTGTACGTACATTATATGAAACAATACTTGCTCGCTAAAAATAGTCACCATCCTCCTCATCATCATAAACCTATTTAGGTCCAATGCTGGACAAAGGCCTCTCCCATAGGCCTCCACCCGCTCCTGTCCTGCGCTGCTCGAGTCCAGAGTTTACCCCCGAATTTCGTTATTTCATCCGGTTTATCCGGTCCGTCTCTGAAGTAAAAAACATGTGACTCCTGACTCCTGAAGTATGGCTAATGCACGATCATAGATATTGTTGGAAACTATGGGCGTGTTTTACGGTGAAACCAAACCCGAAACTAGTTCAAACTCTCCGAAAGTAAACCACAATAACTTTATTCCGACACATAGTTGTTGCGAATTGCACTAAAGGATTTCCTAAAAAAAAAAACATTCTTTACACAAAAGCAGGTGCGCAAGCATAAACTCAAAAATCTTGGTCATCGTCCACTATACCGAAAGATGTGTTTGCGTCATTTCGCGTTACTGCTGCAGTTGTTGCGGCCGGCGCAGATCTCGCAGGGTATTTTTTGTTCTTTCGGGCTTCAAAACTTACATATAGTATTAGAAACTGCATAAACAAAGAAAACCATGTTTATTTGCGCCCGTCTGTGCAATGCAAACGCAAACACAAGTTAAACAAATAAAAAAAGAGAGATTGGTTGCTACTTAGCAACGAATAGACCTTATGCGAAATTGCATGGTGATCTAGCAACACTGATGCAAACAAGAGCGTCCGCCATATTGGTACGGGCGCCGATCGGGAAGTCTCGTATTGTTTACTGTGGAAGGGTAGGTGACGGTAACGAGTTATGGCTCAAACTGGATGGCGTTTTCCGGCTCCCGACCGCGGATTGTGGACGAAGGACTTGTCTGCGCTGCCGACTGTGTCTGAGGACTCATACCACTCGGGGTGCCGCGCCAAAGACCCACCCGAGCGGCAGCGGAGCAGGGCAGGCCGCCTAGCCATCGAGGCGCATTACTCGCCTTCATCGGTGCGGATAAACACGTGCGACTCGTAGTAAGTAAATCCTTCTTGGTTTTTTCCTTGACGCGAGTTAACCGGTATGAGCATTTGTGTAGCACTTTGTTCACCGTTGTTTACCACGCAAATGCGTAGCGGGGACCCTATTGCAGTAACCCTGATAGAGGAAAGCAACAATCGCCAGACCATGCCGCTAGTGGGTGTATTATTTATTTTCAAATGCTGTACAGCGAATTTACGGGGTGAGTTTTGGCGAAGAAGTTTACGGAAAGGTTGCGGCCGTTTTCCGTGACCGTCGTCCGCCCGCGCGTTTGCCGCAAAGCAATCGCGCTTTGCGGCGAAGTCGACTAGAAAAGTGCACATACGCCTTGAATTTTCTTTTTTTGTGTGTTTTCACTATTTATTGCGCATTTTCTGTCGCAAAAATCTGTTTGTGTGTCTTTCTTGTCCTTTTTTGGCGGTGGGGTGGTTTTGTTTGTTTCTAAAGCGCATGTTTTTGGTGTGCCCGAACAGATAATACAGTAAAACCTCGTTAGCTCGAACTCACTGAACTGAAATAATTTTTTTTAATTCCATGGGTCATCGGTATAGCCTATAGCCGAATGTTTACCTGTTTATCTCGAAAGGTTTTGGAAGCGAGTTCCAGATTATCATAATATTGCTTGCTTAAGTTGTGAGGAACACGATTATGCTGGTAGTGGTATCATTACCCATGGTGAGGTTTATAAATGTTAAACTTCCTTCTCTTGAAAATACATTAACAAAGCATGTAGCGATACTTGCACGCTCGAACTTGAAAAACAATTTTGACATCATTGCTATTTGAGGTGTAGATTATTGCCCTTGCAACAGTGTTAAGCAAGACACAAAATCTGGTCAGTTTGAGTTTGTTCCTTGCGGCCACTGGTTCCTGCTCTGTCCCTTTACCATAAACTGTAGCGACTAGCCCTGTTCTTCCCTGGGTGCTATTTACTGTTACTCTCTCTGTTCTTGCAGGTTGCGCCTCATCCATGTGCTCAGCATCTACTTTCGCTCCCAGAAGAAAAGTGGCCGGCCCCATGTTTTGTGCCTCACCTTTGAGACGGACAGTGGGGAGATTGTAAGGCAGCGTGTGAGTGCCCGGCGGGTTGCAGTGGAGTATGGAGTCACATCCTAGCTGCTGTGCACCTACTCGCCCTCTTGCAAGCCGGAGGTTTTAAGAGGCGCCACCGGAGCTTGCGTGCACTGAGCTGCCACAACAGTGGGGACGTCCGAGACAGCAGGGCATCAAGCCAGCGAGTGACCAAGACATTTACTGCAGGCGCCCGCGAGAAAATTGCCCCTCCCTTCCCTTGCCAATGCGTCTGTTCGATGTACGTCGATTACATGAGCAATGCGAGCAGCAACAAAGTGCCGTGCAGGCACTTGGGGAGAAAACTTGGTAGCCTTGGCAATGGGCTTTTTGCCCCACTTTTGCTGGCCTCACCCCCCACAGTGACAGAAACAAGGACTGGCATGGCACCTGAAGGGTCACCTATGAGCTGCCAGCAAGCATTCATGCCACATTACGCCGTGGTCATGTCGCGAGCACGCAGAGGCTGGGCAACGTCGTGTTTCTAGACCGCGGCATGCAGGGGTGCGCGAATGATTCCCTTTGTTCCATTTCTATCCACAGTTTGCTATACTGCACGCGCTATAAATGAGCGAAGTAGTTTAATTTGCTGTGATTTTCACTGTGGATACAAAAAAAGCACTCAAGCTGATGCGGGGCGGCCTGATGAAACTCTGGCTCTTTTCTTTTTTCTTTTTTGAATAAAACTTGAAAATTGTCTCAGCTACCTTTATCAATGGCCACTATCATTACGTCGGAGGCATGCCTGCAGCATGTGACAAACTAGAGGAGTGAGTGTGTATTTTAGTCGCAAAATATTCGACAGTAAACACATCGGGGCTGAAATGACAATAGGCAACAAGTTAACTTGACGTAACAACAAACCTCTTAGCCTGGAAAATCGTGAACCAAGTGCAAAAGCTCGAATTTTCCCCCGTTAGATCATCATAAAACAGTGTACGCCACTTCTGCAACGACGCGCAGCTAAATGCAACGGACCGTGCGCGCCCACCACAGAGGAAATTTTCAACAGCGCCGTGACGACGTAGTGCGGCAAGAAAAGTTTGTTTACAGCCATAGGTAAGATAAAGGCTCGTGTAGGGGCTACGCGGTATGATATAACAATGAAATGAAGCGGGCGCTGAGCCACAGGGACGAGTGAAGAAACAGCCTAATTTTGGCAACGTGTGGTACTGTTTTCCCGGTCGAGCGCAGCTGTCAGTCGCATGAATAGGTGGCGCACGCTCAGGCTTCATTTAGAATACAAAGGCTGGACCACAGAACTCCAACGCATTCATCCAGACAGCGACTACGGAATCCCGCGTTTAGCGAACCAACGACAAATATTCGCTCCCAGCGCACTGCGCCCAGCGTGTCACAAAGGTTGCTCGCGCCGGCATAGTTCGCGTCAGAAAGTTCGTTCAAGAGCGTGGAAGTTCACGTGCCTTTTCTCCATTTGGACCAGTATTTCCGCATTGCGTGCACTGCGGTACGAAGCAATGCTACGGCATTGAAGTCCATCACCAAGAGCGGTCAATGCCCGCTTTCTATGTTTTGCTAATTGGCTTCGGTTTCAAACGACCGTACCAAAATGGCGGACCTAGTTACCGGAGCTGACGTGAGATGGCGGGGCGCATTTTGCTTACGTTCTATTAACTAGGGTGTGTAGCATTCTTAAAATTCCAACTCAATTTTTTTGGGCGAGTGCAATGTTCACAGTAATCTTCGTGGGCTCAACTATCACCAAGCATTGGCGAAAAATGGAGAAAGTCACAGGTTCGTGTGAAGATTAGGCGCGGAGCTCAGAATAGTCTAACGATATTGCTGGCTTTGGAAACATTGATATTAGAAATCATTCATCTAACAATCTCATTTTAAACCATTTTATCGAATAGGGTACTGCGCTAGTGAACACGAAGTTTCAACTTCGTTCCTTGCAATGACAGTCACTTTTCCCATCAAGTAAAAACAAGGCAACAGAACGATAAAGTACCATAAGCAAAAACGTATATGGGCCTAAAGTATTGGAGGACGTTCAAATCAATTAGGCTTGATAAATTGGTCCGCAGCCCCTCCTCTTCCTCCCATGGCTGTCCGTAAATCCTCACAGTATCTTTTACTCGGAAATTTCCATTTTCAACTGAACGTTAAAAATTTGAACATGTTTGTCATCCTCGGATCACTTTTCCCCTTCCGCCCGTGTAATACACTACAACTGTAAAATAATGGATAGTTATATTTGAAGCAACATAGCGAAAGAGTTACAGGGCTGGTTGCCGATGCTGAACCCATTCAATTATGCATTCCGCTGTCTCTCGAGCTGCTTTTGTCTGCTCGGGCATTCCCGTCAAGCTTATCTTTAATCAAGTTTTTTAGTGCACCCGCCAACTCAATATGATAGATCATGCGTTGTTTTCAGGGGAAATGGCAAGTGCAAGAAGTTTGTTTTTGTCACCTACGGGTAATTATTGAAATGTAATTATCTGACGACAATCTTCACGTGTATTTAGTGATGCTATCACTCTGTGTGTGAGGAACCCAACGGATTAGACCTTGACGTATTGCAGTACCCAAAACGAAGCTTTATTGTTTGTTTTATTGACAGACGGTATTGCTGAAATTGACCAGAACATCGCGGGGCAATACGCTCACGTTTGTGCTGCTGAGCCCGAGGTCGCGAGTTAGATTTACGGCCGCGGCGACCGCTTTTCAGGTGGAGGTGGAAAGCGAAAACGCCCCTGTGTTCAAGATTTCGGCGAAAGTAAAGGTCCCCAGGTGGTCAAAATTAATCAGGAGCCATCCACTACGGCGTGCTTCATCGCCTGTGTAGCGTCGGCGCATAACAGTAAACTACATCACTGATTGAAACCTATCGCTGCCCGCTTTATTCGAATGAGCGCACTAAACTTATCTCATTGTTGGACCTTTCGTCTCGGTGGATCTGGCATCTCGTTGGACATTAAGGCTCCATTG